>NC_056684.1:58150617-58471451 GCF_018350215.1 Panthera leo | reverse complement strand
AATATTTATTTTAACAATAAAACAAGACCCAAACCAATAAACAACAGGAAATTAAATCCAGCAAATCTGGCCATCTCTGCCAACCGATAGGGAAGGACAGTGCCTTTGTCTGCAGGAGGTCCAGAGGCACAAAGCTAACACATTCCCCTAAAAGCAGCAGGGGCAGTCAACAATACCACAAATAGGATCAGAACATTTTATGTAATAAGTCCTAGTACTACTAAGAGAGGTAGTAAAAGCCCTATTCTGAAGGGAAAAGTTAGAATTATGGGTATGGGGGGAAATTTATCTTTCAAAATTGCATGACAAAAATTAAGAAGGAGGAGAAATATGTACTCACAGTATTGGCATCCACTTGATCTTTTAGTGTGGCTGTTAAAGCTGGCAATTTTCTCAATCAGATTGACATTAAGAACACTAATTACTGGAGGAAAAATGTTCAGATTTTGTGAAGTGATATTCAGCTTAATGTTATTTTTTTCAGTGTTTTTTTATTATTTTTGCAATGCTTATTTTTGGAGAGACCATGTGTACAAGAGTTGGGGAGGGGCAGAGAGAGAGGGAGACAGGATCCAAAGCAGGCTCTGCTGCAAGGGTGTGCTGCTAATTGCAGAGGCTTGCTGAGAACACGGTGGCCAGAACATAGAGAGTTTAGGATTTTACAGGGCCACTGGGCACTTTAAATTGATTTACATTTTATAAAGATTGTTAGCAGAAGAAGGCTGGTTGGAGCCCTGAGGGCTTGGGCCGGAGAGTGGCTCAGTGGACTTTGGGAGAGTGTTCAACCCTTCTACTTTGACCCCAAGTTTGCCAGGCCTAATGCAGCTAGAACAAAGTCTTTTTTTTTTTTTTTTTTTTAATGTTTATTTATTTTTGAGAGGCAGAGCGCAAACAGGGGAGGGGCAGAGAAAGAGGGAGATAACAGAATTTGAAGCAGGCTCCAGGCCCTGAGCTGGCAGCACAGAGCCGAGCGCAGGGCTCGAACTCATGAACCGTGAATTCATAACCTGATCTGAAGTTGGCTGCTTAACTGACTGAGCCACCCAGGCGCCCCTAGAACAAAGCCGTTTATGACAAAATGGCTAATTAGGAAATCTTTGGATTTTCCTCCCACGCTCAAAACATGCTCAAGGGAAGAGGAAAATTGAGGAGGGAGGGAAGCCAAAATAAGGTCTTCTGCTCTCTCCTGCTCTGTCTGTGCAGGGCAGCCAGACAACAGGTTGTCTGGGTACAGATGGGGGTGGGAGGCGAACGTGGGCTTTGAGGACCTGGGGTGAGGCCAGCCTCTAAGCCCTCAGTCTAAGGCAGGGAGGTTGGCCTAACACCTTCCCACAACTGGTAGAATCAGGCTTAAAACACTAGGCTGGAATCCTATATCACTTTCTCCCAAATTCCAGCCTTTTAAGAAAAGCAGTTCAAGTCTCTTAATACTGATGTGACAAACAAGGGAAATAACTTCTCCCCAAAACAAATTTAAGAAGTAACCCTTTTCAGAAGGAAAAGGACAAGGCTGTCCAGAGCTGGTTCAACCATACTGTGAATTAATTATAGAAAAATAACTTTGATTCTATTTCTTTTGTAATAAGACCTAACTTATTTACTATGAGCCGGGCACTCTATTTTCTGAATATCCTCATTATACAGAGGAGGAAATTGAAGGCACAAAGAGGTTATGTAACTGCCCCGAGGTCATGCAGCTGGTGGAGGGGAGCCTCAGTTTGCACACAGACATGTTGTTCCAGAGTCTGAGTGCTTCACCCCTGCTCCACACAGGTCAGCTGCCGGAGGGAGAAGGCACCTTCCCTTGATTTCTCCTCATGTTGAGGCTGTTTCTGGAACCCAAGCAAGATGTACTGAGGGTATATGAACTCAGATGTGCAGGTGGAAGTAGAAGATAAGGGGCTATGAGGATATATTTGGGAGAGAAATATTTAGGCTAACTTGAGAAAGTATATTTAGGAAATACAAGATACCATTTAGGATACAAGAAACACCTGGGAGGATTCCATGTTCCCACAGAGTTCTTTTTTTTTTTTTTTCTATTTTTAAATATTTATTTTTGAGAGAGAGAGAGAGACACAGAGTGTGAGTGGGGGGGGGGGGGGGAGGGACAGAGAGAGAGAGAGAGAGAGAGAGAGAGAGAGAGAGAGAGGCAGGCTCCAGGGTCTGAGCTGTCAGCACAGAGCCCCACATGGGGCTTGAACTCATGAACGGTGAGATCATGACCTGAGCCAAAGGAGGCTGAAGCAACTGAGCCACCCCGGCGCTCCCCCACAGAGTTCTTCATGAAGTACTTCCATGACTTATTCCAGGAGGTGGGAGGAGACCTGGAGGGGATGGAAGGATGTCTGTGATGCATTTCTGACTTGTGAAAAATGCTGGAAAAAACAGTTAACTCCTCCTTATCCCTTTGTTTACTGTTACTCCCAGAAAGGTAAGAAATACTGTTTAGGAAAGCTTGAATATGCATGATAACAAAACTTTGGGAGGATGGAAGGGCAATGAGGATAAAAGGGGAAGTTGAGGGATCTCAGACGGGCTAAGAAATGGGTGAACAAAAGAATATCCTCACCGAAATCTGAGACAGAAAAAGGAGATTAAGTAAACAGAGGACTGTGGCCAGCGTCATACCAAGGAACCACAAACGAAAAGCAAAGTTTTTTCAGTGACCCCGTTGTGATAACTTTCTACAACACGAGCTCAGCAGCCATGCTTAGGATAACATTTACAGACTTAGGGACTGATCTTAACATGGTCTTGTGCTTCTGTGGCATGTCTCCTGCAGAGAGGGGAGTCAGGAGTCAAGCTGAATTGTAAGAGTGGTTAGAGTCAGCAAGAATGAGAATGGAAAAAAAAAGTTGGTTTGCAAGGAGAGGTATTTAAGTTCTCCACCATGTGTGATCTGCTACCAAGGAAAAACCGTGCTGTCAGCACAGCGCCCTCTAGTGTCTCTGAAAGTCACTGCAGCTCTGCGGGGGTGGGATGGCCAAAGTTGGTCAGCTCTGTTAACCTCCAGCATATGTTTACAGTGGTATCTCTAGTGACTCAGGGCCAACTGTTGGCTTTGAGCTTGATTCTTACCCCTCTCCACCCCTAAATGGGTATTCAGGGCTGGCCTGGTTGGAGGTAAGGATATGAAGAATATGCTGTGGATTTATCTCTTGTTTCTTGAGAAGTTGCCTAACAGTGCCTTTACCGGGAAGGATGGGGTGCTGTTCCATGTTTGAAATAAAGGCCTTACTCTTTAGTTTCAATTAACCTGAAGTTTAAAATCTCACCCAGTATGAGAGAAACAGAACTTTATGTGGCAATCCCTGATGTATAATGTCAGAGATGGGACTTGCAGCTCTGAGCGGTTTTGGTGACAGCCAGCTATCCTGAGTTGCCCATTTTTAGATGGACTCCCTCTCCCCACCCTCCTTCCTTCCTTCCTTTCACAGGTAGCCAGTTTAAGTTATCAAGAGATGAAAAACTGCCTTGAGAAGTGTTTTCCCCACATCAAGCTGCTTTGGATATCGTTCCACCAATTTTATCATAGTGCTGCCATGGGCACATCACTGTGAGGATGAACCGAGGTGATGCATGTGCAGCACTTAGCACAGGACCTGGTAGAAAAAAGTTGGTCAATGTTAGCTAATCAGCATTAACAATTGTCTCTTTGGACTTGGTTCCACTGGGGGCAAGGAATTCAAATTAGCATCAAGCTATTTCAACAGAAAGGTTGGTAATCTGAGTTGAGTGAGAACCACAGACCTTCCTTGGTGTCCGTCATGGACAGTGGTTACATAACAAGAACAAACCTCTCTCCCTCCCCTCCATGTTTGAGGCAGTACACTGTACCTGGTGACTGAAGAGATTGAAGGCATGGTCTTTGGCATCGAGGTTATTTTGTTAGCAAAATAGCTCGGGTGTCATTTATTGCTACCCTATTAAAGCATCTGGGGGAGGCTTTCTGAAGGGGGCAAGCTTTGAGCAGTGCCCCTCCCAGACAGAGCACTGTGCATGGGGCCCAGCCCCAACATTGTCATCACCTGTCTGGCTGCTTCTTGCATCACCCTGGAAGGAGAAAAGGCATCTTCTACCCCTGGAGTGCAGTGTGGGATGCAGTGAGGCAGTTGGGGAATCAGGTTTAGTCCTGGTTTATCCACTCTGTGGTGGTATGGCTTTGGCCAAGTTATTTAACTTCTCAGCCTCAGGTTTCTCATCTACAAACTGTGGGCCATGTGCCATGATGTGTGTGAAGCCAGAATGTTGTCTGGCACATAGTTGGTACAGTGAACATTTTACATTCCTTCCTCTTCTTGGCTGCCTTCAAAGAATTCATAAAATGAACACTTGGATTTAGCCACTCACTGTCCTTCCTTCTTGTCACCAGGAATTTCCTAGCTAGTTAGCAATGGGAAGAAATGTTGGTTAATGTTAATAATAATAATAATAATAATAATAATAATAATAATAGCTGTGAATGCCAGAATAGCTCAGATTGGGGTTTTTTTGTTTGTTTTTGTTTTTGAGAGAGAGAGAGAGTGCAGATGAGTAAGGCGCAGAGAGGGAGACGGAGAGAGAAGCTAGGCTCACCAGAGGCTGGGCACAAGCTCACCTAATTCAGGGCTCCAACTCACAAACCATGAGACCGTGACCTGAGCTGAAATCAAATGCTCAAGCAACTGAGCCACCCAGATGCCCTAGATTGCTTGTTGAACCTGGAGAGTAGTCAAAATGCAGGTCCTGTGTGTTCCCAAAGGGCATCTGAAAGTCCACATG
Source organism: Panthera leo (assembly GCF_018350215.1). Taxonomy (NCBI): domain Eukaryota; kingdom Metazoa; phylum Chordata; class Mammalia; order Carnivora; family Felidae; genus Panthera; species Panthera leo. The sequence continues at coordinate 58,466,687 of NC_056684.1, read as the reverse complement.
GGAGGTTTCAGAAGAGAGGACCAAGCAATCGTCCGTGTGCTGATGTAAAGGTATGAGTAGAGATCAAAACCCTCAGATAGAATTACCACATACCCTATCCTTTCCCTATGAGTTTCCCAGACCAAACAAATCTGTATCTTAAGAATGTGGTTTTTGAGGAGGGCAGGATCTGATAGGAAGACAGCCCAAACATCCTTTCTGCCTAGGGAGCATATATACTTTTTATTAGTCCAGGGTAAATTGCATCCGTGGGTGGGGTGAGGTCAGCAGTTAGAGTCAGCACTATCTAGTGTGTCCCCTCAGGCATTCACCCGGTAGCAGTGTGGTCTGAACCTGTGTTAATTCTAAGAAGAAGCATTTGAATGAAACTCCACATTAATTAAATAGTTGAGGGGCACCTGGGTGGCTCAGCCAGTTAAGTGTCCAACTCTTGATTTCGGTTCAGGTCTTGATCTCAGGGTCATGAGTTCAAGCCTCATGTTGGGCTCTGCAGTGAGTGTGAAGCCTACTTTAAAAAAAAGTTGAAAATGTTCATAAGGGAAAGTTATTGTGCATACTAAATGGTTTTTCTATTTTATTTCCTTTAGGAGAACTATCCGATCCCTGAACCAGGACCAAATGGTAGGTCCTTGGGACACTTGACTTACTTCTTATTATTTACACTGGAGACACCTGTGCATTGTTCCCTTACCCCCCTTTTCCTTCTGTTTATTACTTTACCTCCAATTGAAAACTGTGTTTTTGTTAGGCTGTAAACCCAGTCTGTTATTCACAGCATGACTGGATAGGTTCAACTTGACTCCTACATGAAATAAAAACAGTGATAGAACCAGAAGAGTTACCACATCAGACTGCTGACTTGTCCCAGAGTTTTTGACATTAAATGTCTTCAATTTCTGGACAAAAAGGCAGAGTTGTTCCTTGTTTGACCTAACAACAGAGGTAGGTTAGTTACTCTCTCTATATAAGCTGCCGTTTGGGTGGCCAAATCCTGTCCTAACCCTAACCCTTACCCAAGTTTGGAAAATGAGGAAGTCCACAGAACTTAATCTCTTAGTTAGAAAAGAGAGCGTCATTGGAAGAAGACTAGGACTTTCTGTCCAGTGGGGGTGGGGGGGGGTGTATGGAGCAACACCCCACGGTCATAATCAACTAAGCACAGACACCGGGTGAGTACTCTGGGGCAGGGTTCCTGCCACCTTTGTTCCAGTCTTCCGGCCTCTCACCAGGTGAGCCTGTGAGGCCCAGCTGATATGCACATTTCCTTGAGTGGTGTCTGTACCTGGGGAAGTCATGCCGCCCTGTTGGCTTGGGCAAGATACCTGCTGACAGTTTTTCAATCCCTCTCGTCCCCTGAGTCCCACTTCATAATGTGCAGGACTCTGTGGTGAGGCTGAGAGCAAGGGGGAGAGTGTCTATAGATAGCTCATCCCAGCACCCAGCCACTCAGGTGTCCTTTCTGTCCTTGAGTTGGGGATGTGCTTTCCCACCTTTCCCCAGAGCTGTAGCTTCCGTGTGAACATCAGATTGAAGGCAACTTTCCTGGAATCTCAAGAGCTTTGCTACTCAAAGGTCAGCTGCATTGTTGATTTATAGTGATAAGAATACAGATAATAGCTGTTTCTATCAGTGTTTAACACGTAATGTATATTTAGGGCTTAAGTGTTTTCACCAAGATACGGTGTTTCAGAGACATGAAAGAGCACCTCACTGTGTCCTGAAAAGTTAGTATGGATTCTAGAAGCACCCAAACAAGGGCTGTCTTGGACCCAAAGGACCCTGGTACTGTTTCTCTGATACAACATTCTGCTTTTTCTTTCTCATCTCTTGCTGCCCTTGATTGGATGGGGAAATAATAGCAAATTTCAGCTAGCATTTCTAGCAAGTGAAATTTAATCTCTTATTATAAATTGGTAGAGAGGAAACTCTGAGATCATTTTCTCTACCTTTGATCTCAGTATTCACCCTGCCATTTCTTACTCTGTCACCAAGGCCAAGGACAGAGAAGATTCTACAGAATCACACCTGTGGATCACCCGTGATGTGTGGCAAGGGCAGGGTGTGCAACACCTGCATGCATAGCAGAGCTTTAGGTCTCTTTGTCTTTCTAAGGCAGAGATTTTTCTGAGGGAGATACTTGCAACGTGCTCACCTTAGTCAGACTGGGCCAGTAATCCTTTCGTGTTTGTTTTGCAGAGGGGCTCAGTAGCATCATTATTTCCAATTTGGAAAACTGACAACAACAATACCAACACATCTCACTTTATTCAAACCTGCGAAGGGGAAATACCAGTTGAAATCTCTGGGTGGTTTAAATTAAATCTGCACTTTTAAACAGAACAACAGGCATGCAGAACGCAGCCAGATAGCTCACAAAGTGTTGCCAAGCCTAGATTTTGCCAGCCTTCCTCTCAGGAATTGTTAAGATTCAGGCGTAGCATATTGTCTAGAAACAGTTTTCTCCTTGAAAACAGTTTTTTCCCTTACATGGTTGATACATTTCTTCCCATTAATAATATCTTATTTGTGCAGTGGATTAGAGTTCTCCAGAGAAGCAGAACCAAGAAAGAGAGAGGAGAAAGAGAGATTGAGCATATAGATTTGTTTATATATAGGTTTATTATATATGTATGTGGAGACAGGGCTGGAAGAGATTTATCTTCATTGGCTCATGTGATTGTGAGGACTGGCAAATCTGAAATTTGTAGGGCTGACCAGCATGCTGGAAATTCAGGTCAAAGTTGATGTTTCTGTCTTGGGGAATTCCTTCTTCGGGAAATCTCAATCTTCTCCTAGGGCCCTCAACTGATTGGATGAGGACCACCCACATTAGGTGGAGTAATCTGCTTTACTTTTTATAATTTACTTATTGAATCAGTAGACTCCAATGTTAATTACATCTAAAAAATAGCCTCACGGCAACATCTTCTGTTTGACCAAACAGCTGGGCACCACAGCCTAGCTGAGCTGACACATAGCATTAACCCTCAAAAGCAGTTATTTTGCTCTGTGGAAGCTTTTCCTGGCTTGTAAGCCTTCATTAGTGTTGCTGTTTAGCTTGTTTCCCTCTGTGGTTGTATCTGGCCTTTGAAGCCAAACCCTCTTCCTGTCCAGAGGGGAAGTATGGTGGTGCCTCAGGCTGCAGGGAGGATGGTTCATTCCCTCACTTGTTTTCTCCTTCCTTTTATCAGAAGTGCTGCTGAGGATGCATTCCGTTGGAATCTGCGGCTCAGATGTCCACTACTGGCAGCATGGTCGAATTGGGGATTTTATTGTGAAGAAGCCAATGGTGCTGGGGCATGAAGCCTCAGGAACAGTTGTAAAAGTGGGATCATTGGTAAAGCACCTAAAGCCAGGTCAGCAAAACCCTTCAACTCACTGTTTTATTTATCCCTCAACATAAATAAATATTTGTGTGCACTTTCTTGGGGCCAGGCCCTCTGTTAAACCCTGGGGTTACAGCAGTGAATAAGACAGTCTTCAATTTCTACACACATGGATCTTACCTTCCACAGAGGAAGACGGGCCTGGGACACACATACAGTTCCTTAAATACAGTTGTGTTGAGGCCAACAGAGAAGAAAAGGTGACCAGGGTGTTCTAACCAGATCCCTGGCTCCTTGAAGGGAGGAACAGTTAATCCAACACCTGAAGGCAACCAAGGAATAAACCAGTTAAAGGGGTGGGGGAAACATTCCAGGCATAGGAACCACAAACTGTCTCCACATGCTGAGAACCAGGGTCTTTGGTACAGTCGCTGATCTTATTGGACGACTGGAAAACTGTCAATATTTTTCTAGATTTGCTTAATTCATTCTCTTGAAGGGAGGAATTCTCAGCTATTGGCAGCCTGTGATGTTCCCCAGTAAGTGAATTAAATTCGAGCTGTGTGACACAGCCAACTGTTGGCTTTATTCTTCCTTTGCTGATGAGGCCACTGTACAGCCTGGAAATGACATCAGATTATTTGAGGGAAGGAGAAGGTTGGCAGGAGGTACCATTTCTCTGTTAGTTAGAAGGCTCTCTGAGCACAGCTACATGAAGAGGAACTTCCTGGCCCTGAAGAAGCTAGACTTGTGTCTCACTTAGGAATGTTGTCAGGCTCTCCATTCATCATGAGTGGAAGTTGAGAAAGCCCCTGAGAATTTTGTGGGGCTATCCCAAAGGGGAAGATTCATAGTTTCCAACAGCCCCTGAGTGGTTCTTACCTGTGGGACCAGATCTCTAAATACTAGTCATAATAAAGAGTGTGGGGGTTCTTTAAATTTCAGTTATAATGAGTGCTGAGTGCAATCCACAATGAGTCCAACCTTGTGCTTTGAGGGATACAGAGAATTGAGAAGATATGATACCTGGATACTTTCATCTAGTTGGGAAGACCAGACATCAGGACATAAATACCAATAATTAGAGAATAAGACTATTGGGTACTATAAGGTATGAAAAAGAATTGGCTCGTGCAGTTCAAAGAAAGGGCATTTGTGGTGGGCAGAGGTCTTAAATGAAGGTTCATGGAGGAGATACGTGTTGGGGCTAGATATTTAACAATAATAATTGTAGGAAGAAGGTAGCTACTATTCATTGCTTTACTGTTAGCCTCCATGTTAAATATTTACATGTATAATTATGTATGTCATTACTGAAACAACTGTATAAGGTAGGCATTATTTTCTTCCTTAACAGATGAAGAAAGTAAAGCACGGTGATTAGGCAGAGTCATACACTAGTGAGTCTCAAGCTGGGACACCTGTCTTGGTCTTTCTGACTCTAAAGCAAGTGCTCAGAACCATTGGCCTGCCCAGCATCTGGAGACTTGAAAACGGTTTTGTATTTGAGTTAGTGAAGGGGTCCGAAGCTAATATTCTAGTTAAAGGAACAGAGTAATAAAATCACAGAGATGAGCATAATATATCTGGGTTGCTAATAATTCTATGGTGCTCAGAGTAGAGGTTCTGTGTTGGGGAGTTAGTGGAGACGATAAAAATGCATAATCTATATACAAGTCCCTCTTTAAAAAACTGTACAGCTGTGAGTTGTTATTATATTATTACAATGTAATAACTGGAAGACAAAACTGAGTAATATAGAACTCCACCTGATTATGGAGACTCTTGAATGCTAGATTGCAGAAGTTATCATCAATGGTAGACCATAATTTGGAGAAAGTTCAGTGGGCCAAGGGGAAAGTAGAGAGGGATAGAAGGAAGAGACACACACAGGTTAGGGGAATATATTTTATGGTTGCATAAATATGGTTGAATTTCTGTGGATCCTTTTTTTTTTTTCTTTTAGAAGACAAAATTTTTATTTAAGTGTTTCATATGCTAATTTGGACTGAAAATTCTAATCAACTAGTCTAGAAAGAAGGAACACACTCATAGAGTAGTTCTTAACATTTGTTGATAAAGTTTTCACACAAATCTTAGAGTCAATAAATCTAAAGCATGGAAAAATTCTTAATTTAAATACAATCTGGCTGTCTATCTTATAGTTTGAATTTCCTGTACAATAACACCAGCTCAGATAATTATAATAATGATAAATACAATGCAAATAGTTAATACTACTTATATTACTACTATTATCATTGCCGCCACTACTTTTTTTTTTTTTAATTTTTCTTTTTTTCAATGTTTTTTATTTATTTTTGGGACAGAGAGAGACAGAGCATGAACAGGGGAGGGGCAGAGAGAGAGGGAGACACAGAATCGGAAACAGGCTCCAGGCTCCGAGCCATCAGCCCAGAGCCTGACGCGGGGCTCGAACTCACGGACCGCGAGATCGTGACCTGGCTGAAGTCGGACGCTCAACCGACTGCGCCACCCAGGCGCCCCAACCGCCACTACTTTTAATGAGCGCTAACTACATCCCAGGACCCTGTGTTATTCTGTAGGTAGTTTTAAAATTTTTTTTTTAATGTGTATTTATTTTTGAGACAGAGAGAGACAGAGCATGAATGGGGGAGGGCAGAGAGAGAGGGAGACACAGAATTGGAAGCAGGCTCCACGCTCTGAGCCATCAGCCCAGAGCCTGACGCGGGGCTCGAACTCACAAACCGCGAGATCGTGACCTGAGCTGAAGTCGGACGCTCAACCGACTGAGCCACCCAGGCACCCCATCTGTAGGTAGTTTTAATGCAAAGGCATAAAAATAACTTAAGGTGTGTCTCTTTAGTAAAGGGAAAAGCTCCCACGGGTGACACTCCTCAGGCTAAGGAGGGCCCTAGTTCCACTGTTCCACCCCTGTGCGGGTGGGGCTGGGGACTGACTGGGAAGGGACACAAAGGAAGGAAGTTTCCAAGGTAGTGGTAACGTTCTGTACCTTGATAGGGGCTTATATGACACAGGTGAATGCATTTTTTTCAAAATTCATCTAGTGATCCATGTAAGATTGTGCATTTTATCTATATTTAAATTTTACCTTAAAAAAGAACCTTAAACAAGTTTTGAACTCTAGTTAACGATAGGCAGGCTGAAGTATTTAAGCATGGAGTGTACTAATGGCTACAAGCTACGTTGAAATGCATCAGGAAAGAAGATGGCTCAATGGATAGAGGAGAGATAGATGGGATGGATGGGCAGCTATGTGATAAAGAGAATTAGCTACATGTTAATTGAAGAATCGAGGTGCAGGACATCTGGGTGTTCACTGTACAGTTCTTCCAACTTCAGTGTATGTTTGAAAAAAAATTTTTTTTTAACGTTTATTTATTTTTGAGACAGAGAGAGACAGACATGAACAGGGGAGGGGCAGAGAGAGAGGGAGACACAGAATCCAAAGCAGGCTCCAGGCTCTGAGCTGTCAGCACAGAGCCCGATGTGGGGCTTGAACTCACGAACCATGAAATTATGACCTGAGCCTAAGTCAGAAGTTTAACTGACTAAGGCACCCAGGCACCCCTTTTAATTTTTTTTAATGTTTATTTATTTTTGAGAGAGACAGAGACAGAGACAGAGCATGAGGAGGGGAAGGGCAGAGAGCAAGGGAGACACAAAATCTGAAACAGGCTCCAGGCTCTGAGCCGTCAGCACAGAGCCCAAGGCGGGGCTCGAACTCACGGACTGTGAGGTCATGACCTGAGCCCAAGTCGGATGCTTAACTGACCAAGCCACCCAGGCACCCCAGTTTGACAATTTTCCTAATGAAAAGATAGAAGACCAATTCTAGGGCTGGGTTTCCAAGCAAGCATAGTGAGACAGAGGAGACGTACACTAGTTCACAAGCCTGGAAGTTACTCTCTGCTCTGCCAGAGCCCGAGACCTCTGTGGGTCATTTGCCTGAGCAGGTCTGCAAACCGGGGATCACCTAACTCCTAGTTATTGTCAAAATGCAACCAGACTGAACATAAGGCATGCCATAATTGTGGCTCCTGTGTTTGTCAAGGCCTTGGCCCATATTTTCAAAGCAGGTGAAGAAAAAAAAATGTCTGCAAACTCCATGCAGCGGTTTGAGATGAATCCTGGACCTGGCTTGCCTTAGAGATGGGACTGGTTCTGTGTTTTCCAAGCTGAGAAGTGGTTGTGGAGCTGAGGGGTGGATTGGCTTGTTCCATGGTTGGTAAAAGGGCAGGCCAAACCAGTCTGGAGAAGTGTGCTGGTCATGTTCTGTGTAGCATCCTGAGTTTTCTGTGGAAGCACTAATGGGTTGAGCTTGTCTAGGGGGCCCTGGATCCCGGGGAGGTGGGTGTCTCCCCCTGCTGGCATCTCCCCAGGAGCATGTGCCCCTTCACAGCAGCTCTGCCCCTGCTCACGTTTTCCTCTCCAGGGGATCGTGTTGCCATCGAGCCAGGTGCTCTGCGAGAAATGGATGAATTCTGCAAGATTGGCCGATACAATCTGTCGCCATCCATCTTCTTCTGTGCCACGCCCCCTGATGACGGGAACCTCTGCCGGTTCTATAAGCACAACGCTGACTTCTGCTACAAGTTAGTGCCCAAGGCCTGGCCTGGCCACCTGGGACCTCCCCCGCTCCTTTTTGGTTGGGGTTCTTTCTCCTAGTTTCCTGCGGTGATTTCCTTGTTCTTTTCAGCTTATAATTTCAGACACGAAGCATCCCCTCCACAGGCCCTTCTGGGGGCATTGAGGGAAGGCAGCTTGACTAGAGCTAAGACTGACTCACAGTACTTGGTTTTAGTCTTTGGGCTGAAGTTCCCCTTTCCTAGAGCAACAATAGAAAATTGTTGCCAAAATCACTCACTCCTCTCCAGCCATCCTGCAGATAACTTGCTGAGGTTCGTCCTCCATTACTGGTTTCCAAGGCAGCTCCCAGGAAAGAGAACTTATTACAGCAGTGACCCCCAGTAACAGCAACAATTGGGGCTTACAGATGAGGCATGGCATGGAGCCAGGGCATGAGCTTTGGGACCCTGGATCCACTCTCTCCTAGTGAGTGACTTTGAGGAAATGACTTAACCTTCCTCTGCTTCAGTCTCATTTAATCACCCAAAGTTTAAATGAGGCAATGCATGTGAAATCACAATTATTATTCCCACATGCCTGGCCTTTTACTAATAAGTGCTTTGCATACCTCATCTTATTGAACCTGCATAAGAATAATGGTGAGGTGGGCACCAGGACTGCAGTCTTGTGCAAGGGTGCAGACCCAGCAAGAAATTGCAGAGCAGAGCAAGGACTCAAGCTGGGGCAGCTGAGAGTCTTAAATTCCTGTCCTGTGCTCACTGCCCTACCCCAACTCTCAAAATGGTTTTGGGGTGAGAATTGGTATCTGCAGAAGCACAGTGTTGCACCCATGGAGCTCTGGGGTGCTGATGTGCCTCTTTCCTTCTGACTGTCTGACAGGTGTGTTTTCCTCCCATTCCGACCTGGCCCCAGCTATGGCTCTGTTGGTCAGGATGGGGCTTGTCTGAAAGGGGCCAGGTGCCCATTACAGGGGCAGTCTGATAGATCTGAGTTTTCTAGTGCCTACTGGAAGCCTTGAGAGGAGTCAGAGGCCAGACCTCGTGATGCGTTTAAGTCAACATCTAACTGCTCTAGAAGAAAGCAAGTTATGTGTGTAGAGTCTACCTTTCAGCAAGTGGTTTCCGACCATCCTCCCTTTTCTGGGCCCTTTCCAAGTCAAGGCACCAAACGAGGTTTTCATGAAAGGCAGAAAAGCAAAATGATAAATTTCAAGACTAACCGCTGGTCTCTGCCATCGACCAACTGTGTGACGTTCAGCGAGTTACTTAAACTTTGTAACCTCAATATCTTTGCTCGTAAAATGGAAATGATAATAGCACCAATATGGTGAAATGCATAGCTTATTGACAGAATTCAATGAGAAAAGTTTATCAAGTACTCAGCATGAGGCCTGGCACATAGTAGGTGCTCAATGAATGGTGCCATGATATGTCATAGATATGGCCTTGTGTCTGGGGGATAGTACAGGTTAGGTATGAAAGGAAGTCTTGCACTGGGGATGGGGGTGGGTGGGCCTTTGTAGACAATGGTGGGGGAGGTTGTATTCTTTTGGCAGTGTTAATGGGAGGGCTGAGGAGGGCCCCTAGGGGACGTGCAACCCCCCACCTCTCCTTTTCTCCCAGGGTGCTTTCTGCTCACGTCCCCACACCAGCCCTGGACCCACACCCTCTTCTCTGGTTTCTGTTTGTGAGGATTCCTATACTGCCACGGCCTCTTTATTTTCCTACCCACCTTATTTTCTTTTTATCTTCCTGCTTCCCCCTTGACTTCTTGATTATCCTTTTGCTGTTCCCTCAACCCTATTGTGAAAACCACCAAGTTGCATTATTCTCTGATGTTTATAAAGTCAGGAAAGATCAGAGCTGGGAAGAAACTTAGAGTGTTCCCATCCCCCTTCCCTCCCACTGAACAAGGTCAGGTTAGTGGGAGCATAGAGGAGGACCCAGAGACTCTCCAAAGGTCAGTGGCAAAGGCGCTGGGCCCAGGACTCTTCCTGGTGCTTCTGCCTACATGCCAGGCTGCCCTCCCCGTGTGGCTAGTGTGGCTGTCTAGGTGATTAAGGCAGCACCTGCCTAATGAGTAGAACAGTCTCACCATAATAATCCTCTATCATCACCATCCTCAATCCCATTTTCCTGGGTGTTCTGCTAAGGGGAAATCAGAGTGAAGGTTAAGAGCGGCACACCATTCCTGACCAAAGACCACCCTCAGCTCAGAGCCCACACAAGCTTTGGGGGAAGTCCCAGATGTCAAGGGGCAGGCATGTCTGAGGCAGTATGGTTGGTGATTCCTTGGGAGAGTTTGGGAGTCTTCATTATTTCACTTCAAACCTTTATCTCTTTTATAGAATTGATGGGTCACATTGGTGGGAAGGGGTGATGGTGGCAATCCGAGCAGGAGAGAAGATTGAAGTAGGGTTGACAATGTGAGAGACGCAGAGGGGAGGGAGGAGGAAATGGTGGGGGGCAGCAGGCAGAGGCCGACTGTAAGCCTCATTACTTATTCTGTGGAATAGTGTGACAGGTCATGGGAACAAGCACATGGTTTGGCTGACACCTTCCTTTTTGGAACTTGAGGATTTTCATGTTCTAGCATGTGGAGGTTTGGGGGCCCTGAATAAAAATACTGGACAGTGAGGAATTAGCAGAAATGAGATGTGAACCACATTGCTGCTGGTACTAGCAGGCGGCTGATATGGGGCAGGCAGGATGTGGAACCAGAGACCTGAGTTCAGGTCTTGCTTTTCCACTCATTAGCCTTGTAACCTTGGGCAAGTCTCTGAGTGTCATTGAGCTTCAGTTTCCTCTTCTGTAGAATGAAGGTAAAAATAAAGCCTGTCCTTCCTGCCTGACAAGGTCATGGTGAGGATCAAATGAGATAATGGATGAAAAAGCCCTCTAATCTGTAAAGCCTTATGCAAATGTTTGCTGTCATCATCATCGGGGTTGTTAATAGGGTCAGGATGCCAGTGGACTGGGAAGTGAAAACCAAGAACCCCGTGGTGAAGGTGACACAGCATTTAATCAACTGCCTGGAAGAGAGGCCCTTTTCCCTTTACAACCAGTCCAGGGGCAGCCAGGCAGCTGCTGCCATCAGATGTGGTTCTTCTGGAACATACAATTCGGGGGGAGGGCAGCAAACAAGAGTGACATCAGCTTCTAAATCACTGTTTGGCAAAGCTGCTGATAGTTGGGATTGTTTGCTGAAGTGAAACCAGAAAGGCTATATACATAGGTTTGAGAAGCAGATGAGATGCTGGAGTGTGGTCATATTAACCTCTTATTAAATGAACTTCTCATTTATTAATGGTAATCACAACATATCTCGTCTTGGGTAACATGTTGAAGAAAACATAATGTGTGCACATTCACTGAAGTGATTTGTCCAAAAAAAAACCATTTTCAGAGCAGGGCAGCGTGGCATGGATTCTGGAATCAGACCTATCTGGTTTCCATTTCAAACCCTTTGAGCCTCTCACTAGTTTTGAACCTTTGGCACAAGTCATTTAATTCTCCAAGGCTCTGTTTCTTTGTCTGTAAAATGAGAATATTAGTGCCTACACTAGAACTCTTCCAAAGTTTGTGTGAATGAATATATGTAAATTGCTCAGCATGTTGCTAGGCACATAAGCAAATACTCAATAAATATTAGCTATTGTTGTTACCCAGAGAGGGACTAACTGAGTGTGTTGAATGACACCCTAGGCTTCCTGACAACGTCACCTTCGAGGAAGGGGCCCTGATTGAGCCACTGTCTGTGGGGATCCATGCCTGCCGGCGAGCTGGAATCACCCTGGGGAACAAGGTCTTTGTGTGTGGAGCTGGTAAGAAACAGATGATACCGTGATTATGAGTTCCTTAAAGGGTAATGTGGAGATCCCTCTGCCCGTCTCATTTCCCCACCAATGGCTGGAATTGGTCCTAGAATCTTTCTGGGTGGAAGAGGATTACGGTGTCCCATTCCCTCAGTGACCAGCACTTTGCTAAATAAACTATCTGCAGACATAATAGTATTTCATGTTATTTCCTAGGCAATATATCTGTTTTTGTTCATTTAAAGAATGTAATTTGGGATGATTTTTTTAACTTGACAGGGAATATTTTTGGTAGTTAAGGGAAAGGTGACTTTCTGAACTTAAGTCATGCCAGAGAAGTGGTCTCCTGGTCCATCCAGGAATGAGGTGGGTCCTGCTCATGGCCAGTGGAAGGAATGGAGTCCAGTCCACCATGAGCCAGCACTTGGCTTGCATTGGGGTTGCAGCTGGCTGCGTTCTCTCCTCCCCTGCTTCCAGCCACCCGAACAAAACCCTAGCAGCCTCAGACTGAACCATTCTAGGTGTCTAATGCTAGTGACACAGACAACATGCTCATACTCCTTGTGGGTGTGATTTGGTGTTCCTCACACACCCTTTTAGGTATAATTGACATATAACATTACCTTAGTTTCAGGTACACAACGTGATGATTTGATATTTGCACGTATTACCAAATGATCAGCACCATAAGTCCAGTTAACACCTGTCACTATACATAGTTACAAAATTTTTTTGTGATGAGAACTTTTAAGATCTACTCTTTTAGCAACTGTCAAATATGCAATATAGTATTATTGACTATAATCATCATGCTGTATGTTATATCCCCATGACTTGTTTACTTTACAACTGGAGGTTTGTACCTTTTGACCCTCTTCACTCATTTCACTCAGCTCTCACCACGCCCCCTCTGGAAACCATTTTGTACTGTTACTTGTGAGTTTTGTTGTTTCATTTTGTTTTTGTTTGGATTCCACATATAAGTGAGATCATACAGTATTTGTCTTTGTCTGATTTATTTCACTCAGCATAATGCCCTCAAAGTCCATCCATGTTGTCACAAATGGCAAGATTTCTTTTTTACAGCTGAATAATATTCCACTGTGTACATATAAACCACATTTTCTTTGTATATGCATCTGTTGATGGACACTTAGGTTGTTTCCATATCTTGGCTGTTGTAAATAATGGTGCAATGAACATGGGGTACAGATATCTTTTTGAGTTAGTGTTTTTCATTAAATACCGAGAAGTGGACTTACTGGATCATCTGGTAGTTCTATTTTTAATTTTGTGAGGAAACTCCATACTGTTTTCCACAGTGCCCATATCAATTTACATTCCCACTAACAGTGCACGAGAGTTCCCTTTTCTCCATATCCTTGCCAACACTTGTTATTTCATGTCTTTTTATTTTTATTTTTTTTCATGTCTTTTTAATAGTAGCCATTCTGACAGGTGTGAGGTGATATCTCATTGTGGTCTTGATTTGCATTTCCCTAATGATGAGTGATGCTATGCACCTTTCCATGTACCTGTTGGCCACCTGTATGTCTTCTTTGGGAAAATGTTGTCTGTTTAGGGGTGCCTGGCTGGCTCACTCAGTAGAACATGCAACTCTTGATCTCAGGGTTGTAAGTTCAAGGCCCACTTTGGGTGTGTATATATATATATATATATATATATATATATATATATATATATGAAGAAAATGTCTTTAGATCCTCTGCCCATTTTAAAATCAGATCGCTTGGATTTTTGCTATTGATTGTATGAGTTCTTTATATATTTTGGATATTAACCCCTTATCAGATATATGATTTGCAAATGTTTTCCCTTACTTGATAGGTTGCCTTTTTCATTTTGTTGATGGTTTTCTTTGCTGTGCAGAAGCTTTTTATTTTTTTTAAATTTATTTTTATGAGCGAGAAAGAGAGAGGGGGGAGGAAGAGAATCCCAAGTAGGCTCCATGCTGTCAGTACAGAGCTCAATGCAGGGGCTCAGTCTCACAACTGTGAGGTCACGACCTGAGCTGAAATCAAGAGTTGAATGCTTAACTGACTAAGCCACCCAGGAGCCCCACAAGTGACATACATGTGTGTGTGTGTGTGTGTGTGTGTGTGTGTGTGTGTGTGTGTGTTTATATATATATATATATTTAATTTGTATAAGTAATTCCTTTTTGACGTAGAAAAAGAAGTCATGCATACCACATGTGTATACACACAGAAATTCACCCATAGCCCCATCACCTATCATCCTGAAAGAGAACCACTGTGAATATTTTGATGTAGAATTTTTCAGGTTTTTAATTTTTTTTTAATGTTTATTTATTTTTGAGAGAGAGACAGTGTGAGTGGGAGAGGGGCAGAGAGAAAGGGAGACATAGAATCTGAAGCGGGCTCCAGGCTTTGAGCTGTCAGCACAGAGCCCGATGTGGGGCTCAAACTCACAAACCTAAGCAGAAGTTGGATGTCTAACTGACTGAGCCACCCAGGTGCCCTGAATCTTTCAGTTTTTAAAAATGAGATCATGGTAAACATGCCTTATTTTACCCACTCTTTAAAAAAAAAAAATTGGTATATTATGAACATCTTTCCATCACACTGGATGAACGAGTTATGACATAATTTTTAATAGTTGTGTAATACCCCATTGTAGTTTGTTTAGCTAATCACCTCTTTGTTGGTAATTTCAAGTATCTTCCAGTGTTTTGACTTTGGGAGGAAACTCACAAAATTATTTTCAAAGGCAGTGTCAAACAGCAAATCCTCAAAGAATCTGCAGTCTCATTTTGTGGGTCTGGTTTTGTACTAAAACCGTGTCATCCAGCATGCAGATGCTGTGGGAAGCAAGTGGTCTCTGGACTGATTTTTAAGTCCCTGATCCTAGAGCTGCCTGAGCAGCTGGGTCAGCCCATGGAGCCAGGTCACTTAAGCCAAGGTGGTCCTCAGAGGACACCTGTAAAGGATGTGTCTCTCCTTGGGGGGATGTGATGGGTTCTAAGAGGGTAGGAGCCAGAGAGAGAACAGGACAGTGTATCCAGGCCTTCTGAGACATTTTATTCTCTTAACAAATATATTTTCTCGAGCCCTCTTCTAATTTGCCATTTTCCCCAAGCAGAGTAAACGGAAAAGTTATAGCTTTGAGATTGAGAGAATTAAATGGAACTCAGCAGTAGGAGCAAATTTCATGTCCAGAACAGTTCTTCATATATTCATGTACTTATGCATTCAACAGATAGTTGTTAAGGCCTCACTATGTGGTAGGCACCAGGGTAGATGTTAGAGGTGCACACAAGCTATGGTTCCTGTCCATGGCCTGGACAAGGGGGAGAGCTGATGTTTAATATTTCACAAACATCTCTCATTTCCTGCTTTATTTAGGGCCAATTGGACTGGTCACTTTGATCGTGGCCAAGGCAATGGGTGCAGCCCAAGTGGTGGTGACTGGTAAGAGGTTTTCTTTTTCAATCTCCTTGAAGAGGAAACAGCTGGCCTACCGTTTAGGCCAGGGGCTTGAGAACTATTCCTTTCCTGGAGTGCTGGGTTTCTAAAGGGGCTCTTCCTCTTTTCTCCCCCCGGGGTTCAATGGTTGAAAAGCCCACCCAGGGGCAGAGGGTGGCTGCTGTGGAGAAGGTCTGGTTCTTTATGTGTGGACCCCAGATGCCCCTACTGCTCACTCAGTTCTAAGAAGAAGCTTAGCCCCTGGTCCATTTGACCAAACCCAGGAGGTAAAGAAGGTGTGCTTGTGTGTGTGTGAGGTGGAGTTAGTGGGATCTATGATATGTTTATAGGAGGGTGTTTGTGTGTGCAGTGTGTGGTATAGGTGAGAGATGTGTGTATGTGTGAGGAGAGCTTATCTGTGACAGTATGTGTGGAAGCATGTAGGGTATAGAAGGGCGTGTGTGTGTGTGTGTGTGTGTGTGTGTGTGGAGAAGGCATCAGTGAGAGAATGTGTGTGTGTGTGTGTGTGTGTAAGGTATATGAGAGTGTGGGTGTGGGTGAGTGTATAGAATTGTGTGGAGTATGTGGATATAAGGGGAGTAGGGATGTAGGAGAGTGAGTGCTTTGTGTGTGGAGAAGGTATCAGTGTATAGAAGGTATCTGAATGTATATGTGAGGACCGGGTACCCTTCAGAGAGAGAGAGAGGGAAGCTATGTAGAGCTGTGTGGTGTGTATAGGGGTGTGTGGGGATGTAAAACAGTGGATATTTGAGAAGTGATCTGAGTGAGAGGGATGGGGGAAGGGAAAGGGAGTGTGTGTGTGTGTGTGTGTGTGTGTGTGTGTGTGTGTGTAGCTGTGTGGTGTGTATGGGAGAGTGTGAAGGTGTAGAGAGTAAGTGTTTGGGCTCAGTGACACCACCCACTACACCAGAGTTTTATTACCACTAAAACATACACCTCCATCTTCATTTTCTCTCCAATCTGCCATCCAGTTCTCAGTTTGAAAGAAACTTTTGTTCAACTTTAGATCTGTCTGCCACTCGGTTGTCTAAAGCCAAGGA
This sequence comes from Panthera leo, assembly GCF_018350215.1. Taxonomy (NCBI): domain Eukaryota; kingdom Metazoa; phylum Chordata; class Mammalia; order Carnivora; family Felidae; genus Panthera; species Panthera leo. The sequence goes on along the minus strand of NC_056684.1, from coordinate 58,450,447 downwards.
AGTTGGGGCTGATTTCATCCTCCAGATATCCAAGGAGAGCCCTAAAGAAATTGCCAGTAAAGTGGAAGATCTGCTGGGGTGCAAGCCAGAAGTTACCATCGAGTGCTCGGGGGTGGAGCTGTCCATCCAGGCGGGCATCTATGTGAGTAGGATGTGGGTCGCTGAAGCTGGTGGGCAGCTCTGGGAAATCAGTGCAGGGTAGGTAGCAGTAAGGAGTGCTAGGAACAGGTGTCTCCACCCTTGTTATGTGACCCCCCCCCCACACACACACACAAGCAAAATTAGGTAATCTAGGTATCCCTGGTGGTTTTTCTTATTTCTTTTTTTTAATCTCACTTGTCTAGTACCCTTATTAGGTAGGTGTAAAGTCTAAACAAGGTAACAGGCATATATGGGCCTTGAAAAATGTTAAGAGACACACCCCTTTAAAATGGGGTTGCTATCATGATCATATCTATGGTCATAAAAGCAGTGCTATTGGTAAAAAGATAACAGAAGGAAGAGGGAACCATGCCTTAGTTGTGTGTGGGAAATCCCTATCTTCTTTAATTGAGGAAAACTGCAGTCTTTGAGTCATTGATACAAAGTGAGAGGCATTCATTTAGTTAGTCACAAAGGTGTGGTGATTTTTAGGGTCACAGTTGGCCACTACTCTTCTGTCCCAGACCTGGCAACAGGTAGCTGCCAACACCTGATTTGCACCTCGGCAACCCCCCAGTAGTTTATGGGAAGTTGGCGGAATGGGGATGGGGAATGGCATTGATACCAAGTATGAGGAAAAGAGGGGAGAAAGAATACCTTCTAGGCTTCAGCCTCACCATGTGCTGCGTCTTCTGCTGGGTACTTTATAAATGTGATGCCAGATCTGCCCAGTAGCCGTGAAGATTAGTTACCACTTCCTGCATTTTACCACAAGAGGCCTGGTGACTTGCCTTGAACACACTGCCCCAGTGCCTGAGTTTTTCTTACTCTGTCCACTGCTTAGGAGAAAAGGGAAGAAGGGGACCAGGAGACAGTGGGTAACCATGCTGGCATGGGAGGGACTGGGCTGAGGAGGGTGGTGGCAGCAGCCTCCAGCACTGAGCACACAAACCCCTGAGTCCCACATTGCTTCCTCGCGGCAGTACAGGCTTCCTCCTTCCTTCCGAGTCACAGCTGGGTCATGCGTAAGGGCACTTTGCACCTGCAAGACATTCTGGGGATGGCAGAGCTGCCTACCTATTTTCCTACCTGAATACCCATGGCATCAGGGGCTGAGGAAGTGTTGGGAGGGCGGGGAGGAACAGGTGCCACTTTTTCTTTGTCCTAAGTTCCAGCTGGAGCCGGCCCACCCTCTGCTCCACTGTCAGAGATGACAGTTGCCATGTGGGAAGGGGCAAAGAGAAACCTTTCGGTCTGTGTGTGATTAGTCAACCAGTGACTTGTCTTGGGCTCCTGCTGCGTTCCGGCTTTGTGCTGGGCACTTTGAGGGCTCTGATGAATAAAGTGTGTCCCTCTTCAAGTTGTTGGCAGTCAGTGACCCTCACTCCAGAGGAAGGCAGTAAAAGCCATGGCTTCATAATGCAAGACTCTCTTCTTCTCCCCTGCCTGGAGAACATTGGGAACAGTTGGCATCTATCTCCAGCTGTTGACGGTGGGGGCCCGGTTGCTAGGCTACCTGAGGCAGCTGGGCCTGAAGCCAGTACCTCTCCTGAGTGGGGAATAGAGCCATTATGCATGACAGATGCTATAGGGTGCTGCAGGCCACCCCACCAACAGGCAGGTTAGGTGGAGGCATCTTATATGGACACACCTGAGAGTCACTTTCCTGGCAGGTTTGTGACTAGAAAATGTCTGGGAAGAAACATGGCAAATGCTTAGGGTAGAGTTCATGTCATCTTGGTGCAGAGGTCCCACCCACAAAACAATAGTCAGGTAGTCCAAGCATTCCTTTGCCTGTGGTCTGCAAATAGCTGGCCTCCTGGCAGCTTGGGATGGCCAGCTTGATAGTATTCCTCCCTCTCACTAGGTAGAGAGGAAATACTGATGGGGAAGCAGTTTTTCTAAACAATTTATCACTCAAAAAAGTTTTCTGTGGCTCACTCACAACTTTGACCTCACCTCCCACCCCACCCCACCTTTTCCAGTGGGAACAGCAACATTTTCCAGTGGTGAGAGCGCCTTTCCTGACAGTGTTCATAAGTCACAGTGGTTTGTAAGTGACCCTGTGCTTCAATAAAAACAGAAAACATGCTGAACGATGAGCCCATCCTAGTGCTGAGAACTGTGATTTTTATCCTAACAGCCCCACTGGGGAGGCATCATCCTGATCGTATACACGAGGAAGCTGCTTGAGAGGGTCCCATAGCTCAAAAGTGCAAAGTCCAAAGTCACCTCCATTCTGCAGGCTTCTCTTCATGGCATTTCCTTCCCCCCATAGGCTGTGATGTGTGGCTTTTTGCAGCTCCACTGGTTAGACTGGTCCCAGTAAGTGCTAGCTGCTCCCAACTATAATGAAAATGAACTATTTTTCCATCTCTCACAATACTGACCACAGTGATCCCCAGAAATCTCTGGTGGAGGCACAACACTCATGTGGAATCAGTGGAATGAGTGGAGATTGTCAGGAGAAATTTCATTCTCTGGCCCATTCTAAGGAGGGAAACTGATAAGGCAGATAGGTGTTTAAGGAAGACAAAACCTATTGTGGCTGATACTGTTGGGATGAATGTCTCTGGAACAAAAATATTTCTAAATGCCAGCCAACCTGTGTGTGTAAGGCAGTCTTTAAGCCAGAGAATTCTAATGGCCCTCCCCGTTTGTATGTGGTGGGTAGTTTTATCACCAAGAGGGTGCTTCCTTAGAGGTTTGAGCAAAGTGCTGTCTTTTATGGGGTTGACATTCTGGAGGAGGGGCAGGTGCTGAGATGAGGATGTACCTGAACCAACATCTGGTACTGAATTAGTAAAGCTTTGAAAGATGCTCAGGGCCTGAAGGTTAACTGTTGGTAGGGGAGATTTCTCACTGGGGTCTGGAGAACTTGGCTATTTCCTAGGAGGCTGTAAACAGCCGAGGGTGCTCCCAGTGTACCTGGTCCTCCTCTGGATCTTCACAGAAGATAACTCTGCTGCTCTGTTAAGTATGGTCAACATATGGAAGAGTTCACCAGTATAGAAAGCATCATATTCTCTGGAACATCTGGGTACTCACCTGATGCAAACAGATATTTATTTGTGCGAGAAGTCTGCATTTTCTGATCTTCTGAGTTTTCTTGGTCTTATCTCCTCTTCAGGCCACTCGTTCTGGTGGGACCCTGGTGCTCGTAGGACTGGGCTCTGAGATGACCACTGTGCCCCTCGTGCACGCAGCCACCCGGGAGGTGGATATCAAGGGCGTGTTTCGATATTGCAACACGTGAGTATGTTGTGGGTGAGCCAGGGTAGTGAAGGGCCAGCAAGACCCGAGCGTGGCCTCTGGAAACAGGATCCTCTCTTGTTTAGTCATGAGGGGCTTTTCCTTACCACACTGACAGCCATGCAACATGGTAGGGATCCAAAGACAGAGCATAAACAAGAGGGCAGAGATGGCGGAGGGAAGGATGGACAGCAGGAGGCAAGGAGGGGGATGGATCTTGAAGCATGCTCTTCTTGGATGTCTGCCCCTTATCACCCAGGCCCTCTCTTTTCCATTTCCTCAAGTGGCCACGTCTTCATTGTCCTCTTTTAAAGGGAAGAAGGAGAGAAAGGGGACAACAGAACAGCAAGAACTCAAGCCCCTGGTTTCCACCCCAGAGCCCCAGGGCCCCACCCTGGGAAGTGAGAGGGTCTTAGTTCACCCCACCTCATGTTCTGTGGTTCTGCCCTCTCCCCATCTGGGGAACTTTCCCAGGACCACCTTCCCTACCAGCGTCCATCTATGACCGTCTATGACCATTCCTTCAGCAGAGTGCTCTTTTCTGATGAACTCTGCCAAGCCAAGCTGCAAAGGGGTGTGGCTGGGTTATCATGAGTTCCTTCTCTGAGGCTAATCTGCCTTTTCACAGTGGCCTCCATATGCCTTATGCCTTCATGCCAAAGGAATTCTAAGCTTTGTGACAGACATTGCAGAGGGGTGGAAGCATTTGGGAACAGACTCTGGATTCCCAAGTTGCAAGTCATAAGATCATTTCCACCATCGTTGGGCTGTAGAATAGACTCGCCAGGACCACAGTGCTATAAATAAAAATGGCCAAGCTGATCTTGTGCTTGGTAGTTTGGGGACGTAGTTCTTTCCTCCTGCAGGTTGAATGTAACACTTGTGATCTTTTTACAGGTGGCCGATGGCGATTTCAATGCTTGCATCCAAGTCTGTGAATGTAAAGCCCTTAGTCACCCATAGGTTTCCTCTGGAGAAAGCTCTGGAAGCCTTTGAAACATCCAGAAAGGGATTGGGGTTGAAAGTCATGCTTAAGTGTGACCCCAATGACCAGAATCCCTAATATTAATTGGGCTCTGCCCTCACCATTTCCGCCCCACCCCCCACCCCCCAGTATCTCCAGGCAGGGATGGGCTTTGAATACAGAAGTTTCTTTTGAGTAATGAAAACAATTCATTATAAGCAGAAAGCCTTACATGGAGGAATTGGTGTGCCTTAAAAACACAAGTAGGGGCAGTTTGGGGGAATTTGCAGCCAGAATGACCTGTTCATGCAGAGCAAAGTTCAGCAAGTAGAGCAGAGTTTGGTGTAGGTACTGGGAATTCCCCTTCTTCCTGGAGCGCCTGAGTTGAGTAAGGAAAGAAATCTGCCCATTGGGTTCCTGGTTCCACTACGACTGGCCAGGTGGGGATGGGAGCTGAGTTATGAAGAGATAACTTTATCAAGACTTAACTGGCCCAGAAATTGATTTTCATGAAAATCTCAGCTCAGGGTCTGGGATGAAGCGTTCTCAGCAGTTTTATAGTTTAGAGCACAGTGTTTCTAGACATAAGTGCTATTTGGTTTGATGATAAAAGACTTTAAAGGGACTGACCTTCCTGCATCTAGGATAATTTTTAAATCTATCAAGAAAACAAAACAATGCTGAAATCCCTCATAAGGTCCAACCAGCTTGCATTCTCCAAATGTAAAAAGAGTCAGGCAAGTTCTCAATATTGCTTAAAGATCACCTTTTCTTGAATTCCTAAGAGTTCTCTGTGACTTAAACTACCTTCCCAGCGCTCCCCACCCCCACCTGTCTACTTTCAGGGGCAGTCCCTGAGGGCTCCTTTGTCACTAGACAACGGGGGAGGCGTCCTCACAGGATTTGCCCCCGAAGTGTCTGGCCAGTGCACCCGTCTTCCCACCCCACAGGGTTAGCATTCCTTTCACATTCACTGATGATAGACAATTCCATTTAATTCTGGTAGTTATAAACAGAAAGCCTTCCTCCTCACAGCCTGTTAAATAAAGCTCTTGGTATCTTTCTGTTTGAATGATCTCTCCGATCTTGTTTTGATCATGGGGTTTTCTTGGGTAAGATTTGGGTCCAAACCACTTTTTGCCCATTTGTGACTTTGAGATTATTGGTCAGGAATGAGGATATTGTAGCTGTGACCTAACTTGGGTTGCAGCCTTTTAATCCTTCACTTCAGCTGGGAGTGGAGGGTGAGTTTGAAGAGGTGCTGGCTTTCTTGTGACTGGGGCAGGCCATGATCGCTGCTTGGAATTCCTCAAACTGCTTTGGGTAATAAATTGTGCTTGTGGTACCTGACTGCTGCCACCCGTTTGTGCCCCTTTGTAGGGAGGAATGGACTCTGGCTACCCATTTAACAAAGGGAAGGACCCAGGATTTTTGAAAGCGACACATTTTCTGCATCAAATATAATTTCATTAACTTAGAAATTTATGTTCATGATCTCTAATCCTCACAGCAAGCCGGATACGTCAGATTATTTTACAGCTAAGGAAATAGAGACATCAAGGAATTTGCTCAAGGTCACCCACTGCTTTTCCTCTCTCATGTTCTCTCTGGAGGAAGGGGGCGAGTCTTGAGACTTCTGTGCACACTCAGCAGCCACAGAGCCCACTTGTACTTTCTTCTCGGTGTTCCGCTTAGCTCCAGGGGCAGACTTGCCAGCTGCCTCCTCTTAACTCCTTCTAGCTCTGGTGCCCAGAGTTCCTTGAATGAGGAATGAGAAGGCCTTCCCCTTCTAGATGGAAGGCTTCCAACAGAAATGCTCCTGAGGGAGGTGGATTCACTGCTAAATTCACAAGTAGCCACTTTTCCTTTGATTGTGGTTTATTGGAGGGAAAAGACCCCTGAACCTGAGAAGGACTTAGGAGCTACAGAGGGGACCCTGGGAAGGTGGGGCTACCAAGGACAAAGGCATGGGTGACCTATCTCACAATTGTGATTGGGCTGGATCTTCTAAGTCCAACGTTGCTTGGTGTGTTGCCTGGGCTTCGTGCTGCTGCCACCAGGGCAGTGATGAAGTGAATGACCTGATGGAAAGTGGCCGTTCAGACAATACTTCCCATTGCCAAATCCCCTCACTGCTCTTAAGCCACTAGACAGTTTCACAGCTCCCAAGCAGGGGCAGCGAGGGTGATAGGAGAGGAGGGGCTGTGGGTGGGCTGCCCACTCAGTGAGTCCTCTGGGTGGTGAGAGGGCCCAAGCTGGTATTACTGAGCTGTGCCTGGCTCCCTCACCTCTGTGGCCTTGTTGAAATGTTCCCCACTGCCATTTGGAAGGAATTGCAGGAAGCCCAGGCATTGATTCTTCAGCCGTCTCCACTTAGTGCTCAATAAATATTGATTAACTCAGTGAATCAGTCCCGGAACCAGGAATATGGCCCTGTCGGCCTCTGTGCTCACTAGTGCCTGGCACCTTGTTGGCTTTCAATCAACAGAGGACCCCACCCAGCTGGCACTCCCAACACTAGGGTGGGGTGTGTGGGTGGAGAGCTGTGAAGAAGGACCCTGAAGGCAGGCTGGAGGGTGGAAGGGGGAGGCTAGCCCATGGGCCCTAAAGGAGAAAAGTGGACACGGCTCCAGCAACTTCTCTTGACATCCACCTTTGGCTACAGTGAAGTCACTGTATGTTGATGTGGAGTCACTTCTGGACCGCCAATCCCTGGTTCTCAAGCCACCCCAGGCTCACTTCTCTGTACACAGTCCTGCCTCTTCCTTCTTGGCTCCTATTTTTCTCCCTTTAGGAGAGCAGTGGGGGCATGTGGGGAAATTGCTTGGACCAGAAATTCAAAGTGTTGGAGGCAAATAGGATTTATTGGGTATTTGTTTTCCCAGAACTGTCCTCTGTCCATGATCTCAGCCTAGGCTTGGAATACAGAAGGCCCACTAAGGGACCCACATCCCCGGGTAGCAGGCAAATCTCTACCGCCCCTACCCCAACTCACATAGCCAAATCCCAGAGAGTTCAGAGAGGAGCAGCATGAGGAAAGGGTGGCAGGGAAGTGGCTTGGCTTGGAGCTCATCTGCAGGAAGTACCTTCAAGACAGCAGCATGTGTTCTCTGGTGCAGTGGCTGCCTTGTCGCAGCTGCAAGCTGTGCTCCAACTGTCTCTGACCCCCACTCTCAGCACCCCTCTTGTAAAACCCTGGTGGAGTCAGGCACTGAGCTCCTTCTCCAGGTGCCTGATGGTGTTCCTGCCAAGAGATTGCTTGGTGGATCTTAATCGTCGGTGGGGGTGGTGGGATTGGGGAGTAGCCTCTGTCTTCAGGGTCTTGGACCCATCAAGCCTACAAGAGACAGCACTTCGTAAAGGGTTTGATGCCAGGATTCCTGGGTTCTTTCTCTTTTCTTTTTTTTTTTTAATTTTTAGTTTTTATTTAAATTACAGTTACTTAGCATACAGTGTAATAGTAACTTCAGGTGTACAATATTGTGATTCAACACTTCCCATGCAACACTAGGTGTGGGAACACTACAACACTTTCTAATCCTGAGCCCATCACAAACTCACTGCGATTTTCCCAGTCAGTTCCCTAATCCAAGTCTTGGTTTCCTCCCTTTTTAATAGAGGAGTGGCCAGACGACCTCAAGGCCTCTATCATCACTGATATTGTCACCATAGACCTAATCTTTACGGCCCATCTGCTTGTACTCACTGACCTTTGTCCTACATTTTCCCTTAAGCTCTTCTTTCCAGTTTATCTCTCAACTTAGCCAAAAGACCGTAGCATCCTATATCCTATAATGGAAGCCAAAACTACTCAAGCAATAAAGACTGCCCTGATAAGACCCAGCCAGCCCAGACCACATAGACCAGTTTCAGCTAAAGCCCCCACTCGAGCCTGCACAAATGAACCATGAAGTGACCTCTGGAATGACTAGCAATCACCTTTACCTCACTTCTCCTTTACATAACATACAATATGTGTATAGGCATGTTTCTTAAGGCACATGTACAACCTTATGCCTGTCTCTACGTATGATGGACAAAGACCCCTTTTTAAATATTCATCCTAACCATAAATAAAAGGAATTCATCCACCCTTGCTTGGGGAGTTACGGCTTTGGAAGTTATTCCCCTTAAGTTCCTTATTTGCGGCAAATAAATATTACATTGTGCAACAATTCACCTGGCATTTCTATCTACGACTTATCAAGGAGTGAACTCCTATCAGTTTAGTTATGATATTATACAGGGTTCCCATCATCCCAAGGCCCTGAGGAAAGAGGACCCCTAGGGGGTTGGTCCTTGAGGTGGAGGTGTGAGGGGCCTTCTTGGGTTTCAGTGCCAGTCCTGTGTATGCATCTGTGCGTGTGAAGAAGTCACCTGAGGGAGGGAGGTGAGAGGAAGCTGGGGGTGAGGAAGCTGCCTGTGGAAACACCTACATCCTGGCAATCACTTTGTTCTGTTGCTTGGCCTCAGGCTCCCATGTATAGTCCTGAAGGGGACTGTGTAGCAGAGTTGGGCCCTGGGAGGTCTGGCTCCATCACCGACTTCCCTGCTGGTGGTCAATGATTGGCCTTTCTGTGCTCTGCATAGGACTGGAGGCAGAAACACAGCCTAGCAGTGGGGGATAGATGGATGGGGGACCCCAGGAATCCATCCAGAGTAAGGAGGGAGCTGTGGGAAGAAGGTGGGCCTGGGCCAAAAGTGGGCCTATTCTGGGCACAGCACCACGGAGGCACAGTCAGGATGCAGCTCCCTTGGGACCAGCTCCAGCCTTCAGGAGGGTGGTGCTAAAGCCGCATGTGCCCTGCCCAGACCTCACAGGCTCTCTGTGTACCGGCCACCAGCTCCCTGGTCCTGGAGGCCTCTCCCACAGACCTGCCTCAGCACCTCCTCCCTGCAGGCATCCCAAGTGGCTCAACTGTTCAGTTGCTTGGCATGGCCCTTGTCACCAGGAGATAATGGTATCTGTACTTTTCCTTATCACACAGGTTTGCATTGTTAAGAAAGTAAAAGCAAATAAGTAAAAAGAAGAGAAAATCAGCATAATCTGTTCTCCAAGGATACTAATAAGTTGGAGAACTTCCTTCCAGCTTTCCTCTGTGTGGCTCTATACATATAAAGCATGCACATGCATTTATAATCAGAAATGGGAATGTACTTTACCTACTTTCCTCCCCCATTTTCCCCCATAACAGATTAGCACTTTATTTAACAATCACAATTCCCTCTTTTTTTTTTTTTTTTTTAACATTTATTCATTTTTGAGAGACAGAGAGAGTGTAAGCAGGGTAAGGACAGAGAGAGAGGGAGACACAGAATCCTAAGCAGGCTCCAGGCTCTGAGCTGTCAGCACAGAACCCGACGTGGGGCTCAAACCCACGAACCACAACATCATGCCCTGAGCCGAAGTCGGACGCTTAACCGACTGAGCCAACCAGGCACGCCCATAACTCCCTCTTAACAACAACAAAAAAACAGGGTTAATGGAGGGAGGTGGGCAGGGCATGGACTATATGGGTGATAGGTACTAAGGAGGGCACTTAGGATGAGCACTGGGTGTTACATGTAAGTGATGAATCACTGAATTTTACTTCTGAAACCAATATTGCACTGTATGCTAACTAGAATATTAAAAAAATTTGAAAAAAATAAATACAAAATGAACAAATAAATCTAATGAAATGGAAAAACAACAAAACAAAAACAACCACAATTCTCATTGATGAGTAACAGTAATTCATGAATTAACAGTAATTGCTTTATACCATCCAACACTCCATCAATCCAAGAGCAACTTTCCCTAATTATCTAAAAGAAAAATGACTTTTTTCACGTCATTTTCTTGAACTAGGATCCAAACACATGTGGCTAATGTCTCTTAATTTTTTTTAAGTATTTATGTATTTTTCGGAGCGTGCAAGTGGGGGAGGGGTAGAGAGGGAGGGACAGAGGATCCGAAGTGGATCAGGCTGACAGCAGTGAGCCCAAAGTGGCGCTTGAACTCACAAACCCACTGTAAGATCATGACCTGAGCCAAAGTTGGTTACCCAACTGACTGAGCCACCCAAGTGCCCCCTTAAGTTTCTTTTAATCTATTATAGGTCCCCTCCATTTTGTTTAAATGTCACTTTTTAAATGTTTATTTATTTATTTTGAGAGAGAGACAGAGAGAGACAGAGAGAGACAGAGAGAGAGTGTGTGTATGTGTGTGTATACATGTGCACACAAGCAGAGGAGGGGTAGAGAAAGAGGGAGAGAGAGAATCCCAAGGAGGCTCCATACTGTCAGCGCAGAGCCCCATGCAGGGCTCCATCTCATGGTTCATGAGATCATTACCTGAACAAAAATCAAGAGTCAGACACTTAACCAACTGAGCCACCCAGGTGCCCCTAAATGTCACTATTATGTTCAAGAAACTGGGTCATTTGTCCTCTACATACTGTTTTAACATTTGTTTTCATTTAATAAAGTATGTTCATTTGACAGATTGTTAAATTCCTTTTTATGTCAATAATTAAACACATCATTATTTTTAATCACCATATTCCATTGCATGGATGTACTGTAACTCAAAGCAAATCAGTATTTTGGGTACTTGTATAGTCTACAGGGCTTGGGGCTTACAATAAAGTTGCAATGATTATGTTGTGCATACGTTGCTTTCTAGAGTTATGTTTTAAAATGAAAATAGCTGGGTTAAAGGGTCTACACATTTTTTTTTTTTTAGTGTTTGTTTATTTATTTATTTATTTATTTATTTATTTATTTTAAATGTTTATTTATTTTTGAGAGAGACAGAGACAGAATGTGAGTGGGTTAGGGGCAGAGAGGGAGACACAGAAGCAGAAGCAGGCTCCAGGCTGTCAGCACAGAGCCCGAGGCGGGGCTCAAACTCCCGAGCCGTTAGATCATGACCTGAGCTGAAGTCGGACGCTCAACTGACTGAGCCACCCAGGCGCCCCTAGTGTTTATTTTTAAGAGAGAGACGGACAGAGAGAGCATGAGCAGGGGAGGGGCAGAGAGAGAAGGAGACACAGAATCCGAAGCAGGCTCCAGGCTCTGAGCTGTCCACATAGAGCCTGATGTGGGGCTCAGACTCACAAACCATGAGATCATGACCTGAGCTGAAGTTGGACGCTTAACCAACTGAGCCACCCAGGCGCCCCAAGGGCATACACATTTTAAAGATGACATGGTTAGACTGGAAAACAAAATACTGTTGAAACTACCTAACAGAATCTGAGATTGGGGTGCCCCAGGCCATGTACAATGTGGGAGAACTCTGGAGTCTAGGGAAGCTTTCAGGAACTGTTGAGGATGGGGCCATGAAGCCACTGGCTCTCTGGCTTTAGGCCAGTCTTGGGAGGAGGCTTGGACCTCACCATCTGTAAATTTGGATGAGTCTCCACCTCTTTGTGCCTCAGTTTCCTTTTTTTTTTTTTAAATTTTTAAATATTTTTAACTTACATCCAAATTAGTTAGCATATAGTGCAACAATGATTTCAGGAATAGATTCCTTAGTTCCTCTTACCCATTTAGCTCATCCCCCCTCCTACACCCCCTTCAGTAACCCTCTGCTTGTTCTCCATATTTAAGAGTCTCTTATGTTTTGTCCCCTTCCCTGTTTTTATATTATTTTTGCTTCCTGTCCCTTATGTTCATCTGTTCTGTGTCTTAAAGTCCTCATATGAGTGAAGTCATACGATATTTGTCTTCTCTGATTGTCTAATTTCGCTTAGTGTAACACCCTCTAGTTCCATCCACGTAGTTGCAAATGGCTCACTTTCTTTTTTAAGAATAGTCAGTGGTCCCTTCTAGCTCTGGGACTACTGCAAGGATGACAACAAACAGCTTTTGTAAAGGGCTGGCATGGAATTCATAGGGAACTGTGGCTGGGTCACTATGGAACAGTGGAAGACTCTGTTCCCACCATGCCAAACCTCAATGCCAGAGGACTCTGGGTATTAGTCACCAAACTTTACTAAGTCACCAAGAGAAAGTGATATGTGGTATGTGTAGAATGTTCCTTTTTGGCTCTGGCCTCTCTTAAGTCGATGCAAGTCCACATGGTGTAGAATAAACTGGAATAGTTATTAACATGCAAATTTTGGATTCTCAGACCCCCCCAAGAAATTGACAATTTGTAGGACTCTTAAGGACTCTTGTCTGCTGAGTGAGGGATTTAAAAATCATCATATTACTATTTTAATCTCTTATCAAATATGTATATAATGTTGTGCTTATACACCTTAACAATACAGATTTTCAAGGGTGCTTATATATTTGTGCTGTGTGCTTTCAAGAACACTGAAATGAGTCACCCACTTTGTGGGGTGGGATGATAAGGGACTGACATCATTGATATTATCAAGGATTAAGATTCTAAGGAATTTCTGAAAAAATTGCTAGCAATAAACAGAAAGAGGACAACACATGACCTATGAAAGAGTGGATGAGGAAAAAGCTAAGAGGCAAAGGATTTAGTAATCCAGGGCAGGGTGAAGACAGTGACTCAGCTATGGCTTTTGGAGGTCGGGGCTGCTGATTCTGAGGAACAGCTGGGGTTTTGGCACAGCACGGAGACAGACAGGCTCCAACCAGAGCTTCCTGGAGTCAAACCGACTTGGCTTCTCCTGGTGCCACGTATGAAATTCCCACATCTCACTGCACACCCAGCAGAACTAGAACCCAAGGAACACTGTTGCCCTGTTCATTGGTTCCCTGAAGCCATGCTGCCTTCTCTCAGAATAGGGTTCCAAAGGGAATGATGTTTCCAAGGGAAAGATAGACATTGTTGGGGTGGTTGGCTGGGGAGGTGTTTCTGTCATCCAGTATATGTCTGGTTATGGGCCTGCCTGGAGAAAATCTCTCAAGCATTTGGAAGAGGTGTTAAAGGAAGTGTGGTAAAGGTAGTGGGGTGTTTAGATGTCGTGACCTCCCTACAGTAAGACAGATGTAGGTAGGTACATGTTAGGCTACTCCATTTCCTTATGACCTTGAGCAACTCACTTAAAATTCTTCAAGCCTCGGGTTCTTCATCCTTTAAGCAAGAAAAATAATACCTAGCTCAAGGTTGTCATAGAAACAGAATGAAGTGATTTCTAAGTCTTTTTTTAAGGGTAGAATTAATATTTTATTGTCACTTATAATCAGATGATAGTTGGGATATATAGTCTTTTTGTACATAAAAAAATTACAAGTTTTAAACAGCCAATGACTGGTTATGTTTTCAGAAAACATAATTAGATTAATTCACTAATGGTGCCTTCAAGTTTTTCTTTATCAGCTCCAGATGATTTACTCACCTTTTGTCCCTTCTTAAAAAAAACTAGAAGGGGTGCCTGGATGGCTCAGTGGGTTAAGGGACCAACTTTTGATTTCAGCTCAGGTCATTATCTCACGGTTTGAGTTCAAGCCCCTAGTTGGGCTCTGCACTGGCAGTGTGGAGCCTGCTTGTGATTCTCTCCCTCTCTCTCTCTCTCTCTCTCTCTCTCTCCATCTCTCTGACCCTCCCCTACTCGCGCTTGAGCTCTCTCTCTCTCAAAATAAATAAGCATTAAAAATAAACTGGAAGGCTGTCATACATTTGGCTTCATGCTCTGAAGCAACATTCTGTCATACATGTTAACATTAAGGAAACCACGTTGGAATATTTCTCATAACGGTAATGAAAGAAACGCTTGATCATTTTGCAAGGTCCACACCATGTGGCTGAGAAGTCAATTACTACAAGTTTATCTCCTGCACTGTTCGAGGCTTCCTGAAAAGCATACCTCCTCTCAATCTGCTTCACCATTTTGGTGGCTGGGGTCTGATAAGCAACCGTAAGGACTGATGAAAGTGGATCTAAACCGCCGGACAGAGCTTCGATTTTGAAATCTTTAACTTGGTGAATGACACCATGATTGTGCTTAATAAGTGCTTGTGCCCCTGCTCCTCCCTCACCAAACCTTATCTCTTCATGTGGTAAATGAGCAGGGTGGCTGACCCCAAGACTTTTCCAGGTCTGAGCCTAGAGTCTGCAAAGGTGCTTGGAAGTGTTGTGAGAAGTTCCCAGGGTGGCAGAAAAGGCCTCAGCCTGGCGTGACCCAGCACCCTCAGCTCTTCCATAAACCTGCCAGGGCAAGGGCACTAGAAGTAGACCTGGAGGCTCAACAGAGTGCAGGATTGGGAACCAGGTAACTACACTCAGGAGCTGCCTCTTACCTGCCTGCCCTGCTCTGCTCCTGAGACCACCCAGAGGGGGCCCTGAGCCCAGAAGCCCTGAGCAATCCATCCAGTGGGACAGGGACTCCAGGAGGCATGGAGGTATCCCTCACTGGCTAGCATCTGGCACACTCAGAAGGAGCTCTGGAAATGTCCGTAGCCTGATAAGCAGCTAGACCTCTCACTCTCTGGTCCCAGCCACTGACATCGTGCCCATCAGCCTGAGCTGACACCAGAGTGGCCAGGAGTCCTCAGCATGGCTCACTGCATAGAAGGGGAAATCAAGCCCCAAGGACCCAGGAGGGGCATGTCTGGAGACTGCAGCAAGAGGAAGGCTCACCCGAGCCTTGAGCTCCCAGCCCTGAAGACCCATGAGATAGACTGGAGTCCAAATTAAGATGGGGACCAGCTGCTCAGGCCAGACTTTTTGACTTTAAGAGGGATTGTGGGCATCCCTGTGGTGTGGTAAGAACAACACTGAATCCGGGGGGCTCAGGTAGCTCAGTCAGTTAAGTGTCTAATGTGGCTCAGGCCATGATCTCACTGTTTATGAGTTTAAGCCCTGGGTTGGCTCTGTGCTAACAGCTCAGAACCTGGAGCCTGCTTCGGATTCTGGGTTTCCTGCTCTCTCTGCCCCTCCCCTGTTTGTGCTCTGTCTCTCTCTCAAAAATAAAGAGATAAACATTTAAAAAAAAAAAAAAAAGAACAACACTGAATCCAAGGCAGAGTCCTCGGTTCTGGGACCAGCACATCCCCTCCACCCCAACTAATTTTAGGAGAGCTATTTAATTTGCATGTGTTCTTGGGCATCTGTAGCAGGGTCAGTAAAACCCCTCTCAGGAGCATTATCATTGTACAGTAGAACACTAAGCTGCTGTGAAAAAGAATGAGGGAACATTCTAACAGCTAATGCCCAAGGGTTTACTATGGGTCAGACACTTCTGAGAATGCCAGATGTCTTAACTCATATCACCCTCAAATAATCCTATGGATTAGTATCATTCCCCCCATTAAAATATTTTTTTAATGTTTATTTATTTTTGAGAGAGAGAGACAGTGCGAACGGGGAAGGGACAGAGACAGAGGGAGACACAGAATCCGAAGCAGGCTCCAGGCTCCGAGCTGTCAGCACAGAGTCTGATGTGGGGCTCAAACCCTCAAACTGAGATCATGACCTGCACTGACGCCCAAAGGACTGAGCCACACAGGCACAATTCTACCCATTTTAAAGCTGAGAAAACTGAGGTACAGAAGTTAAATAATTTGCACCATTCACCCCCACCACATGCATACGTATGTTTGAATATGTGTGGGAAAAATATCTATAAAGATGGATACCAAACTGTTAATGGCACCTAACTCTTGAGGTTTTTTTGTATTATTTGAAGGGAAGATAACATGAGGAATTTCTTTTTTAAAACCATATACATTTCAAAAATAAATAAATAAATAAAACCATATACATTTCTTTATTGATTGATTTTTTTTTTTTTTTTTTAAGTAGGATCATGTACCACTTTTGGGATTTAAGAAAATGAATAAGGGAATCACTACTCACTGGCTTTCAGGTTTAACTGCAGAAGAGCATAAGCAGTGTGGCATGTGCTCCTGAGTCAGGAGACACTCTCTGCTCCCAGAAGGCCTTTGATTATGCCAGTTGCCAGAAGCAGGGAGAAGGAGGGGGCCACCCATCTCAAACAGTTACAACCCCACCCCTGACCCCCAGAAGACCCCTGGGCTGGCCTAGGCAAGGTGGTCTGTTACATCATACACCCCAGGGTCATTCAAGGGGCCTCAAGGACTGTAGGGTGGATCCACTAGGTCTGAGCAGTCAGCTGTTTGCGTGTTTCAGCCATGAGGCTGCACCCTTGTGCTACTTTTTGGTCTTTTTAATCAGTCGTTTTCTTTGATGATCAGCTGAGTGCCTATCAACAGCCAGTCCTTGGTGCCTATCTGCATCTCGCAACTTTTGGTCTTAGCCACGTGTTTTGGGACTTGACTGCACTGAATTTTATGTTTTTTTATTTTATACATTTTTTTAATGCGTTTCGAGAGAGCGCGCGTGCGCGCAAGTGGAGGAGGGACTGAGGGAGGGGCAGAGAGAGAGGGCGACATAGCATCTGAAGCAGGCTCAGAATGAAGCAGGCTCCAGGTTCTGAGCTGTCAGCACAGAGCTCGATGGGGCTCGAACCCCCAGAACCGTGAGATCATGCCCTGAGCCAAAGGCCGACGCTTAACCAACTGAGCCACCCAGGCTCCCTGTGAGTTTTGTTTTTGAATTATCGATAACCCTTCCCTTCCTCTATCAAAGGAACTCAGCGGGTACTCATTATGGCTGTGATTATGGTGTGTTCCAGCCCGCTTTGGTTGCTTTCTTCATTTGCTTCCTTTTCCCTGTATGCTATTTCTGTGGAGGACTTTGTGTTTTCTAGGTCCTTGAAAATTAGGTCAGAGGAGAACATCATCTCATCTTTCTAGTTTTTTTAAACTGGTTTTTAGCATAAGAAGCTTTAGTGGAATATTTTTATCCTTTCTACTACCAATTTCATATTTTAATCTTGCTTTAGAGAAATGTGAGTTTAAGTTTCCTCCCCAGCTTTACTAACCCTTTCATATCATATGGTTGTCTAGAAAACCCTGTGAACCTCACTATTCCCTTGCCTACTCGTTCTCAGGATATCAAAGCTGATGCACCATTTAATTAGACCTTGGTGTTTTAAATCACTTCTGTGTTCATGTCCCCACAGTCATTATCAATTACTTCTATAGCCCGTGGCCTGTGTTGGTGAATTCTTTCAGGGTTTCCATTCCTTGAAATATGCTCCTCAAGTGACAAAATCTCCTGGGATCTTTATCTTACGTTGCTAGTTCCTTTTCCTTCATGTTGTGGGGCTTTTCTTTCAGCCTTCCAGGCTTTTCTTCCCAGGCTTGAAAAGTAAGGCTCAAAAAAATCTTACTCCAGCATCTTAAAACACCTCTTCCCAGAACCCCCCTAACCATTCACCAAGTACTGCACCAAGTACAGAGATTCTACCTGATCTCATCGTAGAATTTACAGAGTTGGCAAGTAGTCATGCAGGGAAATGTTATGGAGGATTGAGTGGCTCTCTGAGCTTTACAAACATTATCTCGTCTTGCTCATCTTCCTCATTCAGCAGGAAATTGAGGCTCAGTGTAGTGATGGAACATGAATGGAGATAATTGGCACATGGGGCTTTGAGCTCCAGTGACCATTCCCTCAACCACAGTGATGCTGCATTTTCTTTGTGATATTTTTGATCACAGAGTTGCCCTTGTACCTTGTTATTGTCTCTGTTTAGCTAGTAGTGGGGGGGGGGGGGCAGGGGTTGTTTGCATTATGATCAACTCATTGTTTAATTTGGCTCTATTTAGGCTTTCTATGGTAGTATTCTTGGCATTGCTGATTATTTGCTCTCCTCTATAATGGAGATTTAACTCAGCTGAAAAACAAAATGTCCCTACCTTACCTCAATCCCCATTTTCATAGAACCCTATATTGTTAATAATTTGGTGTGTGTCCTCACAGATATACCCCAAACAGTGGACATACATTCTATCTAAGTATTTATATCTACATAGATGTAATTGTACAAAAATGGGATCATATCCTGGTTACATGTATTTCTATGACAGTACGTGTAGACCATATTCATTCTTTTTAATGCTAATATTATTCCATTGTATGGATGTACCATATATCATCATGTATCTTTTATCATTATCCTGTAGGTGGGTGTGTAAGTTTCTACAATATGTTGCCCTTATAAATACAGTGAATTTTATGGTACATATATCCTTCTGTATAAATACATAAAATATTTCTGTAGGATTTTTAGAAGTAGGATTTCTATGCTGAAGGATATTAAAGCAATTTTCAAGGATCACCCATATGCTCCCTTTGGGAGGCAAAAATATTTTCCTCTTTTCTTTCTTTCAGAATAAATGCTAATCAATTGGATATTTGTAATTCTTCAGCGTTTATCCCACTGTTTTTTCCTTCTTAGTTTCCTTTTAACCACCTTTTCTATTTTGGTGGTGAAACACTGATTTTTTTTTTTCTTCAATTTCCCAAGCATTTAGTCTATGTCAGTCCTTTCATAGAAGTGGCTAAGACAGATATGGAGTTGATGTTTAATTGAAGGTGGTGACTGGAAGGAAAGAGATGATAAGTATGACCCTTGCAGATTGAGACGTTATAGAAAGTGAAATAAACAGGATGATGTGTTAGAGGATGTTATAGTTTTCTATTGCGGCACAAAAAGACTAACACACACTTAATGGGTTAAAACAGAAACCCTGATTTTGAAAAAATTTTTCTTTTGGCACAATCAGCTCTAATACAAATTTTGACTTGACAACAGTCGTCACTGTAACACATCAGCTTTGAATTTTTCTGTGCTGCCAGTTCTTGCTTATATGTAGTTAAAATTTGAAAATACCTCTATTTTTGTGATTATGAAAATAATACATATTTTGTATTTTAAAAAACACAGAAATATGTAAATAGAAAATGAAAGTCATTCTCAGTTGTACTCCACCCCCAGAGAACAGCACTGATAACGATTTATAAATAAATATTTTCATAGTCACCATCAAAACACAGATATGATTTATTTTCACATAGTAATAAACCTTAACCATTTCTATATGCTTACAAAATCTTTGTAATTACAGTTTTCCAAAAATACTTTTGTTTGTACTGGAATCCATTTTTTTTTTAAATTTTTTTTTTAACGTTTATTTATTTTTGGGACAGAGAGAGACAGAGCATGAACTGGGGAGGGGCAGAGAGAGAGGGAGACACAAAATCGGAAGCAGGCTCCAGGCTCTGAGCCATCAGCCCAGAGCCTGACGCGGGGCTCGAACTCATGGACCGTGAGATCGTGACCTGAGCTGAAGTCGGACGCTTAACCGACTAAGCCACCCAGGCGCCCCTGGAATCCATTTTTAATGTTTCTCTTTTCATCTTATTAGAAATATTTTGTATTTTTGAACAATTAGACAAAAGACTAAGGACTCTGGAGATAATTTTCCAAATATCCTGAGTATGAGATTATTCATCTAAAAAATTTCATTGTAAATGGTTACGTAATATTCTGTTTGGTTCTGTAGCTTACTTAATTAACTATTCTCTTGCAGTTGGGTGCTATGGCTGCCTCACAGGGTGGCAGAGAAAATTAAATGAAGAGAGCATAGGGAACCCAGCCCTGGGCCTGACTTGGAGGGCAACTCCTTTACTTTGCCTATCTGTTACTTCCACCACTCCAGGTATTGGCATTCCTGTCTCCCAGAAAACTCAGCCCTAACTGCCTTCCGTCCCATCTGGGGGCCTCTCCAGCTTATCCCCCAAAGTCTGTGCCTTCCAAAGATGTCAGCCTCTCCTGAACCCAGACCAGGTGAGACTCTTGTTTCCCATAAGATGACAACCCTTTTTCAGAAGTCACTGACACTGACAAAGTGGCCATACCACACTGGTGTCAGCAGATCCAAAGGGAATAGAAATTCAGAGATGTTCTCTTCTTCTGAGGAAGGTCTGGCTGTGGAGGGGAAACAGCTCAAGACTGGACCAGTAGAAGTGGACTCCGGCCCAGAGATGAGTTTGTACAATTGACCTTTTCTATCCTTCAAAGTTCAGCTCACAGTCTGCCTCCTCCAGAGACCTTTTCTGAACTCCCCCAGCCCTCACAGCTCTCCCACTCATCTGGGCATTTAATCAGTCACTTATTGTGCAATGTTATTTATTCACCAAATAAATACCCTCTGAGAATCTGCTCTGTGCCCAGCACTGTGCTAGGCAGTGAGGAAATGACAGTGAACAGCAAAGGCACAGGTCTTACCCTCTGGTTGCTTACAGCATAACAGAAAAGAGGGACATTGCACAAGTACTGTGCTTGCAAGAGGTATTGCTTTTCCTCCCAAGAGCTGGGCTGATTTTCTACTCCTGGGGGGCTAGGAGTGTGTCTTGAATTCCTTTTAGTCCCTGTGTGATCTAATATGCTCTGTGCTCACAGCAGTTGCTCAATGAATACCTTTTGAACAATTAATGATGAGACACAAATTATAAAAATGTTGATTGCCCCTTTTTTATTGAGTTACAATTGACATATAACATATAGTAGTATGTTAGATTCAGGTGTGCAATCTAATGATTTGATATGGTGTATATTCTGAAATGATCACCACAGCTAGTGTAGTTAACATCCATCACCATACATAGTTCATACAATTTTTTTTCTTGTGATGGCTACTTTTAAGATCCACTCTCAGCAAGTTTCAAATATGTAATATGGTATCATTAACTATAGACAGCACCATGCTATAGTTTGATCGCTTCTTGATTGCCTTCTGGTTTTAGACATTTAGAGGCACCAGGGTGGCCAGAGCAAAGATTCCAAGATTTCGTGGGACCTGGGTTCAAATCCTGTTATTGCCTGTTACTGGATACCTGTGGACAATTTTGTTCTCTGGCCTCAGGTACCTCCTCTGTACAATGGGGGCAATAATATCTCATTCAAAAAGCTATTATAAGGATTAAATGAAGAAATTTATGTAAATGTGACATAGGATCTAACACATATAAACCCTTAAAAGTCAGTTCCCTTTCCCTAGCCAATCGAACTTTGGATGACAAGCCAAGGAAGTCTTTTTCCTAATAAGGGGCTTCCATTCACTTGGGATGAGGAGTGTAGAAGGGAATAGTGAAATTTTAGGTCTGGAAGGGGTCTTAGCCTAACCCCTTTATTTACTTGGTGAAGAAACTGAGGCCCAGAGAACTCAGTAACTTCCCTAAGGACACACAGTGGTTTTAGTAGGACAGCTGGAAATAGAACCCAGGTCTGATTCCAGCATCTAATGTTTTGGGCAGTCTCTCCTAGACTCTCACTGCCAATCTCTCACTCTCAGAAAAGGGAGTGCCTTCATGTTACAGTTTATCTGAGGTCATTTTCCAGGGTGGAGAATTCCGGTGAAATTTGTTGCAGATTCTCACACCCTTTATAGAATTCTGAAGACCGGGCAGCAAGGAAGTAGTCAGCTCACTGTGTCATGTTCCATTTCAGACAAGGCCGGGATGGGGTGACTTCCAGACGATCTGGGGGCTTGGTATCCCTAGAGGGTAGGGCAAGCCTCCTCCTCTTTGTTCTTGGGGAGATGCAAAGTTGGGGGAGCAGTCACACAGGAAAGGCTTGGACTACAAACAAGGCACTTGACATCACTCAAGACCTAAACACTCAAACTCCTCAAATATGGAGCTCTGCCTTCTGGATCCTCAACTTCTCTTAATTAAAGTAATAATTGGAGCAATATTACTAGGTGTCAGGCACAGTTAAGGGCTTTCCACACATTATTTTTGCCTGAACACGTGTAACCTACAAAATGAGGCACTGAAAGTTTCCTTTGTTTGTTTAAGGTCACCCAGCTGGGTCTTTTTTTTTTTTTTTAAGTTGTTATTTTGAGAGAGAGAGAGAGAGACAGAGAGAGAGACAGAGAAAGAGAGAATGAATGCATGCGTGTGCACTAGCAGGGGACGAGCAAAGAGAATAGGAGAGAGAGAATCCCAAGCAGCTCCATGCTGTCTGTGCAGAACCCAATGCAGGGCTCAAACCCACAAACCGTGAGATCATGACCTGAGCTGAAACCAAAAATCAGACATTTAAATGACCGAGCCATTCAGGCACCCCTCAAGGTCACCCAGCTGGGTCTTAAACCCAATTTGACTCAAGAGCCCTTACTTTTAACTACTTTGCTAGGTTGGCTCCACTTACTTGAAAATCCTTAGCAAATGAGTAGGAAGTTTTCCACACCTTGTCAACTTTCTCCTCTCTCAATTGGAGCAGAAGCTCAGTCTGGAAAGTTGGCAAAAGAGGCAAAGAGCTAGCCTTCATTCCTTTCCTACAGAGCTCAGCCTCAGCGCCTCCTCATCTTGTCCACTCCCTTCCCACCTGACCCCAAATCTCTTCCATCCAATCTCATCCTCACCCTCATCTTCTCCATCCCCAATCCCATTGCCATCCAACCTACCTGATTCCTTCTCTATCCCTGTTCCATTTTCATCCTCACCTCTCTCCCTTCAAGGCAGAATCTGGGTTGGGCTTTGTCCCACAGCCTGAGATCATCATCTGTGACCTGACATAGAGAAGGTTTGTTCTCTTTCACACTGTTAGTGCTAATGTTTCCACAAATTTCCTCTAAGTAACCTTTCCCCAGTCCTCTTTTTCTGAGACATTTTTGTGGCCTCTCTCATTAACACAACTTTCCAGAGTCTATCCTCTCCCCTACACCCACTTATGTAGTCAGTGACCTCATTTTTCTCAACCCAAAGGCACATTGCCTGGTGGCTGCCTGTTCCTGGCTTATCTATCCCAGGAGCCCCTACGCTTATCTCAGCAACAAATGGCTTTCTGGGAATCTGGGCAAGGTGAGTAGCCAAATCACATGAATCTATGCATAGGGTTAATATCTAGAACCTGGCTGGAGCCCGGAGTCAGGCTGTGTCACCTGAGGCTATTCAAGATCATGAAGGCACATCCCTCTGTCCAGCTGGACATGTATTTGGCATGGTCTGGTGTCTGGGCAAGAGTGATCATGGAGTCTTCAGGAGATCCTCAGACCCTAGCATGGCAGGTAGGGTAGGACTGAATAGAGAGTGTTATGGATAATCATGACAGCCATATCAACAACATTCTCTAGTTTGGAAAGGAGAGGTGAGTTAAGATGAGGCAGATAAATACTTTGAGCAGTCTTTAAAAAGGAATAAGTCAGGCACTGATGGGCCAGATTTGGGAATAAGCTAAGGTCGAGACTTAAGGGACTAGAGTTTAGGATTAATAACTGGTTGTGCACCTGGTGAGGAGCAGGAGGGCTGGAGGCCCAATTAGCATGATGCTGTTAATAAATAGGTAGATTAGGGGCACCTGGGTGGCTCAGTCGGTTAAGCGTCTGACTTCAGCTCAGGTCATGATCTCACAGTTCATGAGTTCGAGCCCTGCGGCGGGCTCTGTGCTGACAGCTCGGAGCCTGGAGCCTGCTTCACATTCTGTGTCTTCCTCTCTCTCTGCCCCTTCCCTGCTCATGCTCTGTCTCTCTCTGTCTCAAAAATAAATAAACATTAAAAAAATAAATAATAAATAAATAGGTAGATTAATAATCACCACCTATTGCAAATATATTTTCTCATATTATAGTGCAATCCCTGATCTACTTTCCTTCCTTCCCTCCCACCTTCCTTCCTTCCTTCCTCCTTTCTTCCTTTTCTTTTTTTTTCTTTAAAAAATTTTTTTTTCAACGTTTTTTATTTATTTTTGGGACAGAGAGAGACAGAGCATGAACGGGGGAGGGGCAGAGAGAGAGGGAGACACAGAATTGGAAACAGGCTCCAGGCTCCGAGCCATCAGCCCAGAGCCTGACGCGGGGCTCGAACTCACAGACCGCGAGATCGTGACCTGGCTGAAGTCGGACGCTTTAACTGACTGCGCCACCCAGGCGCCCCTCTTTTTTTTCTTTTTAATACAAGTTCCTGACTTAACTTTTGATTGCTCAGGCATTAAAAAATGGTCAAAGGACCAAAGAAGACCTATAGAAGATCAATAGGTACATGAAAAGCTGCTCAATATCACTAGCCATTAAGGAAAAGCAAACTAAAACCTCACGCCTGTTAGAATGACCATCATCAAAAAGATAAGAGATAGTAAATGCTGGCATGACTGTGGAGAAAGGGAGCCCTTGTGCACCGTTGGTGGGATTGTAATTTGGTGCGGCCACTGTGGAAAACAGTATGGAAAATCCTCAAAAAATTAAACACAGAACTACCATATGATCCAGCTATTCCACTTCTGGGAATATATCTAAAGGAAACAAAAACACTAACATGAAAACGTATCTGTTGGGTGCCTGGGTGGCTCAGTGGGTTAAGCATCCGACTTCGGCTCAGGTCATGATCTCATAGTTTGTGGGTTCGAGCCCCATGTTAGACTCTGTACTGGCAGCTCCAAGCCTGGAGCCTGCTTGGGATTCTGTGTCTCTCTCTGCCCCTCCCTGGCTTGTGCTCTATCTCAAAGAAAAAAAAAATGTTAAAAAAAATTAAATATAGGGGCGCCTGGGTGGCGCAGTCGGTTAAGCGTCCGACTTCAGCCAGGTCACGATCTCGCGGTCTGTGAGTTCGAGCCCCGCGTCAGGCTCTGGGCTGATGGCTCGGAGCCTGGAGCCTGTTTCCGATTCTGTGTCTCCCTCTCTCTCTGCCCCTCCCCCGTTCATGCTCTGTCTCTCTCTGTCCCAAAAATAAATAAAAAAAATAAAAATAAAAAAAAAAAATTAAATATATATATATATATATATATAGCATCTGCACTTTCATGTTCATAGAAGCATTATTTACATTAGCCAAGACATAAAAACAACACAAGTGTCTATCAATGGATAAGTGGATAAAGAAGTTGTGCTATGTGTGTGTGTATATATATATATATATATATATAATATTATGCAGTCATAAAAAATGAGGAAATCCTAACATTTGTGATAATAACATGAATGGATCTTGAAGGCATTATGCCAAGTGAAGTAAGTCGCACAGAGAAAGAAAAGTACTGTATGATTTCACCTACATATGGAATACCAAAAAAAGCAAACTCATAGAAAAAGAGATCAGACATGTGATTAAAAGAGGTGGGGGTGGGGAGGGAGAATTGGAGGAAGGTGGTCAAAGGTACAAACTTCCAGTTATAAGATGAGTCAGTACTAGGGATATAAGGTACAACATGACTGTAGCTAACACTGATGAATGATCTATAGGAAAGATATGAAGAGAGTAAATCCTAAGAGTTTGCATCACCAGAAGAAAAAAAAATTATTTTTTCTTTTCTTCTTTTCTTTTTATCATAGTCATACGAGGTGCTGAATGTTAGGCTGAAGCTATTGTGGTAATTGCTTCACAATATATGTAAATCAAACCATTATGCTATACTCCTTAAACTTATACAGTAATATGTGCTAATTATTTCTCAATAAATAAGGGGGAAAAAAGAGGCACTTACTTAAAAATGGCTATCTGGAATAAACACGTTGCCAGACACATGACTAGATAAAGAGTCAGGCTGCACTGCACCCCATCCCCTCACCACTCTAGGCTCCATGGTTTTAGAAATCTTGGTTGATTTTGTTTGGTAACTAACCATTTGAGCTGCTTGTTTCCTGTCTTCCTGTATTCTCAATTCCCACTCTTATGGTTTTTTTAAAATATTTTATTTGTAAGTAATCTCTATACCTAACATGGGTCTCAAACTCACAACCCTGAGATCAAGGGTCACATACTCCACCCACCAACCCACCCAGGCAGGCACCCTCTCCACTCTTATATTTTAAACTCACCAATAAAGAGTGAGCCTGAAAAACCCTAAGCACCCATCCTCTACCTCAATAGAAGCAGAAGCCTAAGCCTGAGCCATGACCTCATTGTGTGGCCCCAGGTACACCATATAATTTCCACCACTTATAAGTAATAAACCTCATATCTTTCAAAGTCTCCTGATGGATTGCTGAGGGTGTCTTACAATCATAAGAAAAACCCACAAGGGCTGGTCCAGCTACAGCACTGATTATCAGTAGGCTGAGACTGGCACACAACACATACATTTTCTCATCTGTATCACTTTCTGGGCTATTATTGCTATCTGACTTCCTAATACCCATATAGAGGGTGGTATACATGAGGAAGTAGGCTCAGAGAAGTTAAGGGATTTTCCTCTGTAACTACTTAGGAGTAAAGTTGGCACCAGAATCCAGGTCTCTGATCCAGCATTCTTCCAGTTCTGTCAGAGATTCCTTCAATATAGAGGGTTGGGAGCCAAAGGCATTTGGCTTGTCAGAAGAGGTTGGGTAGGACCAATGAGAAGATGAGCCTGGGGCAGGGATGTGGAGATGGGCAGAAACTCTCCCTGCCACAGGTCTTATTGGCTAGAGAACTCTGTGATTCAGCAATTCCACCCTAAATATATACCCAAGAGGAATGAGTACATTATGTCCAGATATATACCCAAAAGGAATGAGGGCATTACAAAGTGCATGAACAAAGACAAGTGCAAGAATGTTCATTGAAGATTTATTCAGAATTATCAAAAACTAGAAACAACCCAATGTGCATCAATAGGAGAATGGATAAACATTTGGGACATCTCTACAGTGAAATACAACTCAGCAATAAAAATGAATAAACTACTGATACATAAAACAACATGGACGAATCACAATGACATTGTGCTGAAAGAAGCCAGTTTCCAAAGGGTACCTTCAGTATGACCAAAACTAATCTGGAGTAACAGAAATCACACCAGTGATTGCTTCTACTGGTTGGGGGAGACTGACTGGAAGGGGTACAAAGGAAGTTTCTGAGGTGGTTGAAATGTTCTCTATCTTGACGTGGTTAGTGTTAACACATGTATGTATAACTTGAAGATTTATACACCTTGCCATATGAAAATTATACTTAAATTTTATTTTATTTTATTTTAATTTTTAAAATGTTTTTATTTATTTTTGAGACAGAGAGAGACAGAGCATGAGCAGGGGAGGGGCAGGGAGAGAGGGAGACACAGAATCCAAAACAGGCTCCAGGCTCTGAGCTGTCAGCACAGAGCCCCATGCAGGGCTCGAACTCACAGACTGTGAGATCATAACCTGAGCTGAAGTCAGACGCTTAACCGACTGAGCCACCCAGGCACCCCTGAAAATTATACTTAAATTTTAAAAAATAATTTAAGCTCAGCTTTTTAGGAAACAGTCAGTTGCAGGAGGAAAAGGAAGTGTCTTATAGAGCCTAGTATGGAGGTGACATCCCAGGTTGCCTCCTATGTAAGGTGACCAGCTTTGTCTGATTTACCTGGGATTGAGGGCTTTCCTGTGACAAGAGGCTATCACTGGTAAAACTGGGAGAGTCCTGGGCAAACCATGACAGCTGGTCACCCCACTCTTGTGGAAGTGGGGAACTGGGTGGGAGCTCTGGATGTCTGGCAGACAGGTTGGATTCCCTTGGTCTCAGAGCCCAGGTGCTGCTCCACAGGCTCAGAGAAGGGCCATGGAAAAGTCATAGCAGCAGGCATTGCTGGTTGACAGCAGGAACATCAGGACTAGGGAGGCATCTTTGTTCCCTGGTTATTATTCAGTGTTCCTGACCCTTTAGGAGCAAGAAGGGGTCGGGGGTGGAACTGGAGGAGCAAGACCCCAGAGACTGAATAGAGACAGTTTGATTATCCAGATTCTAAGCATCGTGGCTTCTATGAACTGGGCTCTGAGGAGATTTTCACTTAGCCCTCTCTTCACCTTAGTTATCCCCACTCCATCATCCCTCAAATGCCTACGCCAAGAAAATACCAAAGCAGTACATTGATTTTGTGCAAGGAAAATAGGGACATGGGACCTATCAGAGGCAAATGCTATTGTATCTCTTCACCTCTACAGATGTCACAGGGCAGAGGCTGTCCCCACTCTCCTTTGTTTGCCATAACCTGCTGTTGCTTGAGCTGGAGGGGTCTTCTCTACCTTGTCAGAGAATAGGACAGATGGGGACATGGAGGAGGAACTCTTCCAGCTTTCTAGCTGAGGCCCGAAGTGGATTCTAACAGAGAAACTGCTGGCAGGGCTGGTCCACAGAGGGGGAAACAGGAACCAGGAAGTTCTAAGAGGTCCTCAGAAGTTCTCATAGTGATGCATGAAGTGGGCCTGGTCCTGCCTGTTGATGAGCTGACAGGCCTTCTCTACATTCTTGGTCATTCCTGGAGGGCCACAGCTGAACACTCCAATCTTCCGTACCTGTCAAGTGTGTTGCAGGGAGTGATTGCATAGAGGAGAGGCCTGCAGGCTTAAGATTATCACCCCTTGGGAGGAAGCTGCTTCTCAAGCCTGCTGGAATGACTAAAGCATTGACCTCTGGCTCTGAGGAGGAGGCTTGAGCTAGGGGCAGTCGGGGGTAGGGAGGGTTTGAGGCCTTCCTCCAACACCTGACCCCATCCTGGAGCTAGCATGGGATGGTTCTCCACTCAGATTATAGCTGTAGGGTGCTTAAAGTCCAGGATATCCTGGCAGGGGAAGGCCAGGGTTTCAGGACAGGTGGGGGTGGGGCTGACCTGTGGGTGGACCTCCTGCAGGGATTTGAAGAAGAGCTCGAAGGGGGGGCGGCCAAAGTGTGTGATGGAACGCAGGCCTGTGAACAGACTCCGGTTCAGCACCTTCTGGAAGTGTCGCTCACAGATGTACTGGGAGAGGGAGTAGAGGAGGAATGTCACAGTCAGACAGAGCCAGGGTCAGCTCTTAGTCTAGATGGTGGCCCAGATACCTACCCTGCCTGACCGGCCCTGACATACCAGCATGGTGGTCCTGAGGTCAAACTTCTCAGCCAGCTGGGTGATGTAGATGTGCACGGACACCAGGTCCTGGCAGTCATTCTCCTCCACCTCCCGGATGATGTCAGCCAGCCACTCAAACTGCCGCTGGGTCCGTGTCACCCAGATGAAGTAGATCTGGGGACACATTGCTGGAGCTCAAGACTCAGCTCAGCTCAAGTTTCATCCACCCCAGATGCCTTCACCTGAGAGGCTGGAAAGCCTCAGACCACCCACAGACTCCGAATCTCTGGCAGCCCCACAAGCCTGATCTAAGTCTTTTAACCAGCAGACCCCAGCAGAGGTCCTTCTGTCTATACGTCCTACCCTCCCTCAAATGTTGGGCATGTGGACAGCTGTGTATGAATAGCCCCTGCAGACTCAGTGCCTAGGGGCCAGGGGCTTTTACTCATATTGGTCTGCTGTGATGTGGGGACACAATCAGGCAGTCCACTCACCTTTTTACAGAGCATTTGGCTGCCCAACGATGACTTGAAGACCAGATCTTTGAGGATTGAGGCAAAGGGGGTGACCCCAATGCCCCCTCCCACCAGCACGGACACCTCAAATTTATGCCACTCCTGGTGGCCCTCTCCAAATGGCCCATCGAGGTACAGCTGCCAACCAAAGAGGGAGAAGAGATGAGCTTGGTCTGGCCCCAGATCTGAGGTTAGAAATGGGTATAGGACAGGGAGAAGAGGGCCACAGGAACAACAGAGCCTCTTCTCAGGCACCCCAGCCTGGCCTTGTGCTGGCTGGAGCTTCTAGTCTCAGGGTAGGGGAGAGTGGGGACCCTTTGCCAATGCTGGAGACCAAAAAGTGGTTCCTGGTGGCAGGTACCTTTGGGTATCTGGAACAGCCGTCGCCCATTGGAGGTGAGTAGATCTCCCTGAGGCGAGTGGTCCAGGGCCCTGCTGCCCGGATGTGAAGGCTGAGCGTGTCCTCATGGGGCGCAGAAGTCAGTGTAAATGGGTGGTACTCGTTGGTCCCCAGAGTCAGACAGGCAATCCGCACCCACTGTCCTGACTTGTACTCAAAGCCTTGGGGCCGTTGGAATTGCAGGTGAGTCACTCCTGGGAGTCATGGGCAGGCAAGGGCAGGGATCAGAAGGCTTGCTTCCAGTACCCGAGGACTGGCAGATACCCCAGATACCTTGTCTACTCCACACATATGGTCTGAACAAGTGGAGCTCCTGGAAGTAGGAGTCAGAGGGTCCCCTTCTCTCTTTCCTGGGTAACCCAAGAATTAGATTTCTCTGCTCCTTGTTCCAGCTACTCTCCTCTCCACTCCTTATTCCCGTGAAACATCCAGGCCCCTATGCTACTATCCTGAATATCAGCCTACAGGTCAGAGGACCTATTTCCCCAGGGACCATCTCACAGTTTACCAAACCTCCACCATTTGAGAATTACCTTTGGATGGGCCATTTCTGCGCATCTCTGCACTACTGTTTATCTAATGTTTTTCTTCATATTGACTTAATTTTTCAATATGATTTACCTTGACAAACTTCAGATCACTCAGACAGGTGGAAAACCAGTGTCATGTATTGTAAATAGAAGGCACCGTATTTTATCAAATTTTAGCTGGATACTGTGTGGTGTGCCAGACCACAGCTGAGCCTCAGGCCTGTTCTTTCTTCGTTAAAAAAAAAAAAAAAAGTTGATTTTCAAGTACTGGAAAGTGCAAAAAGCATACTAATAACATGCTGAGGTTTTTGTCCTTAAGTAATCTCAATGGACATAAAGTTGAAATGAGATTAATTTTCTTACTGTGTTAATCCTGAAGATTAGATGGTCCCACAACACCTAAAACCATCTTCTGCCAGCCTCTACAGTGGTGTGAATCCTCACTTTAGCCAACATAAACTCTCAAAAATTGACTCTCAGGGGCAACTGGATAGCTCAGTTGGTTAGGTGTCTGACTCTTGATTTCAGTTTATGTCATGATCTCGTGGTTCGTGGGTTCAAGCCCTGCACTGTCAGTGAGGAGCCTGCTTGGGATTCTCTCTCTCTCCCTTTCTCTCTGCCCCTCCCCTGCTCATGCTTTCTCTCTCTCTAAATAAATAAACTCTAAAAAAAACACAAAAAACAAAAAACAACTAAAAAATAATAGACTCTTGAAATCTGGGCCAATTGCCCATCTCTGAAGGGGGGTTATTCTAGGAGGAGGGGGTGGGAGGGGTATAGATGGTTCCCTGGGGAGCACCCAGACCACACACAAGGGGGTCTGTGTTGTCCTTAAATGCCTTTCAGCTGCCTCTTCTCATGGTCACTTCTCATTGTTTGCAAGTCCTCCTGGGGGCAACACAGCCCTTTCTGGGGCTCCATTTGTATCAGGAAAGCTGCAGGGGTCCCTGACAGATTATTAAAAGGCCTGATGGGGGTCTGGAGGCCTGTGGAGCTATCTCCACATGTCCCATGAGCCGACTTCCAATGCCTCCCACCTGGGGTCATGTTGGGCCTGGTACCTGAAGGCAGCAGCTCCGCCTTCACCACGCTGATCTCCACCTTCTTCCGGCTCAGGCTCACCAGCTTGTCCCCCCCATAGATTAGTGCTGGGACCAGGAAGTAGATGTGGAAACGGGGCAGCTGGATCAGGCCGAAGCTGCCGTGGATGATGAGCTGGAGACGTGGCCAGTTAGTACAGCTCAGGCCCAGCCGGGCCCCTCCCTGCACCCTCCCTTGCCCAGACACTTCTTGCCCGGACCCTGGGCCTGGGCTGGGTAGATAAAGCCACCATAGACTTCAGAGGCTGGGGTCTCTGCTCTCAGGTCCAATTAAGCCTGCTCCCTACCCCCATTATGAGTGCTCATCCCTGCCCCCGTGGACTGGCCCTGCCCAGAGAATCCCTCACCAACACATAGAGCAGGATGTAGAGGTGGTGGGTCAGCCAGAAGCCCCGGAAGCTACGGCGCCGGAAGTGGTGGGAGGCGAACACATACATGATGGCCAGGACCACGAGCAGGAGCACCCCTGTCATGCCTGGGGGCAGCGGGGACAGGGTCAGAGAATACTTTTGGGACCTCAGCATGGGCTGAGAATATGACAGTGATCCCCCAGTCTACCCTCCTTCTCTGATCTCCCTGGCCCCCAGAACAGCTTGTCTGCCGGGGCTGCAGCTGAGGCTTGTCCTGGAGACTAGAAAGGGAACCACAACCACTAGACAAGTATGTATTCATGGGAGGATGAAGACAAACAGAGGTCCTCAGATAGGACCCCCAGGCCCCACATACACCCCTACTCCCTACCTGGGACTGTCTCGAAGAACCACCAGTAGAACTTTTGGGGAAGCTGGGACCTGTAGGGCAAAGGTATATGAGCTTCTAGCTGGGGCAGGATTGGCTTCCCCACTGTCACAATGTGATTCTGCTTCTGCTGGCCCTGACTGCTGAGGTTACTGGGCCTCCACTCAGATGGCCAGGGATCATCCAAGGAACATGGCACCCAGCCACCCACAGTTCCACCCTCTGCTTTCTTGGCAATTCTTCCTTCTGCATTATCTTGAACTCTCTTACTGCTATTTGCTTCCTTGGGTGCTCGGTTCACATTCTGTAAGCTCCATGTGGGCAAGGGTGTGGTTCTGCTCATTGCTCTAATCCCTATGCTCAAACAATGCTAGGCTTGTAGTAAATACTCAACAAGTATTTGCTGAATGACTGCATGAATCTAGTATGCCTATTCTCTGGCACCTGGATGGTCATGTATGATGTACTCCATGAATGTTTGCCCAGTGAATGAATGGTAGGCTAAGATTCCAAGTTCTGTGTTAGGTACATGTGGGAAACAGTCTCTAATTCATCTCCCAAACATCTTGCCTGGCTAATCATGGCCACTTCCTTCCAGGGCAAGGAAGACACCTCTCAGCATCCCCAGCAGGCTCTTCACTCTCATTCAGTGAGAGTGGAGTATTGAGGGCCATCTATGTCTTTTCCATTATACCCTTTGGCCTGCTCCAAATGTCCCATGGGGGAACCCTCCCCAGAACTGACCCATCATTCACAAAGACGTTGGGAAAGACACAGGCCAGCAGGCTGAGGGGGCTGACTGAGAAGATGAAGACATTGACTGCATGGCCAGCACTGTGCAAAACTGAAAGAGACTCTGTTAGAGATGCCACCCAGGGCCGACTCTACCTCCCACCCTGAGGAACAGAGGAGGCACAGGGAGGAGAGACAGGAGTCTACGTAGCTCCAATCTCCTCACTCTTCCCCCCACAGCTAGAGCCAGGGGAATGCAACAATGGGGAGGATGCCCAGGAGGCACTGACTGGCTAGGACAACGGCAGCCATGGCGATCCAGCGATGGAAGTCCACGGCGGCGTCAAAGGGTATGTAGCGGTTGAGGAAGGTCTCGCGCAGGAAGGTGATGAGGTTGCGGCACATGGTGAGCAGGATGTAGGAGAACATGAAGGAGATGCTGGCGGCCGTGCCCCGGGACAGGATGATGCCCACAAAGGTGGTCTGTGCGATGCCCGAGGGTGGTGAGGCAAAGGCATAATCTGGAGAGGGGGTGTGGGTGGATCAGCATGGCACAGAGGCTGGGGTCCCTGGCCTGGGTCAGAATGCCTGGGCTCCAGTGGGAAGAGCAGCCAGAAGGCTCTCTACATGCCCCTTCCCACCGCCCACAAGCTGGAACTCTTACAGTAGGCACGCTCTGCAAACAGTCCAGCACAGATGGCAGAGAAGACCGCCACGCACATGATGTGCCGCAGGTAGTTCTCCACAAAGCGCTTGTACTGTCGCAGCTTCTGGGCCAGGGGGCCCCGCTGCATCTTCTCCTTCAGTGCCTCCGTGTACAGCCGGGGAGGGGGCACCACTGTCCTGCAGCAACGGGAGGCAGCTGGCCGTGAGACCAGGGCACCCTGACCTCCCCTAAATGCCACCCCATGAAGGAGACCTGATAACCTGGCAGGGGTCAGGATGGGCCAGAACAGATGAAGGAAACAGCATTTGGGGAGTAGACTCCTACCCGCCCCCAACTTTCAGCACTCATCTTTATTTGCTCCATCCACCCGCTCTTCTGTCTTCCCCCTACTCCACCTCATCTTCCTCCTGTGTGTTCTGTCCTTCCCTCTTGGTGCTCCCTGAACGGGCCTCACTGATGTGCCCAAAGCAGGCAGGAGCCAGGAGAGCCCTTACTGCCATCTTGGTATTGCATCTGAGTGCTAGGCCCCTTGCCTGAAGGTTAGGGTGCAGAGGTTGGAAGATGTTGAAGAATTATTTGACCTTATGGCCCACCAATCAGGTTAGAGACACATAGAACGAGACACAGGATGGTCCCTTGTGTGTCCAGGAAGGGTGGGCAGGGCCCAGAGACTCCAAGACTTCTCCCCATGTTTCCTTGGGCCCAGGGGTCTAGAAAGTACTTACTTTTTGCCAAACCTCTTCTTCAGCACCGGACCTCCCAGCTCTGGGGCTTCTGAGGCAGGGAGCCCTAGTTCCTGAGAGCAGGATCTGAGAAAGGAAAAATGGGCTCATTCTCCCCTTGTCTTTGCAGCCAGGAGAAGAATCACCAGGTCAGAACTTCAGAGGATGGGGATGAATCCTGGAACCCACCCCTGCCCACAGAACCTGCCCATAAAACTGGTCAGAGAGAAGCCAGGTAGGAGAGGCAAGGCAGAATGAATATGATGCGGTCATCTGTCTTACAGAAGGATTCTGTCTTGAAGTGTCAGGGAGAGAGCTAGGATCCTGAGCCACATGGCATGAGGGAAGCAGCTGGAATTTGGGCCAGGATCAATTATGCACTAAGAGCTACTTTCAGAGGAAAAATATCTGGTCCCAGGAACTGATTCAGCCAGCCCTACTTCCTTCATTTCTCTTCAGGGGACCTGGACAAGGGGACCTGCCAATGCCCCCATTCCTGCTCACCGTTCCCCAGGAGTCCGAGTGATGAATGAGACTCGACAGCTGATGTTTGGTTTAAAGATGTCTCCAACACCTGGAGAGAAGAACAAGAGTCTGGACAGGCTTCCCCACAAGGGTAGAAGAATGGTAGACTGCCCCCCTCTCTTCTCCAGGAAGGCTGCAACAGCACTTGCCAGGGACTTTGCCATGTTCTCATCTCTTGTTCCAGCCTTGTTCCCCTCACTGCCCACAATGGGCACCCATTGCAAACAAGGGGGTAACTTGGTATAATTAGAAAACTGCAGGCAGATGCAATCCTGCATCCTTTGTATAAAGAAAATAACGCCTCTTCCTCTGACTAGCTACACCCCAGACCAATGTGCATGAGCTTAGTAAGTGGCATGTAGGCTGGATTTCAGACCACCCTTGACATCTCAGTAGGCACGTTTGTGCAGTGCACATGTATGTGACACCCTTGACTACACGTACCTGGCTCTATACTAGGCACAAAAGACTTGAAGAGAAATAAAACCTGACTCCTATCCACCAGTAGCTCTCATTTTGAAGACACGTCCCTCCCTGACTCCTACCATTTCTTTTTTTTTTTTTTTAATTTTTTAATGTTTATTTATTATTGAGAGAAAGAAAGAGAGAGAGAGAGAGAGAGAGAGAGAGAGAGAGAGAGAGAATGAATGGGGAGGAGTAGAGAGAGAGGGAGACACAGAATCCAAAGCAGTCTCCAGGCTCTGAGCTGTCAGCACAGAGCCAGACGTGGGGCTTGAACTCATGAACTGTGAGATCATAACCTGAGTGAAAGTCAACTGACTGAGCCACCCAGGTGCCCCCTACCATTTCTTACATACTCACGTACTTTCACCTCCACCTCTGACACAGAGCTGAGTGCGTTGGAGCTCGCTGTCATGGTCCCGCAGCATGAAGTGGAAATCCTCCCACGTCAGCTCCTCCTTATCCTGGAAGCCCGACTCCCGGTACATGGACTCTACCACCTCAGTCAGCTGGGCCTTGGACAGGCAGTTGTTGGAGATCTCGATGAAGGACCTGGGGGAGGAGGAGAGATACACCAGTCTGTCATCTGGCAAGGTCAGGTTCAGGCAGGTGCACGGTGGGGCGGGCCCCAGATTATCTAATGTGGATACCAGTGACCCGGGAAATGGCATTGAGAAGGTGTTCATCCAGCCTGTAGTTGACATTAAGCTGGGTGGGGTGGCCACAGGTTTGAAATTGAAAGTGACCTTGACCAATTAGAGAAAGCAGCCCTCAAACAAGGGGGCATTGAAAGGTGGGATCAATGTCCATTTAGTGTAGGGACATGTCCAGATGACCATGGGCTTCTTGTGTGGCAGGGTCTCTGCCCACTCTCTTGTGTTAATGCATCCCACGCTGCCACTGGCCTCCCCCTTTCACAGTCCAGTGGGGGCACAGAAGCCTGGATGCCGGGGGAGGAGATGTAGCTACAATGGCTGCTGCTTCCTTGTGCCAACACCCCAGGGCACAGGCAGGATTGTCTTCACACCCGATCTCATAGCACCCAGAGTGGCCATACTCTTCTTAGGTTGTCCTTTGGGACAAAAACAAGCCAACCATGCATGTTTGTGTGAATCCAACAGAAAAAAAGACCTGTGTGTGCCTGGCACAGCAAGCCCATTAAAAAACACATCATCCAAGTGAGACTGGGCAAGATCTACAACTGAACATAGGAAGAGAAAGTGGATACTTGGCCCTGGTGGACAGGGACCCTCTCCGAGATCCCTAGAGCCTCACCCAGGTCTGGGCCTGCAATAGCACACCCAGTGAGGGATGGACTGCAATCAGCTTCACCACAGCCTTTTAGAAGCCCATGTCCAGTTGTGGTGTCTGGGATGGAAGAGGGATGTGGAAGTTAGAGGGAATGCAGAAAGAAATGGAAAGGCTTAAGGTAGAAAAGGTAAAAGACTCTGCACTCTTTTATGCATTTGGTTTATTCATTTGCTCATTTATTCCATCTGATTCAGTTAAGTATGTATTGAATACCTGCTATGTGCCAATCACAGTGCAGAAGAGGTGGATTCAGTGAGAAACAAAAGAGAAGTAAGAACCCTGTCCTTATGGAGCTGAAGGGGACTTTCACTGTTACCAGAACAGTGTCTTTAGGAATAAGAAGTCTATGCACTCAAAGCTGGTCTTTGTCAGCACACCACAACCAAAAATAACTTGAGAAGCAAGAAGAAAGAAGGGTTGGAATACAGAGGAACTTTCCATGTTTCTTCTCCTGCATTTCCTAGTGATTAATACAGGAAAAGTGACCAAGGTCATTAATCTTCCATCCATTAATGCACGGCGCAAAGCACCAGTGTTAGGTATGGTGTAGAAGAGTTTACAAAGATCCAAAGGCATCCAAAAGGGATACTAGACTTTTGCTATTGGTCATACTGGCTTGGTGGTTGTTGTTTGTTTGTTTGTTTGTTTGTTTGTTTTTAACTAGAGAGGGAGAATTTTCTAGCTCGTGTAGACAGTGCAGATAATAGACCCTCCTGGAGGCAGGGGCCTAGCCAGATAAACTTATGAAGCTGGATGCTCTGAGAATCTAGAATGCAGTATCCAGGCTTTCAAGATAGATGGCCACATAACCTCCTCACCTACCCTCCTCTGATTTGACTTTGTTTCAAACATCAGGGAGTCTCAGAACTGGAAGGGCCCACTCCATACCGCATCATGGTGAAGAATTCATCCTTGGAGAGGAAGCCATTTGCATCAAGGTCATACATGGTGAACATCAGGTGGGACTTGTCCTCTGGGGAGCCTGAGAAGAAAAAGAGGGATTCAGGTCACCTCTGTGCTGAAAGACTGCTGGTTCCTGAAGTGGTCCACTCTGCCCCTACCTTTCATGAAGACCACCAGGATGTCCAGAAACTCCCGGAAGGACAGGTAGCCATTGCCATCTTTGTCAGCAAGAGAGAACATGTACTCTACAAACATGTCCTGGGGTTTGAGGCCCAGGGACTCGGCAAACTCAGCTCTGCTCAGCTCACAAGTCAGGGCCTCCCGCACCTTCTGTGATGAGTCCAGGGGCAGGGTGCCTGCATCTGCCTTGTCGATGTCCAGCACCTGCACTCGGGCAGTAGCAGAGGGAAGGAGAGAAAAAGGTGAGGCCTGGGCTGAATGCAGTTCAGTGACCCTTCACATCTCCCAAAAGTCCAATTCAGAAATAGTGAGCCCTTGTAGCTCTCTTGATCCTTAGATATACTTCTGACCTGGGCCTCTGAGGCAGTGACTCAGATCTCTAGCAGCCAGCCCATTTTTTCCCTGGACTCAAGATCCAGGAGCTTTATATGTTAGGAATAGTGCTAGGTCTATAGGTGGGGGGTGGAAATGGGAGGGAACAAAGTTTGGGATTCAAAATGCGAAATGAGAGGCCCTATACTGGGGACAGAAATGAAGTAGACAGTGGTGGACAGGCAGGAAAAGGCTAGGGATATATTTATTCTCTTGTCAATTTAGACAGGGCTACCATGTGCCTGATTTGGTCTCCTGGAGGCAGGGGCCTGGCCAGATAAACAATCTTATGATTAGCTGGATTTGGTGGAGACTGCTGGGGATTTATATTTTTAACAAATTCCCAGGTTAGGTGGCGGCTGCTGGTCCAGAGGCCACACTTTGAGAACCACTGATGTAGACTATCTCACTGAATCCTCACAACAACCCAAGGTGATGGATCCTATTACTTTTATTTTATTTTATTTTATTTTATTTTATTCTATATTCCATATGGGGGATACCTGGGAATGCCAGTGGATCCTATTTTAATCACTGTTTTATAGATGAGGAAGTGGAGATACAGAGCAGAGATGATGTGACTGGCCTAAAGTCACACAGCTAGTGAGTGGCAATGCTAGGATTCAATCAACGCTGTCTCTCTCCAGCATACAGACCAGAAACTTAGTTTACCCCATGCAGGATCCTGTCCAGCCCAGCTTCCCTCCAACCCTGGGCCAGGTCCTGTCTCCAAAAGACACACTCATGGCACCTGGGCAAAGAGGTTCCTGAAGAAGATCTCCAGGATACGGGCCCGCTGCTGCTTGGTCACAGCCCTCCTGAACAGCTCATTCTCTTCCAACTCAGTCACGTCAAGGCCCAGAGTCCACTGCACACAGAAGCCCTGCAGATGCTGAACAAAGGTGCCCCGGTCCTCCTCAGAGTTAAACAGCAGCACCTGGGTGGGAGGAAGCCCATGTCAGTGCTTGGAGCTCCAGGTCTGATTCAGCCCCCACTCATAGGACCTTGAGTTGAGGGAAGATGAGAAAAGCTGCCTCCCAATGCATCCAGGCTGGAACCAAGTGAATGGCTCGAGCAGGTCAAAGGGAGGGTCACATGGAGTGTGGAGAAGAGCTGAAAGGAGAGCCTCTCCCCAGCATCATCTTCACAGGGGAGCTCTGTAGCTGAGGAGAGTGTGAACTAATAGGCCTCGCTCTGAGAAGGGAGATATAGGAGCATTCCAGGTAGGGGAGGCAGGCTGGCCATACCAGGTCATACTCCTTGGGGATCTTGAGCAGAAGGGTGTGGCGCCCGCGGTTGCTGGACAGGATGAGGTTGACCTTCTGTGTGGGCTGCAGCTGGACAGTGCGGAGCACAGACAGCCGCCTGTCTAGGACCTGTAGACGTCGGTCTGGGAGCAGCTGGATGGTGATGGGATAGCTCTTCTCCCTGGGGCCTGGCCACTCCATTGCTGGGGAAGGGACAATTGGGCAGAGACGTTCAGCACAGGTACCCAGGCCCCTGACCTCAAACCAATTCCACTCTACCAGTCTGAGCAGACACACCCAAAGCCTGGCTTTCTCCCCACATCTGCAATCTGCTTTTTCTCCCAGGGACCCCTATCTGGGCCCCATTTCCCTCTCTCCCTTCAGCCCCATCTCACCTGACACCCCATCTTTGGCTGCTTCTCTCTTCACACTCTCTTTGCCTTTCTTCTGTAGTCTTTTGCGCTCTCGGCCCCGGAAATGGGCCACGACCCCAGAGATAAGCAGACTCACTGAAAAGGATCAGAAAGAGCCAGTGGGGAGGGGAGCCTCTTGCCTGCAGCTTCACTGAGGGTCCTGTTGTTCCTCCCTTCACAAGGTCCCCTGAGCCTGGCTTTGACTGTAGCAAAGAGCTAGTCCCACAGACCAGCAGGTCATGAGGGGCAAGGACAGTCTGTGGGCAGGGGGGCAGCCGGGAGGAAAGCAGTGGGTGAGGGTGTGAAGAGTTCACCTAACGGAAGACAGCAGAGAGCCACAATGGTGATGCCAAAACCAGGACCACTGCCCTCGAAGTAGTCAATCACCGTCAGGGGCACACAGCGGGGCAAGCCTTCAGTTGTGAGCTGCCGAGGCTGAGGGCAGGGTGCACCTGAGGGAGAGGACACAAAAGACCTTAAAGTCTGAGGACCTCACTAGTTGGCCAGGCACCCTTCCCCTCTCTCCTGTAAAGGACAAGGTACCCTTCTCCTTACTAGGCCTACCTCTCTGGAGTTGGTTCCCCTCAAAAAGTCCCTTTCCATATCCTGTTCTCAGTACCTACCCCAGTTTGATCACAGAGTGCAGCCTGCAAACCAGTCCAGTACCTACTGGGGGAGGCAGCCTAAAGCAGGCTTCCCAGCAGCACACAGAAAATGCTGCCTGGCACCTGGTTCCCTGGACAGCACCAAGGGACTCGCCCCATCCTTGGTCCTTTCTCTG
The DNA here is from genome assembly GCF_018350215.1 of Panthera leo. NCBI lineage: Eukaryota > Metazoa > Chordata > Mammalia > Carnivora > Felidae > Panthera > Panthera leo. The sequence continues at coordinate 58,409,932 of NC_056684.1, read as the reverse complement.
ATTGCCACTCACCGTCATGCCAGATAAAGACATTGGGCTGCAGGGCACTGGCGTTCACATTGGTAACAGCCACTAGGACGTCCCAAAGAGTGGTGTTTCTGATTTCTGCAATTTCCTCTCTGGAGAACAGCCTAAGTTGGAGAAAGCCACGAATGGTTGGGATGAGAAAGGGCTGCCAGCCTCCAGCAATATTGGGCCCAGGAAGTCAGATGAGGAAAGAGACACAGAGGGGTTAAAGAGGAGGTGAGGCCAGCTGGGAATCCAGGGCCTGTGGGGCTGCTTACAGGCAGAGGCCCTGGGGCTCCAAGCCAAAGTGGCATCTGAGGCGGAAGTTCATGCAGGCCTTACCCATTCCTGGTGTTCTCAAACCAGTAGCGGTCACCATCCCGCAGCCGCACAAACTGGTCGAGGACGATGGCATTGAAGAGGGTCCCTGGGTCCCCGTGGCTCTCCAAGAACCCCCCAGGGAGCAGCTCCAGCAGGGAAAGGTCCTGGTTGTACAGGGCAGCTGTGGCCTCCAGCACCTGGGGCACCACAGGAGGTGAGGAATATGTGTGTGCATGTGTGTGTGCACATGTGTGTTGGGGAGGGCAGCCACTGTGGCTCCATTCTTAAACACAGGACTCCATCAGCTGCCTGGCTTGCTGCTCAGGCCTGAAGGAGCCTACTTTTCCTAGGCCATCCCCCTCAGGTGGTGGCAAGACAGGTGGGAGGACCCACGTGTCCCTGCCGATGGTGAAACCACTGCTAGGTGCCTGTGGGCCATATCCTGTGACCACCACCACCCAGGCTATCTGGCCCTAATAATTAGCAGTTTCAAGGTCACCCATTTCATAAGGAAGGATCCTGCAGGAATAGGACAATGGCACCCAATACAGAGATCACCCTGAGGCCACCCTGTAGGAAAGGTACAATGTAGTGGTGAGAAACATACTCTGGAATCAGATGACTGAGTTTAAATCCCATCTCTATGACTGACTTACCAACCATGTCATTGGTAAAATAAGGACAATGATAGTATCTACCCTATAACATTCTTGATGTAGATTAAATGAGTTACATGTGCACAGATCTTAAAACACGAAAGTTTTAGCTGCTATTGCCATCATTACTGTTTCTCACCTGGGGGTCCACATTGGGATTGATGTCACTCCAGTTCTTTGGGGTTTCCAACCCCAAAGCCTTCAGGGCTTGGGTATAGCTGGGCAACCCCATATCTCGGCCACGTTGGATGCTGCTGGCCACGTAGTCTGTGCGGGAGAACTTGCCAGGGCCAGGCCAATAATCTGAGAAGGAGAGAGAACCAGGCTATAGGCTGAATCCTCCTGACGCTTCTTTGCTCAGCAGTCTTGAATTAGGTTGTTGGCACTACTCACCCCCAGAACTCCCAACATTGCGACCATGTGTCCATATCAACCTTGCTTCCACGTAGGGTCAATGTGACCATGTACGATCAGGGGAAATTTTTCTGGCAAGAATCTTCCCCTGAGACTCAAGACTGTTCTAGCCACCAAATAGTAAAGTCCCTGTCCTTTACCTCCTTGGCCTCAAGACAGGACTGGAGAAAACTTTTGGAAACCTAAATACCAAGAGATTGTGGTGTCACCTCTCCCCCTACATACTCAGACATAGGTAATTTAGAGTAAATGCAACATTAAACCTAAATGAAGCAAAAAAAAAAAAAAAAAAGTTAAAAGCTTTTTTCTTCGAGTGGCTATTTACAGCATGTGTATCTGTGTTCCTGCATTGTAGGTACCCTAAGGTCTAACTGTTGATTAACCCAGAGGGGTCCCCAGGCTCTCAGGCTTCTGGACCCTTATCCCATCTAGCTCCCAAGCTTACCCCTCAGATCTTCAACCACTATCCTGTCTTCCATCTCTGAAATCTGGGAGGCCATTCCCAGCAGCAGGTGATTCACCGCCTGGGCACTGTTCAGATTGGTGTTCTGGAAATAGACAACAACACATTTAAAGTAGGCTCTTGGGCCTCTCCCCAAAGCCTGGTCCCTGTCACCCTGAACCACTGCAGCACCTCAGGACTAAGGACCCTTGGCCAGTCCTAGACTCCTGAGCTATTGTCTCCAGATAATTTTCTTAAGTGTTTTTTTTCAAAGCTATAAGTATTTTTTTCAAAGTTATTTATTTTGAGAGAGAGAGAGAGAGAGAAGGGCAGAGAGAGAAGGAGGGATGGAGGAGAAAGAGAATCCCAAGCAGGCTCCACACTGTCAGCACAGAGCCTAATGGCTCCAACTCACGAATCCTGAGATCATGAACTGAGCTGAAATCAACAGTAGGACGCTTAACCAACTGAGCCCCCCAGGCGCCCCACCAGATAATTTTCTGATCATTCTCCCCTTCATCTCCTACTACCTGTAGAGGCAACACCTAAAAAAGCAACTGGAACGGTTGCTTTTCCCAGCCTGTGTGTCACGACTGACGCTGACCCACCTTCCCCTGACCCAGACCCCAGGCTGACCTCCCGAATCCAGTAGCTGTTGCAGACTCTGAGAGCTGGGGAGCTGCCAAGACCCTGGTTCAGGACCATCTGGAAATGACAGCTGGCATTTCTGAAATGGGGCATCAAGGATGGGATGAGAGCTCAGGGAAAAGCTGACATGGGGTTGAGTGGGCTGAGGGACTCAGAGGGGTCTGGCCAGGACGGAGGGCTGAACTTCTTTGAACACAGCAGAGATTTGGCAATGTGTGTGGATTGAAGGTATCAGTTGCTCTTTGTCCACATAGAGTGGTAAGGAAAGGAGTGAAGAGAATAACCCGACTGCTGGACAAGTCCTGCTCTCAGCAGCTAAAGTTCAGCCATTAGGAGGAGTTGTTAAGTTTGAAACTCCTATCCCAGGGTCCTATTTCAGGGTTCCAAACTCTGCTTCTCTTCCCCCATTACTGTGGAGTTGTATAAAAGGCCCCAGGCCCCCAAGGCTGTTGATTCTTCATCTCTACCAGTGTGCTATGCCTCCTCCACTGCCAGCCCCTCCCTCACCTCATGTAGACGCCAGGAGGCACCATGGTAGAGAAGAACTGCTCAGAGGCTGCCAGGAACTCTGGGGAGATGCTGGGGTCCAAGAAAGAACGGTACCCTGCCCAACAGGGGTAATAAGAGAAACAGGCTCCTTATCACATCCTTCCATCACATGCCCCTACCTGTCTTCTTTCTCCCACGGATCCTGACCCTCCCTTCTCCACCCCCACCCCCGCAGTCCAAGTGTCCCCCCCCCCCCAACTCCTGTACCTGTATATTCTGGGGGTGTTGTCTGCAGGAAGCTGGGCAGCCACTCATACAGAGCGATGTTCTGAGAGACAAGAGAAGGCAAAAGGGAGGCAAGCGCTGGAGCAGCCGCCCTGGGAGGGATCCGAGCCCAAGGAAGGCTTCGGTGGGAGATGAGGGTCAGGCAGGGGCAGTCACGAGGGAGGCAACTCAAACAGGACAGGTGCGGAGGCCCGGCCCCCACAAGGAACCTGGGATGGCAGAGGAGGGCGGCTACATAAGAACCACAGCAAAGGCTCGAGGATCACAGCGCTTTGCCTCCTCATCGTCTCCACGTCCACTCCGAGACGAGACGCTAGCCCCAGTTCTGGGGAGCAGCGTCCTCCTGCAAAAGGGCGTTTCCGGGGGCTGCCCGTCGGAGGATGGAGGGCCCTGCGCAGCAGGCAGGGGCGGGGCGGGGAGGGGGTGCGGACTGACCTGGTAGGTGGCGATGACCCTCTTGCGCGCGTGCTGAAACAGCTCCTCGTCCCCCCACCGCGGGTGCTCGCGGGCCAGCCGCTGCGCCCACACGTTGTGGTAGCGGAACCACAGCAGGCCCAGCGCCTGCAGGAAGGGGTCGCGGTTCCCTCGCTCCGCCCCGAAGGCTGCACGCGACGCCGTGGGGCCGCAGGGGAAGAGACGCGCGGCGGTGTGACCACGGGGAGCGCAACCTCGGCGCCCCCCAGCCCGCCCCGCCGCGCGCCCCGGCCGCCGCAGCCCACCCCGCGGCCTCACCATACAGCCCCCGGGGCCCGCGCTGTCCGGTGGCGGGGTCGGGCGGCGTCCACATGAGCAGGGGGCTTTGCGCGTTGCGGGGGAAGGCGGGGTCGGGCCCCGACGCCAGCTGCCCCCCGGAGAAGCTCCGCAGCGCGTCGCTCCAGGAGTGCGAGGAGCCATAGATGGCGCTGCCGTCCAGCCAGCCCGTCACCTCGTTGGTCTGCGGGGGCACCGGGAGGGTGAGCCCAGGGTGAGCCGCGGGCGGAGTAGCTGAGACGGGTAAGGGGGCGCCAGGGCCAGCCCAGCGTCGGTGGGGTGGGGGGTGGGGGTGGGGGGGCGGAGCCTCTCCCGGCCCGGCCCTGCCAGGCCCCGCCCCCGCGACCCCGCCTGCCTCGTCTCACCAGGTCCCGGGGGTTACTGGGGCTCTGTCCGGTCTCGGGATCCCAGCGGCTCCTCTGGAAGGGTAGGACCACGTCCCCGCGCTGGTCGGGGTCGAACACCGGGTCCCCGGGCGGGATGTGGATGTTGAGGAACTCGGCTGGGCAGCCAGGTGTCTCCACGCTCACCAGGTCGGACAGCACGTGGTAGCCTGTCCGCAATGGGGGCCAAACTGTTGAGAATCGCCACTCCCCATGAGCAGGGAGTTTCTCTTGGTTTCTCAAGAGTCAAAAGACATGTTGTAGTTTAAGCTCTGCCACCAGCTCCGGGTCTTTCTTCTAATTTTCAAGCGGGGACATAATACACTCTCCACGCACCTCATAACATTGGCGTGAGAATCCAAATAATAATTAAGATAAGGGCTCCCCCAAACCAACTCCCATCTCCCACCAGATCCTGCTTTCCCCTTTCTCTTTTGGAGGAAAGAGGATACAATCATATGAGTAGGAGAGCGGTGGCAGGGGACTAGCTCCTAAGGGCTTTAATGGAGGTCCAGTGATCCTCCTGGATTTGGAGTAACGGGTAAGAGAATGATGAGGGAAGCAGATATCCCTAAATCGACACTCCCAAAGCCCCCAAGATAAAGAACGCCTGGAACTGTTGCTTAGTGAGGAGGAGGAGATGGCTGGGAGTTGGGTCAGCCTCCAAGTGACTGGTCAACCCCGGTGTTCGCCCACTTTGCTCTCACCAAAGAAGACCCCCAGCACCGTGCGGTTGCGGCGGGAGGCCTGCCCGGCTGTGCCCCGCATGGCGGCGTCGCTGAGTCGGCGCGGGTTGGGCAGCAGCGGCTCCCCCAGAGCCTGATAAACACCATCCGCGTAATTGGCTGGTACCAGACGCTGCAGTCTGAAGCCTGTGGGAAGCAGGGAGCGGGGCTTTGTCAGGGCACTCCGTCCCCAACAAGGACATAAACCTCTCCCTACGCCTACCTCACTGACTAGACCCCTTTCCGCCAGGGTTTCCTGGGCCCAGGAGTGCATAGGAGTTCTCTGGGCAGACAGCCGGGTGGCTGGCGGCGCGCTCTCTCCTCTTGTCCGGGTCTCATCTCCCGGGGCCGGCCCTCCACTAGCCATCCTCCCCCTCATCCCTACCCGGACCACAGGACGTACCAGCTGCGCCGAGCTCGTGATGCCTCAGGTTGTTGAACCAGCCGTCATAGCGCTGCACTTCCCAGGACAGAGCAGGTGAGTCCTGGCCGCCTGTGAGGCAGAGTGGTTCCTCAGCGCTAGCCTTCCTGCGACCACTCGAGGACCCAGGGCCTCTGTCCCTGCTTCTCCCGCTCCCTGAGTGCCCCCAATCCTACCCAAGAGGCGACACTGCACGGCGTTGAAGCTGCGCCAGGAAGTTTCCCATCCTGCTGACCTGCGCTGCGATTTGACCGATCTTGCAGAGGTACTCCACCCGCAAGAGGTACTGGGTGACTTCGCTAAGCTAGGGGCACCGGATACTTACCCGCTGGATCCAGGGATGCAGTCAGTAGAGCTCCCAGGAGCACCACCGCCTTTGGCTTTGCCCAGAGCATGCTGACCCTGCCGCCTGGGAAGTGGGAGGTGATATGTGAGGGACAAGGAGTTAGTGTCCCTCATGTCTACAGCCCACACAGTGTGAGGAGGTGCCAGCTATTTTCACTTCTGGAGCAAAGTTTTAAGGAGCATCACCAAGGACCCACATCCCACCTCTCTCTTTTCAGGACATCTAGTAGGCACTGATGCCAGTCCCCACTTTCCACCTGGTGGAAGAACTAACCCCAACCAAAGGAACACACAGGGCACTAGTCCTCTGGGGTTTGTCAGTCCCAGGCAGAACTTCACCTCCAGCCTTCCAGGGCTCCCCCCCTACCCCCCAGCCCAGCGCCCAGCTTCAAATCCTCATCCCCAACTGCTCAGTAACTGCTGGGAATCCCTGACCTGCAGCCGTTGATACTCTGCAGTGAGTGCCTGTGCAAGGACAGGAGGGATAGGAAGATCATGCCCTAAACCCCAGTCCAACTTCTGGTTTAGGGCCCCCATTTGGGGCAGAAGTCTTTTCCCTTGGAATCTTTGCTTCTTTGCTCTCCTCCCTGTCTCCACCTTCCCAACACAGCACCCCTCCCCTCCCAGTTCTGAAGATCCCAGCCTCCCCGATGGCACTCTCACCCTCTTCTCTGGATGGCACTCTCACCCTCTTCTCTGGATCCTCGAAGGCCAGCTGCCCTGGTGTCCACTCAGGTCAGACTAGAGCCAAGAGTGTGCATCTGGGCGGGAGGCTGGCCTTCTTGCTGTGGAGTCAGGGCTCTTCTCATTTGCATAGCAACCTCCGCCCCTTATTTGCAAGTTCTCTTCCCAATCACACCAAGCTGCCAAGCCCTGACATCCGCCCAGCAAGCTGCTCAGGCTGCTATAAAAGGGGTCCAGATTCCACACCACTTCCAAACACAGAGCAAACCCGCAGAGCCTTGAACGTAACTGGTTACAACCAGTGAGAAATAATTCCTCTCTCCCACCTACCCAACCCTGCCCCAGCCAATCCAGAGCACTTGAAGGCAACCGGCGGCCACTGCACTTCCTTAGGGAAAGTCAGGAGCTCAGGCTTGACCATCCCATTGAGTCCTGTCCAAGAACGCAGGGGACCGGATAAAGATAAGTGGGACCCAGGCTCGGCTGCCAGGTACCTGCTATTCCCACTCCAGCAGACCCAGCTTGGCCGGGTTGCAGCATGACTCTGTGGAATGGTGAGCTGCCTTTCTACCCCCAGCCCCGGCATGCCCCTGGCATCAGCGTCCCACTGCTCATCGTCATTCTGGTGTTCCTGGCCTTGGCTGCCAGCTTCCTGCTCATCTTGCCTGGGATTCGTGGCCACTCGGTAAGGGGGTGCTAGATGCTAGGGCCTGGGGGCCTTGGGCAGCTGGTCTCTGGAAGACCTAGGACAGGTAATGTGGTTCCAAGTGCCTCCATGGATAGTCAGACTGAAACACTGAACCAGAGGAGCATAGGTGGAGCAGACAGAAGTCTGGGGCAGCAGGCACGCCTTTCCAAGAACCGGGGGAGGTTGAGGCCCTGTACAAAACAACCTGGAAACCGACCCCACTTAGATCATTCAGGAAGCTGATGCAGACAGTGAGTGCCCAGTCCAGTAATCCTGGGGCTGATTCTAGTCTTCACATGCTGCTGGAGTCTCCTTCCCTCAGACTGTGGCTGCACTCCAGTCTCAGCCTTAAGGTGATGACTTAATGACTGGCAGACCAAGAGGACAGAAACCAGCAGCTGAGACTGCTGTGTTTCACTGGTGTGAAAGTCTCAGCAGCTGAGACTGCTGTGTTTCTGCTGCGTAGAGTTGCATACATATGAGTGCTCCCATCCTAAGGGCTCAGACACTCCCACCCAGGATTCGAAGTTATAACAGACTGGGTACTTTTCCTTGGACTCCTCCCCCCTCACTTCTCCTAGAACCTAAGTTGTTTTTCAAGTCTATGGGTTCCTAGCTTCCCTGAGTCTTGATCTGTGTTGGTTTCCTTGGGAAACTGGTGCACCTAGGAATATCTGAGAGGCTGCATTCCCACCTCGTCTACTTGGTGACAGGACCCTGGGGCCACCCTCTCCTAGAGTAGATGATCCCTGCCTGCCTACCACTTCTGGACTCACTGAGCCTCACCATAGTAGTGATTCAAGTAGCCAGAAGCCAGATAGCTGGTGGGTGAAGGTGGTGGGCCTGCACCAGACAGAAAGCCATGTTGCAGGGTGCACTGGGAAATGGGACTGGGGCAGCAGAAGTGCATGGCTAGAAAACTTCAGAGGAAACTGTACAAAAAAACAAGACTGACTTCAGCTTCAAAGCATCAGGAATGGAACTGGGAAAAGGGTGTGGTGCAAGAGGGGACAGTTTCAGAGGCACTAAAGATCTAGGTGGCATGGGGTCAAGGGAGGTCTTGGGGACTCTAGCCGGGCAGTTACCAAGCCTGACCCAGGTACCTATTCCTGCAGCGCTGGTTTTGGCTGGTGAGAGTTCTTCTCAGTCTCTTCATAGGCGCAGAAATTGTGGGTGAGTGTGTGGTGCAGCAGGTGGGAAGAGGACCTGGGGTGAGGATGGAGGTGGGCAGAGGGCACCTGGGAAAATCGAGATTTGGGGTCGTGTCCTGCTCCCTCTTCCCATTCTTCAGCTTTCTAGTGCCCACTCTTACACCTTTACCATGTATACCACATTGGACCCCTAGACCCCCCCATCTCTCTGCACTGCACCCTACCTGCCATCATCACCCTCCCCATGCCATCTCCCCAATTCTCTCTGTACCCCTCCCCACACACTGTGCCTCTCCCCACAGCCGTGCACTTCAGCGCACAGTGGTCAGTGGGTGGGGTGAACACCAACACATCCTACAAGGCCTTCAGCGCAGCACGAGTCAGAGCCCATGTTGGTCTGCACGTCGGCCTGGAGGGAATTAATATTACACTCACAGGTGAGGGGGCTGGGGCAAAGTGAATTCCTGGGTTGTCGGACTCCATGGTTGGGGGAGTGTGGCAGGGACAGCTGGAGGAAATCTCGGACCCCACAGGCTCAAATAGTGTTTATTCCTTTTGGAGCCGTGCTTTCCCCAACCGCTGCCAAACCGCTTTTTCTCACACCTCCACTTTCCTCTCCGTGTTTGCTTAGTTGCGGGGTCCCCTGCAGCGTGCGGCTCCGTGACTCCACCGCCCGCCCGCCCTCTGCAGGGACCCCAGTGCAGCAGCTGAACGAAACTATAGACTACAACGAGCGCTTCAACTGGCGTCTGGGCGAGAACTATGCCGAGGAGTACTCGGAGGCGCTTGAGAAGGGGCTGCCAGATCCAGTTCTCTACTTGGCCGAGAAGTTCACCCCGAGCAGCCCCTGCGGGCTCTACCGCCAGTACCGCCTGGCGGGGCACTATGCTTCGGCCACGCTGTGGTGAGCGCTGGAGGGAAGCACGCGTGACTGAGGGAGGGACTGTCGCGGTGGGGGCGTGTGAGCCAGCCCCACATAGCTGCTGGAGGTGCGAGTTTCCACCTCTCGGGTCAGAAAGAAAGTCACGGGGTCCTCCGCACAGACCTGGGAACCCAGAGAGACCAGGCACAGGCTGCGAGCCGGCCCCTCCCCTGTATGGTTCCCCTGTGCCTACGCCATCACAGTCCCGGCTTTCCTTCTGGGGTGGGGACGGAGGGGGAGCGAGGCTGGGGTAACCCCGCTTACAGCGCATGGGTCCCCTCCGCAGGGTGGCTTTCTGCTTCTGGCTCCTCTCCAACGGGCTGCTCTCCATGCCGGTTCCGCTCTACGGGGGCCTGGCGCTCCTGACCACCGGTGCCTTCACGCTCTTCTCTATCTTCGCCTTCGCCTCCATCTCCAGCGTGCAGCTCTGCCCGCTCCGTCTCGGCTCCGCCACTCTCACCACTCACTATGGCGCCGCCTTTTGGGTCACCCTGGCCACCGGTGAGGACTGAGGAGGCGGATTCCGGGAGGCTGGGGTGGGGACTGGATTTATACTGCTGTGTGCTTTACAATGGACAAAACGAGTTCACACATATTATCTAATCTCCTCTTAAGAGTTCCTAGAGGCAGGTGTGGTTATGCCCGTTTTGCACATGAGGGGAGAGGGTTCTGAGGGGTTCAGTATCTTGCTCCAGTTAGCACATGAAACTGTGTATCGTGTAATCCATATCAGAGGTGTTCCTGCCCTGTGTGTTGGGGAGGAAATGCAAGAGGTAGCCCCCAGGAGATGGAGGGGGCAGACCAGACTCTGGCCTGGAGCCCTGACTACCCTGTTTCCTTCCTTCTGCGCTGCCGCAGGCATCCTGTGCCTCCTGCTGGGAGTGGCGGTGGTGAGTCTCCACTACTCTTGGCCCAGCGCGCTTCGCACCTTCCTGGACCGAAGCGGCAAGGACTATGGTAGCCAGGCGAAAGGGAGCTCGCCTCTCATCCTGAACAACCCACTGCATAAGCAGTTTGGAGCCCTGGACTTAACGACCAATACTAACCTCTGAGGGGGACTCATCCTCAGACTGTTACCCCACCTCGGTCCCCAGCAAGCCAGGTAGCAATGCCGGCTGGGGCTGGGCCGGGATAGCCCAAAGAAAGTCACTGCGCGGGAAGGGGTGGGGTGGGGGAGCCACTGGGGAAAAGCAGGCGGCCTCAGACGGGCTGCAACTCCTGCACTCAGGGAAAAGTCTCCCAGAATGACCTGTAAATAAATATTTTTCCTTTTTTTTTTTTTTTTTAAATTGTTTCCATTACATTTCATGGCTTTCCCAGACTTAGGGAATATGAGTCCTCAGCGGACTTCTTGGGCTGGAAGCAGCCAAGTCCATTCTCTCTGCCTTGCCACGAGGCTCTGGGAGAGAGGCGCCCTCTAGTGAGCCCAAAGGGGAACTCACCAGAACCAGTATCTTCCTGAACTGCCCCAGGTGGATGGTCGGTAGGAGTGACCAGGCAGGTCACTATCCCATTGGCCCAGTGGGTTTCCCCTTCACTGGCCCAGGTGAGTGGACCTGGAGGGAATGGCATTTTTGAGGTAATGTACTAACTCCAGTTTATTCACTAAGAGGTGGTATCTGAGGGCTAACTAAAGTAGATGTTGGCAAGGCATAAAAATAAATCCTGGGATTATTTTTCAGGTCCTTGGCAAGACCTACAATCTTATTTGGCAGATTTGAGAAGTGAAGCTTAAAGATAATGTAGCACATGTGGTTGATATCCTGGGACAAGAAGTTTGGTTTCTTCTCTGGCCCAGGACTTTCATTGTACCAAGAGATCACACAAGTTGGGGAAGTAAAAGAAGAACAAAAGGGACCCAGAAAAAGGGAAACAAGAGGGATAAGAGGGACCATACAGGTATCACACTATAACCTCCCCAACACACACACACACACACACACACACACACACACACACACACACACATTATGTAAATGAAGCTGAGTTTCAATAAATGGCACCTCAAAGAGGCAAGGCATCAAGGGAAGGCAGGGTTGCTGTGCACAGACAGGCAGCACTTGCTTGGTCTTACCATGGAGACAGGGTTTATGGGTGGCTCCAATTTCTGTTTAGCATATTAGGGCTTTTTGTTTTGTTTTTTAAAAGGAAAAGCCTCTTTTTCCTTCTCCACCTATAGATTGGGGCTGGGGGGCTGAAACAACCCAACCTGCAGTCATTTCTGGTGGTTTATGAGGCTCCAATGAGATCTGGAGCCAGACTGGAAGTCCGGGTGGCCACCAGGGAGAAGAGCCTTATAGGGTACAGTCAGGCTCTCTGGGATGCTCTTTCTTACAGCATGCCTCTGAGGAAGCCTCTGACAGGGGAATGTCCTGGGGCTCGGGACTCTCGGCTGTGGACCGGTAGCGAGGGCTCAGGAGTCCCCCTTCTTCAGGATTCCGTTCCAGCGCAGGATCCTCTCCTGAACTCTGGGTGAAGAAAGCCTTCAGCCTTTGGGGATGCATCCTGTGGGCCACTGCCATGGCCAGGCCCAGCAGCACACAAAGCAGTCCTGGGGATGAGACAATAGGTGTCCTGCCTTGGTGATAGTAATACCCTCCCAAGGAACTCTTGCAAGAGCATCAGAACAACTCTCAGAGAATGCTGGCATCCCTGTTTCAGAGCAACTGGGATTCAGAGAAGTGACTAGCTTAGGGTCATACGGCTGGTGTGGCTCTATTTTTCTGAGCTTTGACTCTAAGTCCAGTGCTCTTTGAATTACATGTCAGAAGAAAGAGAGAGAGAACTCTGAAAATAGAGAACTCTGGGGGAAGGGCGGGGCACAGAGGAGAAGGCATGAGAAGGGGCATGAGAGAACAGGAGAGGAGAAAGACCTGTAAGACAATTTAAAGCCATGTGAAGCAGGAAAGAGAAGGGTTCTAGGAATGGGGGACATAGAGAAGAGTGTTTGGGGGAAGCAGGCATGGACAGAAGATTGGAAGATTTGGGAAAGAGTTGGGTGAAGGGAGAGTTAGGAGATGAGGAACATGACAGAGACAGAAGACACAGGGAGTAGGCATCTATGGGGGTGGGTAGTGGAACTGGGGAGAAAAAGCCCTGATGAGTGATGTAAGAGGGATGGGGCTTTAAAGGGAGGAAAGGCATCTTGGCCCCCAGAGGCAGACCCTCAACCCCCACCAATATTGTGGTCCCTGGCCCTCCCTCCCTGGCCCTAAGCCCTGTGTCTGTCTTCAGGGCTGGACTTCACCTGTGGTCAATGTGATCCAGAAGGCAGGCCCGTGGTGAGTGTGCAGCGTAGCAGTGCCCAGGCGCAGGGGACAGGGTGGTGTGAGTGATGTGGCCGTGGAGAAGAAGAGCAGTCCCAACAGCTGGAAGATGCCTGTGGCTAGCAGCATGTGGCCACCGTAGACCAGCACGGGCATGGACAGCATCACATTGGCCAGCAGCCAGCAGAGGAATGCCACCCTGGAGAGCCAAGGACCTAGTGAAGGTTGGCCTAGACACTTCTATTTGGAAGGGCCCACATGGAGGCTCAGGCAGCCAAGAATACCCCAGAGATGTGAGACACAGTTTTCTGCCTATAGGTTTCCCAACCAAGCACTGTGGGGTTGGTGCCAGCCTGTCCCACTAGGGATTTCCACATAAGTGGAGGAAAGATGGATAGAAACACCATCCCTGGGTCTAGGCTGGCCTCTATCCCACACTCACCAGAGCGTGGCTGAGGTGTAGTGTCCTGCCAGGCGGTACTGGCCATGCAGTCCACATGGGCTGTTCGGGGTGAACTTCTCAGCCAGGTAGAGCACAGGGTCCGGCAGCCCCTTCTCCAGTGCCTTTGCATATTCCTCAGCATAGTTTTCACCCAGGCGCCATGTGAACTCCTCATTGTAATTGATGGTCTCATTCAACTGCTGCACTGGGATCCCTGGGGGAGCGGGGCAGGTGTGCTTAGGAGGAACTCAAGCCTGGGTAGGGGCTCATCACATTGGGCAGGTGTACAGAAGCTGCTATTAATCTCTGGAAATTTCCCTTCCTACCATCCCTCCATCCCGTAGAACTTTAGACCACACCAAATTAGATTCCAAAAACACAGCAGAATCTTCTCCCTCACAGGTAAGAACCATCACTTACCTGTAAGTGTAATGTTGACTCCTCCCAGCCCAACCTGCAGCCCAACGTCAGCACTGATCCATTTGGAACTGAAGGCTTTGTATGATGTGTTGGTGCTCACCTGGCCCACGAACCACTCAGAACTGAAATTCACAGCTGGAGTTGGGGAGTTGGACATACAGGAACTCAGGAAAATCTGGGCATTACTGGGTTAGAGTCAGAAGGAGAGCTCCAAGGGGTCTAGGTCTCTTTTGCGCATAATTGTTTATCTATTAACTAGCTCAGGGTCTAGCTCATGGTTAGCTTGACAATAATATGTTTGCCCAAGATGAATAAAGGGGTCAGAATCCAAGACTTCCTTGATCACACTCTGCTTATGCCCCTCCCACCCCCCCGGAATCAGAAGTTGCTGTAAGGCAACAAGGAGAGGGGAGGTTGGCTGTGGGGCAAACTAGATGGCACAGAGGCAGTTGCCCAGAATTATACTCACCTAGGATCACGGCCCCGATGAATAAGCTGGTCACCACCCGCAGCAGCCAGAACACCCTCTGAGTCACAGGGTGGGTGGGTTTAGGAAGGAACACCCTCCTTCCAAATCCACCCTTCCTCTTTCCAGACTTGGGTGTGTGGGGCAGGGGTTCTAAAACTGAGGTCATTTGGTCAATTGAGATCAGAGTGTCTGCCACATAATAGGTTCTCAATAAATTATGTGTTGAATCAATGAGTAGGGAGCTCCCTCCTGGGGGAGGGGTGACACTTTTTCAGGACTGGAGTCTCTTTCCTGAGTCTGGTTGTAGTCAGAGAGTCTGGCCCCCTCACCTTGAGGCCAAGGTCTCTCTGGGGCTGGGGTCTCCAGGGCTGGGTTTGTTTCTCACCATCTTGCCCCGAATGCCAGGTAGGATGATGATGAAGGTGACCAGTGCAGTCAGAAAGATGGCAATGATGACGGCCAAGGTGGTGTCCATTGGGAAGATTGGCTTGAGGCCAGTATAGAAGGGGAATGTGTGTCCAAAAGCAGCCATTTTGATGGGGCTGTGACAGGGAGGCATATGCTGTAGGACAATAGATGTTTATGTCTATGAGCTAGGTACTATTCTTGGTGCTGAAGATACAGCTAAGAATAAACCAGACCAGTTCCCTCATCTCTGGAGCTCACCAGATTCTACTGCTACTGTCTTTCCATTGCTCCTCTGCCATCCATCTCCCTGTGTTTTGGCTGTGAGGGAATGAGGGTCTTGGCAATCCATCTCTGTTGCCCCATGCTCCTTTCCTAACCCTTAGGTCCCCTAAATCAGTGCCACAACCACCCTCGAGGCTTCTCTGCTTCCGCTGGGACTGTCTTAAGAAATATAATTCTCTTTTATCTCTCTCAGGCCTCCAGCCTAATCAGACAGATCACAGGACATAAAAAGAACTATATTTACTATATAGCTATCAAGCGAAGGCATAAGGGTGAAAGTTGGTACAGATTACAAAAAGATTGGCTTTCCTTCTCAGTATCCAAAGGAACAAAGGCCAGACAGCTTTGCTAAATATATAATCCAACGATATCATCAGAGGGCTGATTCCTGGTCCTGGCACTGCCCACACTGGTCTGTCTAGCTTTCTCAAGCACCCTGACTCCTCCTCTGGAAACTCTAAAATAATTGAAATCAACTTAGCTCACCTTATTTTACAATCAATGATCCCACCTCTGCTCATTTCCCTGTGTGTGATCTGTACTGGGGCCTTGGTTTGCCCAGGAGGCTCCATCGTTTATAGTCTGGCTAGGTAGTGTCTTATTAAGTGATATAGTGAAAGAATAAGTTTGAAGTTAAGCAGCTCTGTGTTTGAATTCTGTATCTGCCTCTTGCAAGTTACTTGACCCCTACAGATACTTGGTTTTATTAAAAGTAAGGATGACAGTGTTTACTTCACAGGGTCATTGTGAGTGTGAGACAAGATTGCATGTGTAAAGTGCTAAGAATAATACCTGAAACAGAGTGACATGAATAGATAGAAGCTACAAGATTGGGCAAGAGAGGACATCTGACTACTCCATTTATCTCCTTATCCAATCCTTGTTGGAGAGAACCCTGGGCTGGAACCAGTTCTTCACTTATTTTAAAACATTAGGCAGGCAAATGACAACCTCGTTGGTCCTTGGTTTCCTCATCTGCAATTGGATATGATGATCTTCATGTCCCCTCTAGTTCTAAATTCTGTGATTCTTCTATAATACCCTGTGGCTCCCAACCTTTCACTCTCTTTCTAGGCTGGCCACCTCCTATGCTATCTCTGGGGGGGGGGGGAGGGTAGCATAGTGTCAGGCAAAAAGACAGAGAGACAGTTTTAATCCTGTCTTTTGGACAAGTCACGTAAGCTCTGAGCCTCGGTTTTCCCATGAAGTTTTGCTTTTTTCTTAACTCTTCAATTCTTCCATTGCAGGGGAATGGGTATCTCCTTTTCTCCTGGGCTCTCACTCCAATCCTTGCCTGCCTTCACAACCACCTTTCCCTAGTCATCCCCCATTTTCTACACAACTTGTCAGCTTCTCTTTCTCTGCTGGCTCCTTCTCTCAAAGATATGCTTAAATTTCTCCCATCTTAAGAACACAAAGAGAAAGGACCCTCTCCCTTGAACTTCTCAGTCCCCTCCAGCTACTGTCTTATCTCACTCTCCCCCTTTCATAGCCAGGCTTTTGGGAAGAATAGTCTATGCTGGTGTCTCCACTGCTTTATTTCCTCAACCCATTGCAATCTGGCTTCTCTCCATTCCCATCTTCTCCATTAGGTTATCACATGCTAAATCCAAAGGGAAGTTTTCACGTCTCATCCTTCTTAACCTCTCTGTGGTATTTGGCATTGTGGACTGTTTCCCCTTTCTTCAAACGTGTCCTCCTTGAATCTCCATGACGGCATGTTCTCCTGGGTCTCCTGCCTTTGGCCATGACTTTTGTGGCTCCTTTGCTAGTACTTCCTCTCTCTGAAATGTTTCTGCTTCCCAGGATTCTGCCTTGGCTCTTTTCTTCTAGTACTCTTCATGATTCTGTAGGCAAACTCATCTATTCCCATGGCTGATGCTTCTCAAATCTATGTCTCTAGACAGACCTCTTATCTGGGCCAATTGTCCCATTGACATTTTCACTTGGCTTCCCCATGGATGCCTCAGATTTAACAGGTCCCAAACTGAATTCACTGTCTCTGCTCTGCTTTTTATTCTGTTTTCTTTGTCTCTTTGGTGACATCACCAGTGTATCAATAAAATAAGCCGGAAAGATGGACCATCTTATCTCCTAAACATTTCTTGAAACCATCCATGAATTTCCTTCCCTACTGCCCTGGTTCAGTCTCATTCTATCTTGCCTGGTGCCAGAACATTGTTTTCTAACAAGGAAATATAATCATTTTATTTCTTTGCTCTAGGTAAAACCTAATCTCACAATCACATACAAAGTCCTTTATGATCGGATCTCATCTACCATTGCACCTCCATCTTTGGCCCAGCCTAACCTCTAGCCATACTGAACTATTGGCCTCTCCCTGAATCTGACATACTCTTTTAACTCTTCATGCCTTTGTATATGCTATTTCCTCTGCCTGGAATGCTCTTACCCCTTAGCAAACTCCTTTTCACCCTTCAAGTCTCAGCTCATGTTACCTCCTCTGTGAAGTTTTTTTTGACACCATTGGGCCAGTGTAGATGTTCCTACCTCTGATGTTCTGACTGCATTTTGAATATACCTCCACGATCACAATAATCACATTGGATTGTAATTGTTTGAACATCAGTCTCCCTATTAGCTTCTAATCTCCATCTTTGCATCCCCTGCATGTAGCATATACTAATCAGCTTGTGGGTTGAATGAATGAATATATGTGAATGAGTGACTTCCTCTCTGTAGGTGGCATCCTCTATTTCACACACAAGAGGGAGCTATGATCCCTCTGTGCCCTATAGAGTATTCTATTCTCATTCAATGTTAATTGAGTGTCACCAATATAGGCCTAAGGATTGGGCAGGAAGGGATTTGACCAACCCTGTCAATCTGTAGTGCTTTCACAAAATTTTCAGAAAGCCTCTTCTAGTAGTTGGAGTCCAAAGCATGAATGTTCATGTTTAACTGAATCTGAAACATATGTTTCAACTCTAGCTAAAGCTAAGTAACTACGAATTGTGAATATGTGATAGTGATATTTATTTTACTTATTGGTCTAAGAATTTATTCTTTATGACACCTAGACTAAAGCCATTACAATTGTGATGGAAGGCTTTATGTTTTTAAAAAGGCTGTAAAATGTAGAATATCTTGGTTAGTAAGGTGGGAAGATAAAGCAAGTTTGCTAATACTATGAATACATGTTATATGCTGAAATTTCAAAAAGAAAGAGCTGCAATATAAGCAAATAATAATAGTGTAATGTACTTTGGTTAGCGTTACATATCAGCATTATTCCTGCATATATTTTAGTGGGAGTTTATAAAATACTTTACAAGAATGGCTCACCTCCATTAACGTGATGCTTCAAAGAAACACTAACAAAAGTCTCTCTGTATCTTAAGTACAGAAGGACAATGTTAACTTATTTCCAATTCACCAAAATATTTATCAAAGATGACTAAAGCAAAAAGACAGTGAATAAAATTCTTTTTGTTTAATTTAAGGAATTAGGTTTTCCTTAATCTCCATTGCCTAATCTAAAGCTAATTTTGGATGACCCTGATCCAAAATTGGTTTTAATAATTAAGCTAACAAGCCTCCTGCATGAAGTGGTGGGACTAAATGAAATGTCCCTATACCCAGCAATCCTGCTTTTCCTACAAAGCTTATAATTTGCCTCTGGAACATCTTCCTCCTTGGCAAGCCAAGAAGGGTCTGACAGTAGAATTTCTTCCAATCTGAGAAAAATCTCTTTTCAGTCTTCACTCCCTTTCCCCTAGCTCACTACCATGACTCGTATATATACACAATGTACCTTAATACAAATAAGTGCAAGATACAGTCAGACATACACCTACAATTTCATGTAAACAGAAATATAGACACAAGAAGAAAGTACTGCTTAGTAACATAGAGAACTAGGTACATAAACCCTCAGTCAGAGGCCCCTGTGACAAAACAGGTGCTTTCTCAATGGGGTGGGCCAATCCCCACACTCTGGGGTCCTCCTTTCTCACCCAGCCTAGAGAAGTGAGGGACACTTTTTCCCCCTTTCTGAACTCCCTTAAATTACTGAAGCATTTCTAATGCTCAGTTGTATTTCAGACGTTACCCAATCTTTACCAATCCCAGGTTGAAGTGGGGTTCCTGTGTGTGTTAAAAGGGGTGGATAAGAAATAAAGTTACAAATCTTTAAGAAAATCCAGCCTGATACAGCTGGTCTTCAGCATTCAAAGTTCTTACGTACTTTCTTAGTGCTCTGTGGCCTCTCTTAGAGTCTCCCTCTCCCCACATCCCACATCTTCTGGAACTCAGAAATACTATAATTCTCCAGGAAGGAATGGGTGACATGGCTGGAGTTGCCAAGAGCGCTGACTGGTGATACACAGCTATTAGAATGTGATTATTTTGTTTCTTTGGTTGGGGTTGATCCCGTTAAAGTTGACAGCTCTGGCTGGTGAGAACTGTCAGAAACTCCTGTCCCAGCCTCTTCTCTTCAGGAAGGTGTGTGGGCATGTGTATGTTGTTGCACTAAGGAAAGAATTAAGTGGAGAAACAGAAGATCTGAGAAGTGGGTTGAGGGCTGAAGTAAGTAGGGAGCCCAGGGACGCTGAATCATGCAAATAAACTATCTAGGCTCCAGGCAGGCCGAGATAAGGATTCCATGTCTGTAAACCTTGTGGCATATGTGGTCTTCCGAGGTTTTTCTTTTCTCCTCTTAACTTCTTACCAAGCTTTCTCTTTGAGTAACTCCCACTTGATCTGAACTTGCGGGGGGGAGGGGGGCACTGGAAGTGCGCCCCTAGGGGCCTGGATGGGGACAGCACTCCAAGGCCCCCTTCAAAACCCATCCCGACCACACCGACCCCAGCAGCTTCATCATCCCCGCCATTCACACCCGGACCACTGTCTTCCTACCTTCGCCCCTTCCACACAGTGCGTGCGTGGCAGCCCGCGCCGCTCGCTTTCTCCCTGTGGAACCTCACAAGCAGCGCTCCTGGGGGCGGGAACGAGGTCCAGACGTTCTATCACCGAATGCGCTCCCTTTCTCTTGGCGGGGCTCGCTTCCAACCTTCCTCTTCTCCTAATTCACTTAAGGACCAGGCTATGACCGGACAAACCGGGTTTGGGGTGCTTCCCCGCCCGCCACTCCAAGTCGCTCTCAACCTTCTCAGACCGCACCCGAGGATCAGAGGCGCTGCCCCCCGCCCTCGGTCTGGGACAGAGGAGGGACCGTGCACAAGAGCCGTCCCCTGCGCAGCCACCCCTCCGGCCCTTCCTCCTCCTGCCCCCTGCCCAGAACTCCCGGGCAGCTCCGGCACAAACCTAGAGATGCAGTCTGGAGACCGGTGGGGGCGCGGGCGAGGCTGGAGGGCCTGAGACCCCGAGAGCTCACGAGGAACCCCAGGGGATGGTTGCCACAGACACTCTCAGGGTCTTAGGACGAATGCCTTGCTCGGACGCCTGGCCTGCTCTGCGGGCGTTCGCCGATCCTCTTGGTCTTGGAGCCCAGATCCGACGATATGGAGAGTTTCGGGGAGCGCCTCCACTGCCTCCCCCCCCCCCCAAGGTCTTCTCCCCACCCCCCAGCCCCAGCAGACTTGCCCCTTTCTCTGTCCCCGTAGCCGCACTAGCCGAGCTCTCGCCACGGACGGGACAGCTCCCCCACCTGAGCCCCGCGAGCCCGCGCCGTCTCACCTGGCGCGCTTCGGGCCTCTCGGAGCACTTCTGCGGGTCGCGGGCGCGCTGGCTGGCCTCCCGCCCCACTTCGCCCCGCCCCGCCTTAGAACTGGGCCGCGCCTGCCCCTCATCACCCCCGGCCCCGCCCGCCCTCCCCGCGCAGAGCTGCGGAGGGAGCCGGCCGGGAGCGGGCGTCGCGGGCCTCGCGGCGAGCCAGGAGCGAGCCAGTCCTCACTTTGGGGTCGAGGGACGCCGCGGCCACAGGTCAGACCGAGGAGGGTTTCTCAGGCCCGCGGGCCCAGACGCTCGGGAGGGAGGGAGAGCCACCGGCGTGGCTGCAGCGGAGTGTGCCCCAGCTCCGCTACGCTTTTGGAGGGAAGGGGAATTCTAGCCCTGGCCCCCCTGCGCCTGCGTTATTAGCCTGAGGCTGAAAGGGAACCCGTTCGGGCCTATCCTCACACACCCCACCCCAAGTTTTTGATTCTTAGAGAACCTTGAATGTTGGGTGGCCTAATTTGCTTGGGCCTAGGGGATCTCTCTGGAACTCTCCCGGCACCAGCACATTACGCCAGGGAGGGAGCTTTGGGCTTTTAGAGTCCAGGCTTCCCCTTCAGCCCTCCCTTGGGACCAGATTGGAATCCCTATGGCCTTGGCTCCTATTTCCCCCACCCCAGGGTCCCCATTCTAGGATTTCAGACTGGAAAAGTAGCCATGTGGGTTAAGAACAAGGTAGGCCTGTGTTCTCTCCCTGGTTCTGCCACTGCCTGGGGCTTCACTGCTCTGTCATAAGGTTATGCCTTCCACTCAAGGTTGTTAGGAAGTTACTGAACCAATATTGCTATATAAATCACGGGCTACCCACCCACAAGGAGTGATTGTTAAGCATGCCCACATTCCTCTTCAGGTTATCCCCACAGCCTGGCCTGAAAGCTCACTGCATGCTTTTATGGGTTGAGTGGTACATTGGTGTCTGGGGCCCCGGATCCTAAAGACAAGACAAAGTGGTAGGGGTGAAGGGGCAGGGCATCCTAGATCAGGGAAGGACCACTGTGGCCACTCCAACATCCTTACGGCTTCAACCATTCAGGGCCCTGCTCTTCACAAACTCTCAAAGACCACCATCTGGGAAGTCTCAGATGGAGTGGGTGGAATGCTGAGCTTTTGAGTTATGACAGGGCCTAGGGTTTTTCATTTGTTTCATGGGAGTTGGCAAGTTGGGATGAGATCACCCTCCAGGGCTCCTCCTATTTGACTAGACAACATGTTCAGGAGTCCTGAGAGTTTAGTCTGAGATAAGGCTTTCTCTGAACTCTCACTTTCTTCCATTAGATAGTTCCCCAGCCCCAACCCACCCCCAGTGTCTATATGCTGCCTTAGAAGGTCTGCACTCACCTTAGGCACTCCCTGTGGCACTCAGGAGTCCCAGTCTGAATCTCCTGCTGCCTCCATTTCCCTATTGTTCCTGGGTGATTGAGTTGTTAGCCTGGAGAGAGGGAGAGAGAGAGGAAAGCTGGCACCAAACACAGGAGCACCTGGTGCTGCATTCTTTGAGTCTGCCTAGAAGAGCCAAGCTCCAGCCCACCCTCTCTCTATATCACATTTACATAACACCTGTCGCTTTTCTTGCTTTGAATTCAACCTCAATCTCATGTCTGATTCTGGCAACCATGCTAGGAGGTAGACAGTTCAGGCATGTTTATTCCCATAGCTGGAAGAGGAAACCAAGGTCCAGACCAGAGAAGTGACCTGCGTAAAACCACACTGTAGCAGCAGCTCAGTGTCCTGGCCCTCAAGCAAGGCTCTGTCCAAGGAACACACACACTGGGAAGCTGGGCCAAAACCAGGTTTTCAGTTAATCTTAGAAGGTAAGTCCAAGGAGGCAGAGATTTCTGTCTGCTTTGTTCATCACTTAATTTCCAGTTCCTAGATCTAAATGCCTAAAAAATAGTGGATGCGTGTCAAGTGTTTGTTGAATGAATGAAAGACTCTTGGGGGCGAGTGAGTCTCTTGCTCTTTGTTCCCCACTGTGGTGTTGGCCCAGTTCACACTTAGATTCACAGAGGCCTGCAGAGGCCCTGGCCTGACTCTCCTGAATTTCTGGGACCCATTCTCCCTGTTCTCTTTTCCTAGGGTCTCCATTTTAGGGTGTCCTAACACCTAAGCGCTATTATCACTTTCGTCATGGGCCTCTGCCTGGCTCTGGCATGGACACTCCTGATTGGGTCATGGACATCCGTGGGTGAGTATAGATTGGAGGAGAAGTGTAGCTAGGAACAGAGGAACCCTGCTGTGTCAGCATTTCCTATTTCATTCCTTACAGTCTGATGGCCCTTTCTCTCTCCTCTCTCTTCTCTCTTTCTTCATAAAGTAAGGACCCCTGATCCCAAATGGGAAAAGACTGATTAGGCACATAAGACAATAAAGGATTTTGTGGTCAGATTGGACCCAAAGCTGAAGGAGAGTCACCAGTGTTTTAAAACAATATGAAAACAACAACAAACAACTATTGCCTCTGTGTGGTCCATTAGATTTCATCTTGTTACCATCAGTTTTGGACAGTCTCTTGCTAGACTCTGAGGCCATTTTGTGAAGTCTGGGTCTCTGAGAAGGGAAGCGGGCTGAAGGTGCTACCAGTTAAGTTAAAAAGAGCAAGCCCCTTATCAGCCCTATCAGGTGTGGCAGGATAAGAAAAGGGACAAGAAAAGGAAGCACAGAAAATCTGTGGAATGATCTACTCTGACTGGAGGTGGTAGACCCCTGCAGCTTCTCCCATGAAGGAGCTGCTCACATTCCCATTCCTTCCTGGCCTCTCTTTGCCTTGACCTTGGATTTTCCTTTTCTACCCAGCTATTGCCACTTATTCCCTGGAGGCATTCTCCTTTACACCCTTCCCCCAAAGACCCTCTTCTTGTTCTGCTACCAGTTCATCTTATTTTAGAGATCATGTGTATGTGGCTCCCCTAGTTCCTGCCCCAAGTCCTGGATCCTTACTTGGATTCTTTGCTCAAACATCAGGGTCTGAGTCATTTTGCCTCTCTGACCTCCTGGTGACTGAGTGTGCATGCGTGGGCATGCACATGCACACAGGAGTGTGAGGCATAGCTCTGAGATCTTATCCTTGGTGTGAGTGGAAGGACAGTCAGAGGAATGGGTCCCTTGATGGCTGATGAGGGTCCTTTTCTTCTGTTTCTCTTTCTCTTTTTGTTCTCTTTCTCTGTTCTGTTCTCTGAAGTGAGCAGAGAGGGAAACTTAGCCCTGTAGCCTCCTAGTTTGGGGAAAGGAATCTGGTTATCTGATCCACTGAGCAGAAGGACCTCTAGGTCCACCTCTAATTCTAGACCCTTCCCTCTGTCCCCACTGTTTGAACTCTTCCCTCAACAACTGAGTGCCCCGTCCCAGATCCTAGTTTTTGGAAAGTACAATAGGGTCAATAAGAGGAATTATATGAGGAACATGTTGCCTCAGAAGAGGCAAGGTTATCCCATGACCAGGCAGTTCCTGATCCCACCCAGAAACTGGGAAAGAGACCAGAGTAGCAACAGGTCCCAGAGCCACAGCCCCAGGGCCCGCACCCTTGCCCTGGGCTCTGCTCAGCAGGAGAGGGCCAAGCCCCTCTCCACATTGCCCCTACCCAGGGCTTGGTCATAGAATGACTTCTCCTTCCCTGGATGGAAGAGTGGTTGGCTTTTAGGGTGTGACTGGCTCTTGCTCCATATGATATCTTAGGGCTGGGAATGGTTTCTGTCCTGCAGTGTCCCTCTGGGAGCTGAGGTGTGAGAGCAGTAGAAAGCTCCTGCATCCCCTTCCACATTGCCACTGTTCTCCAGCTTCATCTTGCTCTCTGAGGTTGTCAGCACACACTGCCCCCGGCTATACTGCCTTAGGTGCTCCCTGCCATGTTTCCCCCATGGGGCAGCTTAAAGACTGAACTTGAGTTTGGATAGCACTCTGTCCTGGGTTCTTTCCTCTGCACCCTACCTTCTACACTGTGCTGGGGGTCCAACTTCTGCTGCTCCCCTTGCCAGCCTCCCAAGACCCATGTCCTGCATGCCTGCCTGTCCTCCCATGCACAGACTTACCCAGCTGCCCCTTCCCTCTGTTCTCACACAGGAGCCCAGAACCCCATTTCCTGGGAGGTGCAGCGATTTGATGGGTGGTACAACAACCTCATGGAGCACAGATGGGGCAGCAAAGGTAGGTGAGGGCCAAGTGGAGACAGCCCTAGGGTCAGGGTGGTACTAAGGGGCAAGGGATGGCAGGTACCAGCAAAGGCTCATGGGTTCCCTGTGGTATGGAGGGAATCCTGGGAGAGAGGAGGTAAGCAAGCCGCAGTGAGGATTTATCCTTGTCTCTACCTCTCCTACTGCAGGCTCTCGGCTGCAGCGCCTAGTCCCAGCCAGCTATGCAGATGGTGTGTACCAGCCCTTGAGAGAACCCCACCTGCCCAACCCCAGAGACCTTAGCAACACTACCATGAGGGGCCCTGCAGGGCAGGCCTCCCTGCGAAACCGAACAGTGCTGGGAGTCTTCTTTGGTGAGGGCCTCAACTTCTGGGGGAGGGAGGCCAATAGGGTCAGCTGGACACGTCTATGTCTGAGCGGGGAGTCAGGGAGTGAGAGAGAGAAGTGATGGAGGGTCTCAGAGATGGGGGTGAGAGATGGAGGGGGGAGGTGACGTTATGTGAAACTGAATTTGGCCTTTGGTGGGTTTTGAGCCAAAAGACACAACCAAGCCAACAATAGGAAAGGGAAGAGTTTTACTTGGAAAAAGTAAAGGAGAACGTAGGGGTTATTTCCCAAAGCAATGTCTTCCCAAACAACAAAACTGGGAAGTTTTAAGCTAAAGGTACATACAGATTCACAAAGGCACTTGTACAGTGGGGAATTCAGCCTAGAATTTAGGCAAAAGTCATCTCAGGGAGACAGAGTTCAGGTCTTAATTGATGAAAAACAAAAGGGCCGCAAAGGTTGACATCAGTTCTCTGCCTTTAAATTGTTCTGGTATCTGAGTGCTCCAAGGGGTTTAAATCCTGCAAAGATAAGTCAAGAATATGCTTTGGGCAAGTAGTTGTAAATCACAAGATGTCTAGGGCCTAAAATGATTTTTCTTAAGTGGAGAAAGCTATGTCTTGTATTTCTTTTTCTGGGGAAGAAAAACTAGAGGGAGAAAGTCTGGTTGGTGGAGGTATAAATTTGCCCCATGTTGAGCTGTTGTTGGGAGTACAGATGGAGGCAGGAGCACGAAAATAATCTGGTAGGGACTCGTGGTGGGACCCTGTTCTCACTCTTTGCCCCTGTGACTCCTAGGACAGTGTCAGGGCAGTCTCAGTCTTTTGCCTTTGGCCAAAGGTCTGGTGGGGGGGGGGGGTGGATGTCAAAATGGGGCGCTAGGATAGGTGGCCTGACCCGTGTCTGTGGGTTGTTGGTACCAAGCAGGAATGCCTGGCTCCTGCTAGCCCTCCAGGGGGTGGGAAGGGGGGCGCTACATTTGATTCCCCGTATCTAGCCTCACAGTGAGACTGGCAGGCCCTCTGGGCAGGCTGCTCCCAGCTGCATGTTGCAGCAGGTGTTCCCAGCCCAATTGCCTAGGCACACTCACCGGGCACCTCCCAGTTACCAAGGAGAAGACCAAACTGGCAATGAAAACAGTCTGGACCAAGGTGTAACAAAGGATTGGGAAGGGTGGAGGAGGTCAAGACTTGGACTTGCCCCAAAAATCTGAGGAGTCTTTTGATGCTTCAAGGGGAGTAGGGGAGGGCTGGATACCTGATACAGAAACGAGAGTGCCAGGCCCTCAGCTGGCCCTAGCACGCCCCCATTGCGGACAGGCTACCACGTGCTGTCCGACCTGGTGAGCGTGGAGACACCTGGCTGCCCAGCCGAGTTCCTCAATATCCACATCCCGCCCGGGGACCCGGTGTTCGACCCCGACCAGCGCGGGGACGTGGTCCTACCCTTCCAGAGGAGCCGCTGGGACCCCGAGACCGGACAGAGCCCCAGTAACCCCCGGGACCTGGTGAGACGAGGCAGGCGGGGTCGCGGGGGCGGGGCCTGGCAGGGCCGGGCCGGGAGAGGCTCCGCCCCCCCACCCCCCACCCCCCACCCCCACCCCACCGACGCTGGGCTGGCCCTGGCGCCCCCTTACCCGTCTCAGCTACTCCGCCCGCGGCTCACCCTGGGCTCACCCTCCCGGTGCCCCCGCAGACCAACGAGGTGACGGGCTGGCTGGACGGCAGCGCCATCTATGGCTCCTCGCACTCCTGGAGCGACGCGCTGCGGAGCTTCTCCGGGGGGCAGCTGGCGTCGGGGCCCGACCCCGCCTTCCCCCGCAACGCGCAAAGCCCCCTGCTCATGTGGACGCCGCCCGACCCCGCCACCGGACAGCGCGGGCCCCGGGGGCTGTATGGTGAGGCCGCGGGGTGGGCTGCGGCGGCCGGGGCGCGCGGCGGGGCGGGCTGGGGGGCGCCGAGGTTGCGCTCCCCGTGGTCACACCGCCGCGCGTCTCTTCCCCTGCGGCCCCACGGCGTCGCGTGCAGCCTTCGGGGCGGAGCGAGGGAACCGCGACCCCTTCCTGCAGGCGCTGGGCCTGCTGTGGTTCCGCTACCACAACGTGTGGGCGCAGCGGCTGGCCCGCGAGCACCCGCGGTGGGGGGACGAGGAGCTGTTTCAGCACGCGCGCAAGAGGGTCATCGCCACCTACCAGGTCAGTCCGCACCCCCTCCCTGCCCCGCCCCTGCCTGCTGCGCAGGGCCCTCCATCCTCCGACGGGCAGCCCCCGGAAACGCCCTTTTGCAGGAGGACGCTGCTCCCCAGAACTGGGGCTAGCGTCTCGTCTCGGAGTGGACGTGGAGACGATGAGGAGGCAAAGCGCTGTGATCCTCGAGCCTTTGCTGTGGTTCTTATGTAGCCGCCCTCCTCTGCCATCCCAGGTTCCTTGTGGGGGCCGGGCCTCCGCACCTGTCCTGTTTGAGTTGCCTCCCTCGTGACTGCCCCTGCCTGACCCTCATCTCCCACCGAAGCCTTCCTTGGGCTCGGATCCCTCCCAGGGCGGCTGCTCCAGCGCTTGCCTCCCTTTTGCCTTCTCTTGTCCCTCAGAACATCGCTCTGTATGAGTGGCTGCCCAGCTTCCTGCAGACAACACCCCCGAAGTATGCAGGTGAACGGATGGGGAGGAAGAATGGGAGAGCCGGCAGGAGTTTTTTCGAGGGGGACAGGAGCCATGGGGAGGGAGGCTGGGTGGTTTAAGGGTTAAATTTTGGTATCCTCTTTCCCCAGGATACAGCCCTTTCCTGGACCCCAACATCTCCCCAGAGTTCCTGGCGGCCTCTGAGCAGTTCTTCTCCACCATGGTGCCTCCTGGCGTCTACATGAGGTGAGGGCCCAGCATAAATGTCTGTGTTGGAAGGGGTGGTGGTGTCATTTCAGAAAAATCTGCTCTCAGGAGCCCTCAGGACAGGATTATCAGTCTGAAGTGTGCTCATTTCCCCAAGGGAACAGTGAATTTGGAGAGGGAAGATGAACAATCGTTTAAAAACACATCATTGTGGTTTTTAAGCACTTTATCCGTTTTCCTACAGCTGGTGTGTATATTAACCTCCCCAATTAAACACGGGCTAATTGAGGTTCAGAGGGTGAGTCACAAAGCCTGCTGGTCTAAACCTTAGGTCTTGACACCACATTGGGGGCATTTTTAGCTATAAGCACAGGACCTGGGTTGTGCAAGCCTTTTGAGGGAATTATAAAAAAATTTGTGAGAGCTGAAGAAAAACTTTGATTCCAAAATAATAAAAAGGAAACTTTAAACTAAATATATATATATTTAATGTATATGGAACAAAGCATGGCAGTTTATTTTTTACAGTTGATTATAATTTAAATAATTCATAGGTTACATTTTCCTACTCTGGAACAATTTTTGGACATGTGTGACAATAGCCATGTTTACATATTACATGATAATATGTAAACTCTTTCTTTGGGAATTGGGAGAGAAAGGTACTCTAAATAGAGCCCCATGCTGTTTAGTAATATATATATAGACAGAGAGGGATGGAGAAAGGAAGAGATGGGGGAAAGGGGAGGCATGCACATGCTTTGGGTACATTTCTGGGGGTTTACAATGACCTGGGCCCCTGGCTGTATATAGCCTTGGAGACCAGAGCTGATGCCTGACTTTAGGACCCCATAGCCTCAGTCATCACTCCCCTGCTCCTTGCATTTCAGAAATGCCAGTTGTCATTTCCAAGAGGTCATCAATAGGAACTCAAGCATCTCCAGAGCTCTTCGGGTCTGCAACAGCTACTGGAGCCGAGAGGTCAGGACTGGGGGCACATATGTGGGTGGGTGTATGTGTGTAGTGTGTGTAGGGTGTGTGTGTGGGTGTGTGGGTGTATTTGTGTCTGGGGGTGTGTGGTGAAAGTGGACAGTAGAGCCACAGCAGTCAGCTGTACATGGTCAAAAGTCAGTCCTCCACCCCCACCTCAGGGCTGTGTGAGGGACAGTGAGGCCTGTGCAGGTGTGGCTCTACATTCATTGCTTCCCCATAGGTTTTTCTTCTGTCTTGACAGCTCTGGTCCCTTGTAGGCCATGGAGTACCCCAGCCATCCCACCCTCCAAGGAAATGTCCCAATTAGACACACCCAGGGCATGTTGAGAGGAGAGCAAAGAGGAGGAAGGGTTCTGAGAGATATCAGGGATAATCTGTCCATCCAAACCAGGCCTGAGTGGGTGAAGATCATTGATGAATAATTTAAAGCAAAATCTGATATTCTGTGTAGAGTGTTCATAAGAGGAGAAAAGAGGTAAGAGGAAAAGAGAGAAAAGCACAGAATTCAGAATCATGGAGCTGAGTTGAAAGAGACCTGTGTCCTCCTAATTGCTTTTATTGTATTGTATTATATTGTATCCCTAATGCTCTTTTTATTAAGGGAAGGACACTGAGTTCAGAGAGGTCCTGTGACTTGCCCACAGCTACTCACTAACAAGAGCAAGGACCAAGACGTAGATGTTCTAGTGCCTTTGTCAACCATACTGTCAAGTCTCCTAAAATAGAAGTAAAGTTTTAGATCCTTTGCGTTTGTGGAGGCCTGTCTTCCAGCAGCATGAGCTTTGGATGGGGACGTCACTCACCTTGAGTGGGGAATCAACCTATGGAGGGGGAATGGCCTGCTGGTTTTAGAGCAAATGTCAGCACTCACTGGGCCCAGGACTTGGACTATGGGGTGGAGAGAGCCTTGGTGTTCAACCTTCAGCCCCATATTCTCTCCTCGTTCCCAAAGCATCCAAACCTACAAAAAGCTGAAGATGTGGATGCACTGCTGCTGGGCATGGCCTCCCAGATCGCTGAGCAAGAGGACCATGTGGTGGTTGAGGATGTGCTAGGTGAGCCTGAGGCTGTCCCTGAAGGTGGTACACCCCTGGCCCCTGGGTGGGGATTCTGCTGGAGCTCCAGAGCCAGGCTGGGAGGAGTGCCTGGGGCTGGGATCCTGCACTCTTTCACTGCTGAGAGACCTGTTGACCATCGTTCCCTCTGTGTGATTCTGGTCCCCTTGGGGCTGGTTGGAGCCTGAGTCCTGGGCTAGTGGAGCTGTGGTGGCCCTGAGCTCTCTCAGACTCTCTGGTATTTCATCCCCAGATTTCTGGCCCGGGTCTCTGAAGTTTTCCCGCACAGACTACCTGGCCAGCTGTCTGCAGAGGGGCCGTGATCTGGGCCTGCCCTCTTATACAAAGGCCAGGACAGCACTGGGTCTGCCTCCCATTACCAGATGGCAGGACATCAACCCTGCACTCTCCCAGACCAACCACGCTGTAAGGAGGGGTGGGGACCCAGGGGACAGGGTGGGAGGGCCAGGGCACATTGGCCCAAGACACAGAAAGCAGGCAATGAGACACCAACACTAGAGACAAGTCTCTGATGAGAGGGACAGGACTGATTTTGACCCTCAACTTTCATACCTTTTTTTTTTTTACATAATTTATTTTTTTAATTTATATCCAAGTTAGTTAGCACATGGTGCAACAATGATTTCAGGAGTAGATTCCTTAATGCCTCTTACCCATTTAGCCCATACCCCCTCCCACAACCCCTCCAGTAATCTTCTGTTTGTTCTCCATATTTAAAAGTCTCCTATGTTTTGTCCCCCTCCCTGTTTTTGTATTATTTTTGCTTCCCTTCCGTTATGTTCATCTGTTTTGTATCTAAATTCCTCATATGAGTGAAGTCATAGGATAATTTGTCTTTCTCTGACTAATTTTGCTTAGCATAAGATCCTATAGTTTCATCCAAGTAGTTGCAAATGGCAAGATTTCATTCTTTTTGATTGCTGAATAATACTCCACTGTATATATATACCACATTTTCTTTATCCGTTCATCCATTGATGGACATTTGGGCTCTGTCCATACTTTGTTGTCAATAGCGCTGCTATAAACATCGGAGTGAGTGTGCCCCTTCAAAACAGCACACCTGTATCCCTTGGATAGATACCTAGTAGTGCAATTGCTGGGTGGTAGGGTAGTTTATTTTTAATTTTTTGAGGAACCTCCATACTGTTTTCCAGAGGGCTGCACCAGCTTGCATTCCCATCAGCAGTGTAAAAGAGATCCTCTTTCTCTGCATCCTTACCAACATCTGTTGTTGCCTGAGTTGTTAATGTTAGCCATTCTGACAGGTGTAAGGTGGTATTTTGTTGTGATTTTGATTTGTATTTCTCTGATGATGAGTGATGTTGAGCATTTTTTCATGTGTCAGTTGGCCATCTGGATGTCTTCTTTGGAAAAGTATCTATTCGTGTCTTCTGCCCATTTCTTCACTGGATGATTTGTTTTTTTGGGTATTGAGTTTGATAAGATCTTTATAGATTTTGGATACTAACCCTTTACCTGATATGCCATTTGCAAATTTCTTCTCCCATTCCATCATTTGTCTTTTAATTTTGCTGATTGTTTCCTTCACTGTGGAGAAAGCTTTTATTTTGATGAGGCCCAAATAGTTCATTTTTGCTTTTGTTTCCCTTCTGGAGACGTGTTGAGTAAATTGCCATGGCCAAGGTCAAAGAGGGTTTAGCCTACTTTCTCCTTGAGGATTTTGATGACTTCCTGTCTTACATTTAGGTCTTTCATCCATTTTGAGTTTATTTTTGTGTATGGTGTAAGAAAGTGGTCCAGGTCCAGTCTTCTGCATGTCGCTGTCCAGTTTTCCCAACACCATCTGCTGAAGAGACTGTCTTTATTCCATGGGATATTCTTTCCTGCTTTGTCAAAGATTAGTTGGCCATACGTTTGTGGGTCCATTTCTGGGTTCTCTATTCTTTTTTTTTCCCCCCTGGGTTCTCTATTCTTTTTTAAAAATTTTTAATGTATTTATTTATTTTTTTAAGATAGAGACAGAGTGCAAGTGGAGGAGGGGCAGAGAGAAAACTGTGACATCATGACCTGAGCTGAGGTCAGACATCTAACCAACTGAACCACCCAGGTGCCCCCTGGGTTCTGTATTCTATTCCACTGATCTGAGTGTTTGTTTTTGTGTCAGTACCATACTGTCTTGATGATTACAGCTTTGTAATACATCTTGAAGTCTGGAATTGTGATGCCTCCAGCTTTGGTTTTCTTTTTCAAGATTGCTTAGGCTATTTGGGGTCTTTTCTGGTTCCATACAAATTTGAGGATTGTTTGTTATAGCTCTGTGAAGAATGCTGGTGTTATTTTGATAGGGATTGCAACTTTTATACCTTTTTAAGAGCAAGCTACATAGGGAACTGGCTGCCTGTTTTATTCCAACTTTATAAAATAGGCAGCTGAATCTGTGAGTTCCCATAAATGAGTTAACTTATGTAAAGCACTCAGAGCAGTGCCTGGGGCATAATAAGTGAGTGAATGTCACTGTCATTTATTATTATCATCCTTGAGGCTGATACCTGGGAACTACCTCTTTGCCCCAGGGTGGGTGCCAGGTCTTTGCACTCACTCCTGTCCTTTCTTGGCCTCAGGTGCTGGAGGCCACAGCTGCCCTGTATAACCAGGACCTGTCCCGACTGGAGCTGCTCCCTGGGGGGCTTCTGGAGAGCCATGGGGACCCTGGGCCTCTCTTCAGCGCCATCGTCCTCAACCAGTTTGTGCGGTTGCGGGATGGTGACCGCTACTGGTTTGAGAACACTAGGAATGGGTAAGGCCTTCCTGGACCCTTCCTCCAACCCCCCATTGGCCTGGGCCCCAGGCCCTCAGTGTGTAAAGTAAGCAACCCCATGGGCCCTGGATTCTCAACTGACCCCACCGAGTCCTCAGCCCCTCTAGGCCTCTTTCCTCAGGCCTCTCCCTCTACCACTGCAGTAGCTCCTCACCTCTCCCACCCCCAGGCTGTTCTCTGAGGAAGAGATTGCGGAGATCAGAAACACTTCCCTGCGGGATGTTCTAGTGGCTGTCACCAACACGAGCCCCAGCGCCCTGCAGCCCAATGTCTTCTTCTGGCATGCAGGTGAGAGACCAGGAGGTGATTGGAGGGATTTGGGGTCTGGCGCCTCATCTCTCCACAGCTGAGGGCCTGGTTCAGATGTGGCTGAGCAGTAGACCCCAAGGAGGCAGTGAGCAATGTTTCTGCCCTTGGGAACTTTGGCTCTGGGCAAAAACATGGCCACATGTGGCTGTGTAGATCCCCTTCTGCACAACCCCAGGAGGTACACAAGTGAGTGCAAGACTGAGACTCAGAGACCTAGAGAGGAGACTTCCATCTGGCTGGGCTGAGCCTGGGGTGGGTGTGGCATCAGAAGGGCCCAGTGCCATGAGGATATCCTAATCCCACAGCAGTGACAAGTGAACTCTGTGTATGTGTGTATGTGTGTGTATACATATGTGTACGTGTGAGAGACAGAGGCTGAGGTGCATTTTTGACCCCATTTGTTACCCAAGTAGGCAAACACCACATTCCTGGTATAATGACAGGGGTAAGCAGCTCCCAGCCCTCTGAGACTCAAAAGTCCCCCACCCTACCCTTTCTGTCACCCTAACTCCTCAGTAATTCTGTGCCAGAGCCTCTGGCCCAGCACTAACCACCCCCAATACTCTAGCTTCCTCTGTCTCCCCAGGAGATCCCTGCCCACAGCCAAGACAGCTCAGCACTGAGGGCCTGCCAGCCTGTGTTCCCTCCATCATGCGGGACTATTTTGAAGGCAGTGGATTTGGCTTTGGGGTCACCATTGGAGCTCTCTGCTGCTTCCCTCTGGGTAAAAGTGATGGGCAGGGTGGGGTTGGGGGAAATTTGTAAGTTGAGAGGTGGGAGTGGGGTGGTTTCATCTACAACAGATCATGCAGAGTACTATTCCTCTGGGCACATGAGGACAACATCACAACAGGAAGGAACATGAGAAGTATCTGACCCACAGATAAGTCAGCTCCAGGAAAAATTGCCTTCCTGTTCTCCTGGGGTCCCTTCAGGGCCCAGATTGGTTAGGAGCCACAATTTACAGTTATTTCTAGGAGCTTGGGACTGGGAAATTGTCAGAGGCAACCCCTGCATGAGAACCAGTTGAGAACTAGCTGGGACAAAGGCTTGACAGGTAGTCTTTGGCATGGCTGTGTGTGGGTCCACTGGCAGAGTGGCAGAGTGGGTCCAGGTTTTGGCACAAGGACTCTGGACCTAGTCTCTGCCTGGGAAGGGACCTGTGCAGTGGAAGCAGGAGAAGCTGTGCAGGCATCTTAAGTGATACCCAAAGCTCCCTCCCCACCCACCCCTCATCAATTCAATTTGAGACAATTGAATGGGCTGACCTAGGAGGTGGGGAAAGCAGGGGGTCTTGCCAAGGAAAGGGCAGTTGTTCTCCCAGACCCCCACCTTCCTTTGAGCATCCTACTGCTTCTGCCCTCTCAGTGAGCCTGCTCAGTGCCTGGATTGTTGCCCGGCTCCGGAGGAGAAATTTCAAGAGGCTCCAGGGCCAGGACCGCCAGAGCGTCATGTCTGAGAAGCTCGTGGGGGGCATGGAAGGTAGGCCTGGAGCTGGCCAGGGTGGTGGTGGAGAAGATATGATTCAGGGCTGCAGTCCCCTCCCCCACCTCAGCAGCCTAAGGAAAAGGCCTCCCTTTTCTAGGCCTCTAAGCAAGCCAGGCCAGGTGGGAAGAGCCATGGAGGCATTAGGTGGACATTGGACCTGGAGTCCTCCACCCTCCATAGATTCTCCTAATGGTCCCAAATAAAGGAGATGTAATAGACTCATGGGAAGAAGTCACATTCATACATTTCATAGGCATACTATGATTCTCTCGAGTCCTGGGGAAGTGATGCTTTGTGGCATCTTACACTGGAATTTCCGGCAATAGAGAAGTAATTAATGAAGGTCTAGAATCACGTTGAGGATTGGAATCTTGGTCCACAACTTTGAGCTTTTGGGTCTTAGGCAGATTTTTTAATCTCTCTAAACTTATTTTTTGTTATGTGTAAAACAGAACCAATAATAGCACTTACCTCACAGATATATGAAGATTAAATTAACTAGTTCACGCAAAGCACTTGGTACAGCATTGCACACATAGTAAACACATGGGAAATGGTACTTATTATTCTTTACATATGCTAGAGGTACAAGGGGTTGTTGGGAGGGGCTGACTGTCAGTACCTAAGAAGGAGCAAGGAGCTGTGGAGGCCTGGACCTAACTCCAGCCCTAAGCTGGCCTCCTTCCTCCTGGCCCCAGCTGACCTAGCCCTGTCTCTCCCCAGCTTTGGAATGGCAGGGCCACAAGGAGCCCTGCCGGCCTGTGCTGGTGCACCTGCAGCCTGGGCAGATCTGTGTGGTGGATGGCAGGCTCTCTGTGCTCCGCACCATCCAGCTGCGCCCTTCCCAGCAAGTCAACCTCATCGTGTCCAACAACCGAGGACGCCGCACCCTGCTGCTTAAGATCCCCAAGGAATATGACCTGGTATGGCCCAGCTGGTCCCTGGTTCCTTGTCCACATCCAGGGAGGCAGCCAGGGGAGGGGAAGGAGCACAGAATCAGGCTGGGTTTCTAGTCCCTGGCTGTAGTACCTGATAGAGAGATAAACTTGAACACATTCATCCTGCTCTGGGCCTGCTGGATGACATGATCTCCACAGTCCCTTCTTCTTGCACAGTCTTCCCCCTCCCTTTCTAAGGGTACCCCAATAGGTCTTAGCTGGGAGTCCTTAGAAGAATCCAGGCCCTCTTCCCTGTTGCCTGGTTTTTAGGATCTAGTGACTTGTTAGAAATTTTGGAGGGGAACTCAGTCACAGGCTGATTTTCAGCTCTGACTGTCTGTCCTCTGTCCCCTCCATCATCTGTCCCCCTGCCTTCCCCTCTCTTCAGGGCTGAATAGAGAAGGAAGAGTGGCTTCAGACATGCATCTTTGAATGCTAGCTTTGTGCCTATAAGCAAGCCATGGAGCCCACAGAGCATATGGAGTCTAGGAGATAACAGTATATCTCTTTTCTGAGGCCACTCTTTCCAGTGGCCCCTGACAGAGCTTATGTACAGGTCCTGGCCTCAAAAGGCCCTGACAAATGCTTGCTCCGCCTGTTGCTGCTTCTGTAGGTGCTGCTGTTTAATGTGGAGGAAGAGCGGCAGGTGCTGGTGGAAAACCTTCGGGGGGCCCTGAAGGAGAGCGGGCTGAGGTTCCAGGAGTGGGAACTGCGGGAGCAGGAGCTCATGAGGGCAGCTGTGACACGAGAACAAAGGAGCCACCTCCTGGAGACCTTTTTCAGGCACCTTTTCTCCCAGGTGTGTATGTAGGGTCAGATCTCTCCTTGCATGTCTGCCTGTAGTTCCCTTACCTGCCCAGGCCATGGGGTGATTCCAGGGAAAGTCAGGAGCCCTGACACTAACAATCAGTTCTACTGCGTTTTTGGCCCAATCACCTAGCCTTTCTGTAAGGAGAGGCTCCCGTGTCCACCCGTGCCATTCTAGGGAGGCCATGTCAGGAGCTTTTCTGCATGTGTCACTCAGCTCTCTCCTCAGGGCTATCCAAGCTTTCTGCCCTTACTTGACTCATCCTGACCAAAAGGCTGCAGAAATCTAGGGCTAGACAGGCAGTGTGGGGACACTGAAAGCCCTTGGTCCCCCCTCTTTGGAAGAGTGCAGCTGCCAGAGGCCACCATAGGGCGCGAGTGCTTCCCTTGCAGATTTCCAAGAACTACTGAGAGGCTGTGGGGAAACAAGTCAGGAAGAGAAATGCAAAGACTTGGCATCCGTATCGGGCACAGAAATAAAGCAGCCTGGGTGGAGAATGGTGGAGAGAGAAGCTTGGTAGAGATAAGATAAATAGAGCTTATAGAGCATGCCCATCCCCCTCCCACTAAAGGAGTTTGTCATCCCTCTGGGAAGATGGGACATGCCCAGAAAGGAAGGTTAAGTGGTAAAGAATCCTGGATACAAAACTGATCCAGGAGATAAGCAGTCTAGGAGGTCAGAAAAGGTATAAAGTCTTCAGGCCAGTGGAGGGTCATGGTTCAGGTCAAATTTGGTGAGGACTTAAAAAGAGGCGGAAAATTTTGGGCTCAGAGGAAAGGAGCAAGAAGGACTGTGCAGAGGTGCCCAGAAAAATGGCAAAAAAATTAATATTTGAGGAGAAGGAGCAGGGTTGGCTGGCTGGGGAGAGGATTCATGAGGGAAATTAGCATTTAATGGTCGTTTACTATGTGCCAGGCACATGACGTTTGTCATTTACCCCTCAAACTAGTTGAACTTGAGTATGCACTAGAATGGAAGAACCTCTAGGTGGAGTGATACATTGCCAGGGCCCAGGCAGGACCTGGGCACCTCCACTCAGGTCAGGACCCATCAGGGCCACAGGACCTCCTATGTGGGGGGGTGACAGAGAGTGCTACTGTGTCCTGGGGGCAGCTGCCACCCCTTTCTACCTGCACAGTGTTCTCAGGTTTCAAAACACTTTCCATACAATGGCTGGTGTTGATTCTCACAATAGTCCTGTGAGATAAGTAGGAAAATGAATGCCAGACAAGTGAAGAGACTTGCCTGAGGTCACACAGTAAGTGGGTGGTAGAGCTGGGACAGGAACCCAGGTCTTTTGTCACCAGCCCCAGGCTCTTTTCAGTAAAGCTCGTTGTTTGAAGCAACAAGGTTTGCCTCATGAAACCATAGCCAGGCTTGGGCCAGGGGACCCCAGTTGATGTCAGGAAAAATAGGTGCTGTGGCCCGTGGCCTGCTTACTACCCTCACCGTCTCTTCTGATGCTGGGGCAGCCCCTGGGTGGGCTGCAGGTAGCCCGTGGTGGGAATTCTCCTTTCCCAAGCCCAGCTTTTTCTCAACTTAGCTGAGGCTTTTTCTCAGTGAAAACTCAGTGTAAGCTAGGACTGACAATGGGTCCGTTGACTCTGAGGATATGATGATGTCTCAGGAATTCTAAAGGGAGGACTATGACCTGGCCTGGAAGGGGCTAGGAAAGGGAAAGCTGCCAGCAAACAAGGTCACTCCTCTCTCTTAGGCTGCTCCATTTTCTCTGTGTGTTTACTTCCCTCTGTCTGTGTCTCTGAGCACTTGGAAGAACAGGGTGGTCTACAACTTCCAAGTTTTCCTGTGCTCAGGTCAAGACAGACCTGAGACATCTCAGTCCCAATCCTAGATTGTCTGCTTGGATCAAGTTGCATCCCTGGTCTAGTCAGCTAACATAGAGAGTCAGGGTTCCATAGGACAAATGGCCCCAGGAACCACCTGCAGGGCATGGGGTAGTGCTGAGGGGACAGGGTGCTGGGCAGATGCCTGGAAAAGGTGGCTCCTATAAGCCTCAACTACAAATCAAGGAAGTCTTGTCTCCTTCTCTCTCCCTCTGCTACTGCCTGAGTGCAGGTGCTGGACATCGACCAGGCAGATGCAGGGACCCTGCCCCTGGATTCCTCACAGAAGGTACAGGAGGCCCTGACTTGTGAGCTGAGCAGAGCTGAATTTGCCGAGTCCCTGGGCCTCAAGCCCCAGGACATGTTTGTAGAGTCCATGTTCTCTCTTGCTGATAAAGATGGCAATGGCTACCTGTCCTTCCGGGAGTTTCTGGACATCCTGGTGGTCTTCATGAAAGGTAAAGGAAAAGGGAGTGATTGTCCAGGTAGGAGAAGATGGAAGGGGCTGGAAACTGAGGCTGGAAGGTAGCTTACCTGTTAGAGATGGGGAAGTGCTGGGACCAGGTCTCCAGCCATGGCAGACATCTGGGTAGATGTCAGGAAGCAGAATAACACCTTGTTGTGCCCAGCAGTGGGTCACACTCATGTGAGTCCCCTTCTGGGATGCCTGGGGCTTAGGCAGGTAGGTTGGGGCTCTCACAGGGTCCTCCTTCTCCCAGGCTCTCCTGAGGAGAAGTCTCGTCTTATGTTCCGCATGTATGACTTTGATGGGAATGGTCTCATTTCCAAGGACGAGTTCATCAGGATGCTGAGGTTGGTCATGTGGGATAGCCAGAAGAGTGGGCTAGGGCAGGGACTGCTGGGGGGAAAAGTGGGATATAAAGGTGGGAGCCAAAGGGTCAAGAACAGGGGCTTCCTCCCCCTCTTCCTCCTCCTCCGTAGAGCCAAAGACTGTTATAACTAGGAAGGGTCTTGGAGTGTGGTCAGTTGGGGCCCTTCCATGTGGGCTCTGAAGGCCTGGTGGGTTGACCATTGGGCCCTCATGTCTAGGCCTTAGGCCTCTTTTCAGGCCCTGATGGCTTCCCTCCCCCAACCCCAGGTCCTTCATCGAGATCTCCAACAACTGCCTGTCCAAGGCCCAGCTGACTGAGGTGGTGGAGTCCATGTTCCGGGAGTCGGGCTTCCAGGATAAGGAGGAGCTGACGTGGGAGGATTTCCACTTCATGCTGCGGGACCATGATAGCGAGCTCCGTTTCACACAGCTCTGTGTCAAAGGTGGGGCGGCCTGCCTTAGGGCTGACCTATCCATTAGACACAGCAAGCACAGTGCCCAGGGCCCACATACTTTTAGGAGCCCACAGAAATGTTTTAATTTCTTTTAAAATCAGAAGAATGAATATAATAATAATAATAAGTATGTGATAATACATCCAGCCTGGATTATATTCTTCTTTGTATCAACATGAATGTAAAAAATATTTATATTTTATAAGTATATGTGTATATACATATATATACACACATATATATACATATATATATATACATATATACACATATGTATATATACATGTATATAAATATATTTTTTTCTTTGTTTAATGGAGGAAGGGGCCTAGGAACGCAATAGTGCCTACAGCCCACAAGAGTCATAATGCAGCTTTGCTTCTGGGGTGGGCAGGGTCAGGATGGGGCGAGGGACAGCAGATAGAATTCTGATTCTCCCAGCTGTCTGTCAAACGCCCCTGTTCTTGGTGCCCAGGACAGGGAACTGTAGAATCTCCTTGTAAAAGCCCTACCCTGGCCATATTCATGGTGGCAGGGGGGGCGCTCTGGTTTTGTTTGCCTTTATATGCCTTGTCTGCGTGCTCAGGAAATGTTTGCTTGAGTGCATGGAGACCCACCTCTGTTGTCCTTCCCCTACTTCCTGTCCCACCTGTGTCTGACTCAGGTGGGTGGGGGCTACAGCCAGAGAGAGCAGGGGGCAGGTAGCAGGACTCTCTGGTCTACTCTGACCTTATGGTACCTTCACAGTTTCTCACTGGGTCATATTGAGACCAAACCCAGTCCCTCCCAGGATTATGAGAACTTGGGGGAGCTGAGCAGCCCAATTCTAGATCCATGTGGGAGGGGGGCGAATTAGGCAGGGCACAGCTGGGACTCTGGTCAAGGCTTCACCTGCCTGAGGTGGGAGGAGAGTTGGTGGAGTGCACACCCAGCTCCCCTGATTCATCATCTTTTCACCTTTCCCAGGCAGCCAGGGAAGTAGGCATGTAGGCCTGAGGGCAGAGCAGGGGCAGGTGTCTGGAAGTGAGCCCAGGCCAGAGTCCCAGGAACATCCAGCCCCTGGGGTGGAGGAGACGACCTGGCTGGGAGAGTGAGGGTTATGTAGAAGAGTAATGCTGAGTACTGTTTTGTTTTGCTTTTAATTGTTGTTGTGCCTTGCTGTTTCCTTCAAATTTTACTTTGAAACATTTTAAATGTACCTACAGAAAAGGTACAAGAATAGCACAAGGAGCATCCCTTTACCATTCACCTAGATTTGCCTTTAGTTATCACTTTGCCATATTTGCCATTTGCTGAAATTTGAGGGATAAACATCTATACTTTGTTTTAAACACTCTGATTTCATTAAATTCAGATTAATCACGTTTGCCCTCTGGGCTGTAGGACCAGGGTAATCTTCAAGATTGGTTTAGCATTTAGAAGTGACTTGGATATTCCCAGGATTTGGATTTGCAGCTCACTCCTGCCCTGCCCCTCCTGTGCAGCTCAGAGAGGAATGCGTGGCTCGTGGGAGAGTGTTTTTCTCCCAACATTTTATTATGAACATTTTTAAAATTTATTTATTTATTTTGAGAGAGAGAGAGAATTTGAGGAGGGGACGCACAGAGAGAGGGAGAGAGAGAATCCCAAGCAGGCTCTGTGCTGTCAGTGCAGAGTCCGACATGGGGCTCAAACTCATCACCTGTGAGATCATGACCTGAGTCAAAATCAAGAATTGGATGCTTAACTGACTGAGCCACCCACGTGCCCCTATGAGCATTTTTAAACACAGAAAAGTGGAAAGAATTTTATGGTGATCTCCATATGTGCACCACCTAGATCTACACTTAACTCTCAGGAGATTTTAGGCTGGAGGGTTGAGCAGGGTTTTAGTGGCAGAATGGTCTAGCAGGCAAGTTGCATACAGTTCCTGAACTCTACCCCATCAGCCTGATAACGGTCCTAGGAGTGGGGC
This sequence comes from Panthera leo, assembly GCF_018350215.1. Taxonomy (NCBI): domain Eukaryota; kingdom Metazoa; phylum Chordata; class Mammalia; order Carnivora; family Felidae; genus Panthera; species Panthera leo. The sequence goes on along the minus strand of NC_056684.1, from coordinate 58,368,864 downwards.
CAAAGGTGGACACATGTCCAGGGGACACTGCCTGGCCAACTTTGTTTCAGGCCTTCTGTCTGCCCACTCATGGCTGGGTCTAGTTTCCACAGAGAACACAGGCTGAGACTACGGCACCCAAAGGCAAGGGTACTGGCCAGAGGCCCTCTACAGTATGGATGTGGGGTAGCTACCAGGTCTTCCTGGGCTCTGGGCCCTGAACCGTCGCCTAGTCCATCTTTGTGTTGCAGGGGTAGAGGTGCCTGAGGTCATCAAGGACCTGTGCCGGCGAGCCTCCTACGTCAGCCAGGAAAAGATCTGGTGAGCCCTCATCTGGGAATGTTGGAGGGAGGCTGGGGTTGGGGAGTTGCCTTTTCTCTCCCCAGAATGCCTGGTATCAGGGGCCCCACTAGCCTATGTAGTGTATTCATGCATATTAGAAAAAAACACTCCTTACTCTAGGCGGACGCAGCCCTGCACCAGGAAGAGCAGAGAGCCTGGTGGATTTCAGCACTCACCTGCTGCCAGGGTCAGATGCCCTTGTATGTGTACCCTTGGCTGGGACCCCCAGGATCTGACTCATTCTCTCTCTAGGTCTCTGTGGGAATCTTGCTGTCCCCTGTCTGACAGTTCTGACGCTTCCCCAACAGAGTTGGTCTGAAGGCAGACAGGGGCAGCAGAGGACCAAGTGGCTCAGGTGGCCAAGGTCCTATCTCTCTCATTTCTGTCCTAGTCCCTCCCCCAGAGTGAATGCTCGCTGTCCTCGCAGCAACGCTGAGGTGGAGTGGACACCACAGAGACTGCAGTGCCCCATGGACACAGACCCTCCCCAGGAGATTCGACGGAGGTTTGGCAAGAAGTACGCCTGCTCCTCCTGTTAATTAAGCCCAGGCAGTTCATCCATCCCTTCAGCATGGATACAGTGATTACTGGGTGCCAGGCATGGTCCTGAGCCCAGGGGTGCTGGCAGGATGAACAGTCCATGCCCAAGAAGATCCCAGTCTGACAAGATGGTCTGGTACACTGACAGTTACAAGGTCCCACTGAAGAATGTTGTAAGAGTGGTAAGAGCAAGGGGCTTCAGAGCTCAAGGAAGTGCTCACCTCTACCTGGGAAGTCAAGGAAGGCTTCCTGGAGGGTGTATCTTCTAAGCTTCCAGTAAAAAATGAGAACAGAGCAGGTAAGAGTGAGGAGCTACAGACTGGGAGGGGAGAGGACTGAGTGAGTGGGAACTGGGGTAGAGGGAGTGTATCTCCTGGGGTGAACTGACCAAGTGACCTCTTGCAAGGCTGCCCCTACTCTGACAGTTGGCTTGAAGAGTGTGGTATATAGCCTGTGGGGTCTGAACCCTGCTTGGTTTGAGCAACTCGATGCCCTTTCTCTGCTGGGGAGGCAGGCTGCACTAATGGCAGGTCCACAGCCAGAGCCAAGTCTTCTTGTCTCCCAGGGTAACGTCTTTCCAGCCCCTGCTGTTCACGGAGGCTCACCGGGAGAAGTTTCAGCGCAGCCGTCGCCACCAGACCTTGCAGCAGTTCAAGCGTTTTGTGGAGAACTATCGGCGCCACATCGGCTGTGTGGCCGTGTTCTATGCCATCACCGGGGGCCTTTTCCTGGAGCGGGCCTACTGTGAGTGCGGGCAGCCCCAGGGGTGTGGCTCCTGCCAGTGTGCCCGGCCTGCTTGAAGGAAGGCTGCTGTGGGGGAGGCTCCACCTGCAGGCGGCACTCTTTCCTCTGCACTGCGACCCCCTTATTCACCCGGGCCCCTCCACAGACTACGCCTTCAGGGCTCACCACATGGGCATCACAGACACCACCCGCGTGGGCATCATCCTGTCCCGGGGCACGGCCGCCAGCATCTCCTTCATGTTCTCCTACATCCTGCTGACCATGTGCCGCAACCTCATCACCTTCCTGCGCGAGACCTTCCTCAACCGCTACATACCCTTCGACGCCGCCGTGGACTTCCATCGTCTCATTGCCTCCACTGCCATCATCCTCACAGGCAGGACCTGGGGGTCCCAGGGATTCTTGTCTCTGTCCTCCCGCCCCCCTCCGCCCCCCCCTGCTGGCTTCCCCTCCTCTGAGAGCACCTCCTCTCTCTCTGGGCTTGACTTGAGTATAAATCTTGGAAGTCCTCAGGAGGGTGGAGCTGGCCCCACAGTGGTGTGAAATAAGCCCAGGGGCCACTCACTGCCCCTTCCCATGCTTCCAGAGCCACCTCATCAGCCTCCAGCTGACAAGTTACCAACACCCCAGAACAAGTGCACATGTGTGTGATCTCTTCCAGTTTTTATGTTGTAAAACACACTATGAGAGAAACCAAAAGATAGAATTTCTAATGGTATCATTTCAGATTCTTGTGGCTGTGTTCATGGATGGTATATATGGAGCAGGGGTTGGGGGGAGGAACAGGAGGTTGATTAGAGATCAGAGGTACAGATCCCTAGGGTCCTTCTTCAGGCTCCCAATTCTGGGTGGCTGGAATCCTTCATCTTGGGCTGAATGGGTTGAACACCCCCACCGGGCTGCCCCCAGGCTCACTCCCCCGCTTCCTGGTCTTCCTTAGTCTTACACAGTGCGGGCCATGTGGTGAATGTGTACCTGTTCTCCATCAGCCCACTCAGTGTCCTCTCCTGCCTCTTCCCTGGCCTCTTCCATGATGACAGGTGAGTGAGTATGTGCGTGTGTGTGCGTGTGTGTGTGTCTCAAGGTAGGGGTATTCTTTATGGATGGAAAGAAGCAAATTCTCTTGGCTGAGAGCAGAGTGTCACCTTCCAGATTATAGAGACAGACAATGACCAACCTGAGCCTTGGTCCCAAATGGGCAGAAAGGGACACTAGTGGCTGGGTTGGGGTGTTTCCTCTGGAGGATTCTTTCTGGAAGTCCCAGACATCTCCTCTCAGCATCCTTCCTTGCTTTCCGTTCTTGACAGGTCTGAGTTTCCCCAGAAGTATTACTGGTGGTTCTTTCAGACTGTGCCAGGTGAGAGCCCTTCCTGTTCTGAATTTCTGGTCTGGCTCTGAGGTGCGGGCTCTGGGTTCTGTCTGCCATGAGGCAGCCTAGTAGCACTCACTTGGCTCTCACGGTGAGCCAGGCTCTGCCCTCTGGTCCTAAGGACTCTCCTGGGCAGTAGGAGCCTCTGCTATCCAGTCCTTCTCTTGGGAGCTTGGCTGGGCTACTGCCCCACTCTGCAGTTCCTCCCTCTGTAGAATGGGAGTGGACTCCCTCACCTCCCACCCCAGCATACACAACCTACCATGACAGTAACTTCGAGTGCTGTGCCCAGCTGTATGGCAGAGAGACCGGGCTCATTGTCAAACTAGGCAGAACCCCCCATCCCTTGTAGTCTTCTTGACAAGGGCTGTTTAGGGGAATATTCCTAACTCTTCATAATCACCCATTTTAGAACTATTATCTGTGAATCTATTCAAAAGCTTCTTGAACCTGTTTATATTTTCAGTCTATTTCCTCTTTGGGGTAACACATTTTCTATATTCACTCCCCTCTGTGAAACACAGCATTTTTTTTTTTTAATCCTAAAACGATCTGCTTTGAACTTCAGAGTGCTTGCTAATTCCTGCACAGTGGGATTTAGTGGATAAGGCTGTGTTTATGCTCTTCTCTACGTTCAGGTCTTTACAGGCTTTGGTTAGATCTCTTCTTAACCTCTGCTTTTCCATACTGCAGGGCTCTAATCTTCCTAATTTCTGCCTCTCTCCTCCTTAATCACTTGAGGGGCCATTCTCTGGCCCCACACTTCCATCCTGAATCTTGTATTGCCCTCTCGTGTAAAGGGGATCCCCTGTAAAGGGATCCCCTGTAAAGGGGGTGCCTCCCACCAACTCTGGGATGAACCCAGGGGACTCTGGTGGTCACACTTACTCACTAATGGTGCCATTGCTTATGCTGTGTCAGCCAAGTGTGATGCTACAGGGACGTAGGCCAAGCCTTGACTCCATGGGGGCAGGGCCTGCAATGTCCAAAGTCTGACCTAGAGGCCAAAGTAGATGCCCCATGGATTCATTCATTCATTCAGCACACATTTATAAAAGCCCCACAGGGTGCCAAGCCCTACAGTAGGCACTAGGATTCAGTGGTGAACTAGCAGTCTGGTCCCTGTTCTTGTAGGCCTGAAAGTCAGGGAGGTGACAGACATAAATGGCACAGTTACTTGAAAAATAACAGTCGTGACAAGGTCTATGAGGGAAGGGTAGAGTCTGTTGAAGTAGAAGGCACCTGTGATCAGCAGTGTGGGGAGAGAAGAACAGAGAAGCCTGGGCTTCTGTGCCCTTACCCAGAGCAGTGGAGTGGAAAGGGGACCCTGATCCATGGCAGCCTCAGAATGGCCCTGCTCCTCTGCCCTTCACCCCATGTTCATTTTGCAGGCTTCACGGGGGTCGTGCTGCTCCTGGTCCTGGCCATCATGTACGTCTTTGCCTCCCACCACTTCCGCCGCCACAGCTTCCGGGGCTTCTGGCTGACCCACCACCTCTACATCCTGCTCTATGTGCTGGTGAGGGCTAGCAGGGTTTTGACAGGAGGATCCCAGGGAGGCAGTGAGGACCGAGACATCAGTTTTCTATCCCCTTAGTTATTTCAAGACTCCTCTTGGCTTCTCACTTCAAAGCTGGAGGTTATAGTATGGGGCTGTCAAGCAGACTGACCCCAATATACAGCACTTGGAAGATGGGTGCCCTGACATGGGTTTTGCAGTAGCAGCCCTACTAGGCTGGTCGACATTTCTTGCAGACGTCATTTCTGCCCAGCCACTCATTCCCCAGTTCCAGTGGCTGGTTTGGGCTCCTGGGAGGACTTCCTACTCTCGAGGGAGCATCACCCTTTTTAAGAGAAACTTATCTGAATTTAGTTTTGCCACTTTTGTTCTGATCTTGTTTTCCAGAGTATTAGCACCCCACCCAGCTAAGTGCCACCTGTAAAGTTAATGAGCTTGCTCCAAATGTCTTCACTTGGGCTGTTGATACAATGGGTTTTAAAGAGTCTGTCTGTTCTCTTTCCTTCTCCTTAACATGGGCTCTTGCCTCCCTTCCTCCACATTCCCTCTCTTCTCTTGTCCTGTTCTCTTTACCTTCCCTGGTTTGTCATCAATTGCGTCAGCTGGTTAGTTCCAGAGCTGACTGTGATCTGTGACTGTGTCATAGCTCTGCTTGGTCTGCCTTTCTCATGGACACGGGCAGTTCCCTAAAGGGCACCCTGAGGGTCTCTCTGAGAAGCTAAACTAAGGTCCAAGGCCCCAGTGTCCCCACTAATGATAGCTTGGCTGCCAGCATTCAAGAAGCACAAAGCCCACCTGGCTGCCATCTGTCACCTGGCTCAAGGCAGAACTTCACACAGGGGTCTCCCTTGTCCTGAGACACAGGGAGAGTCCATTATTGCCTGGATCAGGCTGGCGTCTGTGGGCTGCCCTCCCTCCTCCTGTCCTCACTGATTGGAAAGGTCTGTTTCCATGTTGCCTGAGGCTCAACACTTCATGGTTGTGAAGATGACTACCCAGTCTTGGCTTAGGTTGTTTCCTAGAACTGATGATGTTTATTTCCAAAGAAATCTCTGCCCTCTTTGGAAGCTGAGGCTAATTTATCCCTTCTTCCCCACCTTTGCTAGGGTGGAGCCCTAGCATCTGGGGTTATTGTTTCTATGAGGGATGGAGATGACGTTCTTGTTTCTGGTGAAGCAGGAGCTTCTTTGAACTAGATGGGAGACCCAGAGGAGTGGCCAGGCCAGACGGGGCTCCCTGAGACCAAGACCCCTTTCTGACTTACTCCTGGGTTTGGGGGCTCACTGGGGTTTAGAGCCACCCTTCCTGCCAGCAGGGAAGTCAGCAGCTCAGAAACGTGCAGGACCCTCTGCTGGGCAATCCTAGCCCTGGCCTCTAAGGAGAATCTCACCTGGGGGGATATCTGGGCCAAAACTTCTTCCTTCCCATTTATCCCTTATGTTACCATTTTGACTTCAGGCAGAAAGAGAAGTCACAAGTAAAGGGCCCCAGTGTGGAGTAGACCCTGCAGAAGGATGCCCAGGCTCCTGCTCCAGGCTAAAGAGGGCACGGCTAGCACAGCAGAAGCTGAGCTGGCGGCAGCTCTCCTGGTTCATCAGCCAACCATGAGTCTGCAGCAGCTTTGTGGTTTAAAAGTAGAGCCAACACCAAATGGGGTGTATAAACAGAGGAGTATGAGGTCACCCTCACATTGTTCTCAGCCTGGCTGGATGCTTAGAAAGCCTTGAGGGTGGGCATGGTCTCCATAATGAAAGAAGAACTTGGGGAAACCAGAGCCAGTTCAGAGAAGAGCCCACAGAGGTTTAAGTTAGTCCTGTGGGAGAAGGCCCAGGAATTCAGGAATGCTGAGCTGGGGAAAGAGAGAGAGCTGGATGAGGAACCAGAGTTCAGTTTAACAGTTATCTGTCTGTCGGAGGTCTAGTATGCGCTAGTTTGGTGCTAGGCCCAGTGGACCCCTTGGGAACTTAGGATTTGCTGCAGAGATAAGTGCCATGCGCTTGAAATGATCAAAATGAGCAGACAATATAGGATTAATTGCTGAGCTGAGTGTTTCAGTGAGTTACAGTAGCTCACTGAAGGGAGTTTCATTTGGACCAAATTGGTTAGTGAAGACTTTGGGGAGAAGATGGGTCTTGGGCCAAGCCTTGAGGAGAGGTAAGCTGAGATTTGACAGGGCAGAGCGGAATCCGAAAAGCATTCCAAGTAGAAGAAAGGGCACAAGCGCTGGTGCAGAGGTGGAAATGATGATGGAATATTCAGGGCATAGAGAGGACAGCGCTGGCTGTGGATGGCCCCAGGGAATTAGGCAGTAGCAGGACATGGTGGACCTTTGCGGGCTGCACTTACCGCTGAGGGGCTGTGGCTCAGCTGACTGGCCATGCCTCATGGGAGAGCACAGAGGAGAGCAGAGTGAGAAAGCCAGGTTTGGGCAGCATGCAGGATCAGGGGTGGGAGAAGGAACAGAGGGCCGGTGGAGGAGATGGAAAGTGAGTGGCCTGAGAGGGCTAGCACAGCGTTGTTGCAGAAGTGGAACGGAAGGGGTAGTGGCTAGTGCCACAGACTGCCAGTGGTGGGAGCGGATGAAAGGAGACCTTGGGGTCTGGCCATTCATGGGGCCGGTGAGCCCTCATTGAGCAGGGCCTGAGAAGAGGTGGAGGCAGGAGCCAAACTGACCAGACTTAGGAGCAAGCAGATGGGAAGAATGGGGGCAAGTAGTGTCTGACCTTGTCAGACTAGCTTGTTGGGGAAAGGACCAGAGCTGGACAATACCTGTCAATTATTTCATGGAAAAGGGAGGACTGGTTAGATGTTCTTAGTCTCTAAAGGGAGAGGACAGGGGTGCCTGGGTGGCTTAGTTGGTTAAGTGTCTGACTTCAGCTTAGGTCATGATCTCACAGTTCGTGAGTTCGAGCCCTGTGTCAGGCTCTGTGCTGACAGTGTGGAGCCTGGAGCCCGCTTTGAGTTCTGTGTCTCCCTCTCTTTCTGCCCCTCCCCTGTCATGCTTTCTCTCTCTCTCTCAAAAGCAAACATTAAAAAAAATTATTGTTAAAGGGAGAGGATAATTTAGAGGAACTCCTTTTACTGAATCAGCAGTTATTAAGTGTCTACTCTGTGCCAGAAACTGCCAACAGCTGAGAGTATGATGGGAAAAAAAAAAAAAAGGACACCTCCTTCCTCTACAGTCCAGGGAGTGAATGGGCAGGAGGTGTGGGGAGGGGCGGGGGGAAGAAAATTAGTGTGGATGATGATGAGTGCCCTGAAGGGAGTTGACTGGGAGATAAGATAGAGAGGACTGAGGGAAGGCCCAAGGAGGTAGCGTTTCTGCTGAGGCCTGAATGAAATGGAGGCAGCCATGAGAAGAATCATAGGAGCCATGGGAGAGGGAACAGCAGGTGCAAAGGTCCTGAAGCAAAAAGGATTTGCCATGTTTAAAGAACAGGGAGGAGGAAATGTTGGCAGGCAGAGGCCCGGAGCGTCTCGAGGTTCTGTGGTGTAATGGGAAGTCCACTAAGGCTTTTTAAGCTGGGATGGAATGATAAAATGAACTTTAAAATGTCACACTGGCTGCCTTGAAAGGACTGCGTCATGGTAGGGCACCCTAGTAGAAGACCAGTTAAGAGGCTAGTGCAGGAGAGCGGGTGAGAGTCAAAGTTCCAGGGGCACCTGGGTGGGTCAGTCGGTTGAGCGGCCGACTTCGGCTCAGGTCACGATCTCACGGTCCGTGAGTTCGAGCCCTGTGTCGGGCTCTGGGCTGATGGCTCAGAGCCTGGAGCCTGCTTCCGATTCTGTGTCTCCCTCTCTCTCTGACCCTCCCCCGTTCATGCTCTGTCTCTCTCTGTCTCAAAAATAAATAAATGTTTAAAAAAAAAAAAAAACAAAGTTCCAGGAAGGTGCAAGTAGTCTCATTCATCATGGACGCTCTGCAGGATGGGGCTGGGGTTGGGAGTGGTTAGATTTGGGAACCTGAAGGGAGCCTAGTACTTGGAGAGGTGGGGATGGAATGAGCCCTGGGGAGTGTGGGGTGGGTGGAGAATGCAAGGGGCTAAGGGCCAAGCTAGCCAGAGACACTGTTGTGGGTATGGCTTGGTCTGAGCTGTATTCTTCACTCTCTCCAGCTCATCATCCATGGCAGCTTTGGCCTGATCCAGCTGCCCCGTTTCCACATCTTCTTCCTGGTCCCGGCACTAATCTATATGGGGGACAAACTGGTGAGCCTGAGCCGGAAGAAGGTGGAGATCAGCGTGGTGAAGGCAGAGCTGCTGCCTTCAGGTACCAGCCTTTAGGCTGTCAAGGGGCCAGCTGGGTGGTACTGAGGAAGCCAGTGGGGGGTGGGGGTGGGGGTGGCAGAGCCCGGACCTTGCAATCTCCTGACCTGGCCAGTGGAGTTGGCAGGGCCCTTGAGCCAGAAGTGATGAGGGAGCTGGCAGGAGAAGCTCTTTGCCAGAGGACCTGAGCCTCTCTCGCAGCAGAGAGTAGAGGAGCCCAGGCCAGGTGGCTCCTTTCCCTGCTGACCACCAGCACCAGTGCTGCATAGCTCCTCCTCAGGGTGGACGTGGCTCAAGGGGAGTAATGCCTTCCGGTGTGGGGGAGGCCTTCCTTGTCATATTCCAGAAGCAGAGGTGAGGCTTCAGGTGGGGAACTCTCTGGAGGCCACAGTGTTGCTGGGCCCTGGACAGCAGCCTCCTAGCCACTTCTTTTCCTCAGGAGTGACCCACCTGCAGTTCCAGCGGCCCCAAGGCTTTGAATACAAGTCAGGACAGTGGGTACGGATTGCCTGCTTGGCTCTGGGGACCACAGAATACCACCCCTTCACACTGACTTCTGCACCCCATGAGGACACGCTCAGCCTGCACATCCGGGCAGCAGGGCCCTGGACCACTCGCCTCAGGGAGATCTATTCACCTCCAACGGGAGATGGCTGTGCCAAATACCCAAAGGTGACCAGGCCCAGGCCAGATGTGCTACATGCCCCCACATCCCCTTAGCAGGCCATGGCCCTGCAACCCCAGGCTCCCCACTGTGTTCCTCCCCTCCCCCAATCCAGAGACTGGTTGTTCCAGGTAATGCCACAGTAGCCGCTTTCCCTTCACTCCTGCCTCCCATTTCCAGCTTCAGAGCTATGGTGGTGGTGGAGCTTAACTCAAACCCACTCCTCCTCTTGCAGCTGTACCTCGATGGACCATTTGGAGAGGGCCACCAGGAGTGGCATAAGTTTGAGGTGTCCGTGCTGGTGGGAGGGGGCATTGGGGTCACCCCCTTTGCCTCCATCCTCAAAGACCTGGTCTTCAAGTCATCAGTCAGCTGCCAAGTGTTCTGTAAGAAGGTGAGTGCCCCCTCCTCCTGCCAACCCATGGCCCCTGATCCCAATCACTGGATCCATCTCTGCCTGTCTCTCATGCCTCTGTTTTTGGCCTGATCTGGACAAGGCCAAGTTGACTCGCTCCACAGGGATCAGAATATCCCCAGACCCTAAAGAGCAGAGTTGGAGAGGGTTAAAGAAACCCATTCCCTCTTACAGAGGAAGCCAGCACTTGAAGGAAGCATTGTTGGGTGAGGAAAAGGAAGGGCACACTTAGGGTGGGGCAAAAGTGAAACTGGCTCTGCTTTCAAGAGGAAAAGGAGGGGAGGTGGCAAGGCTGGGCTGATGGGCTGGGTTGGCTCCAGGAACACAGCCCAGGCCCTTAGGCCCCCTCTATACCGGGTCCCTTCACCCCAGCCTGGACCTGGTAGCAGGCTCCTGCTTGTTTCTCTGGGCCTGGCAGGTGAGTCAGGGGCACAGGAACGCAGCGGGCAGGGGCCTAGCCCATATGCTGTCAGCATTTAGAGGGTGATACGCAGCTTCTCTGCTCCTCTATTGTGCCAGCTCTGGCTCTTTTTTTGTTTGTTTGTTTAATGTTTATTCATTTTTGAGAGAGGGGTGGGGGGCGGGCAGAGAGATCCAGACAGCAAAGAGCCCGGTGCAGGGCTTGAACTCACAAACCGTGAGATCATGACCCAAGCTGAAGTCAAGACGCTTAACTGACTGAGCCACCCAGGCATCCCTCTGCCTCTGCTTCTTAACCCAATGCAGTCTCACTTCATCCTCTTCAGAAGTTGGAGATGGGTCCCTCCATGACAGCTTCCATCCCCCTAGTCTCTCTTTGAGCCCACTCCCATCTGCTCCAGGCAGCAGCGTCTTCTGTAAGGCTCTTCTGTGACATGCCCTTCAGTGGGACCATATCCCTCTGGGCTAGGTTTGGTTGGGAGCCCAGCAGCCTGAAGAGGGCCCATTGGAGGGAGTGGCAGGTCCAGCTCAGTGTGAAAAAGCGGCTTCCCACCCCATTAGACCTTCAGCTCACTTGACAAGTGTCCTTTTCCATCACCCCAGATTATTATTCCCTTCTACCTCTCCATGACCTGGGGTAACTCCATCTCCCGCTCCAGAGCCTGATCGTTTGGCCCCACAACACTCCATCTCCCCAGGCTGTCTGGTGAAAGGCACAAGCTGACTGAGACCAGAGGGTTCTATTGCTATGGGGATCCCCGGGAAATAGGGAGCCTGAGATGAGCCAAGTCCTAAGCTCTAGCCATGTATCCCCAGATCTACTTCATCTGGGTGACACGGACCCAGCGGCAGTTTGAGTGGCTGGCTGACATCATCCGGGAGGTGGAGGAGAATGACTGCCAGGACCTGGTGTCCGTGCACATCTACATCACCCAGCTGGCTGAGAAGTTTGACCTCAGGACCACCATGCTGGTATGTCAGGGCCGGCCAGGCAGGGCAGCTAGGTGGGTATGTGGGTTGGCAGGGTGAGGCACATGGCCAAAGCAGGTGGGTGGACAGCTCAGGCTCAGATGGCAGGAAGCACAGAGATGCTGGTCCTGATCCTCAGACTCCAGATCCCTCCCCAACCCACTCCCTGTCTCCTGGGCTGCAGGCTGACTTGAGCTAGGCAGTGACCCTGATTTTCCTTGGCCTGATCTGCCCCTGTGCCCCCAGTACATCTGTGAGCGGCACTTCCAGAAGGTGCTGAACCGGAGTCTGTTCACGGGCCTGCGCTCCATCACCCACTTTGGCCGCCCCCCCTTCGAGCCCTTCTTCAAGTCCCTGCAGGAGGTCCACCCACAGGTCAGTCCCACCCCATATCAAGGTTCTCCTGGCCTTTATTATCTGAGGTCTGAGCAAACCTTCCAAACCAGCTCCATGAGGGAAGGAATTGACTTCTGGTGAGAAGTGATCACCTGGGAGATAAGTGGGGGTAATTGAACAGAAAAAAAGTAGGGGTTACTTGGGGGGCTAAGGGAGGAAGCAGGTGACAGGGACTTACCACTTCTGAAGCCATGATGCCTATCCACAAGGAACAGCTCAGTGACTGAGCTGGTTCTTACCATAAACTCAGAGCTACTCTTACCACTAATACTGAGCCAACCCTCACCCTGGACACTGAGCTAACCTTTACCATGAACATTGGGTTAGTGCTCAGTGAGACACTAAGCTCTCCTTTAATTTGAACATTGATTAACCCAGCCCCTTATCTTGTACCTGAAGCTGACAAATGCCTTGGAGGGGGTAGACGTTGGACCCACAGGAAGCAAGTCTACCAAAACTGAGCTAGACTTAAAAACACTGAGCCAGCCCTCACCACACATGGTACAAAGCAAACCTTTATGAGAAACATGGAAGGAGCCATCACCAAGGACTCTTGCTGGTCTTCAACATGAACACTGAGCCAGCCCTCCCTCTGGACACTGAGTTAGCCTTCATGTTTTCCTCCCCCAACAGGTCCGGAAGATTGGGGTGTTTAGCTGTGGCCCCCCTGGCATGACCAAGAATGTGGAAAAGGCCTGTCAGCTCATCAACAGGCAGGACCGGACTCATTTCTCCCATCATTATGAGAACTTTTAGGTCTCCTGCCCAGGAGCTCTGCCCACTGCACAGCTGAGCAGAGATTTGGGCCCGCACCTCACTCTATACTTCCTGTTTCTGGCTTGCCCAGCCTTCTCCCCCCATTCCTGCCTCCCACCTCAGTCCAGGTGGTCATGGTCAATCACACCATATGGATTCAGACCATATGAGTCCAGAATGTCTCAGCCTGGAGAAGTAGGAGGCACTGTCTGGGAAACGGAGGTTGGGAGGTAGGAGAGCTATTATTGCTTTGGGGCAAAGTGACCCCTCTTCTTCCAAACTAAGAAAAAACACCAAAAGACTGGAGCTGACAAGCAGTGTATATGCGTATAAGGGGGCTGTGAGCCTAAGGATGAAGTAAGAGCACAGATGCTGGCATCTTGGAACTCCTTCCCCAAAACCTCCTCCTCCTCTGGGGCTTCCCACTGTCATAAGGGCTGGCAAATGCCTTGGAGGGCATAGAGTCTGGAGCTGCAAAGAGAAATTTACAGGAACCCCTTTAGCATCCTAGTCTAACAGCACAATTGAGCTGCTCTCCCCAGTTTTTAAACATGTATTGTAGTCAGAACCCAGTCCACTATCTTTGTAGTGCTCCTCAGTCCTTCTGTCTTCTTCCTACTGAAGTAGTCTCCTTTACAAATAAACAACATTTCTGTCCTCTGGGTTTCACTATTCTGCCCCAGATTGGGGTAGGCACTGGCAGAAGCAGCTACTCAACCAGCCAGGTAACCTAGGCTGGTGCAGACAGTCCTCTGAACTTGCCAGTATCTGCTGAATAAAGGAACCGGCCCAAGGCCAAGTGCTCTAGATGGAGATTCCTTTCCCAGCTCAGGGGCACCCTTCCTGACAAAGGGCCTCTTAGGGTGGCTAGTGTGAGATTTCTGAAGCCTGATCAGGAAGGGCAGAGAGAGAAGGGGTAGGAGTTCTGGAGAAGGTGTGTGGGGCACGAAGTAGGGATATGTGTGGCAGGACAGAGCAGGAACCTACAGGGAGCCAGAGTTTGCCTGGCTTGCTCCAGGACCTCTGCTACTCCCAGCCCTTCTCTGAACAACAGGAGTTGAGCACCTGTGCCTACGTGGGTCTTCCAGGTAAAGAGATGAAAGCAAGATGGATGCTGAGTACATCACCCGAAGTCTCTGAGCCTGTTTTCTCATCTGCAAAGTGACTGAATACCCTCCAAGTGTAAAGATAGGGCAGCCCTCTATGATGGAATTTCTAAAGCAGTGCCCAACTTCAAGTAAGCCTTTCAATTGTCTCCCCAGAATTCTTAACATTTGTCAGGTCACATACCCTCGATTTCGATAAAATGGCCATGGGATTAGGAAAGCCGAAATCCCATGACTCTTACTTCATTTGGAAGGTTTAGGTTCTGAAAGGAGAGGCTCTCATAGTGCGCTCCCACAGCAGCGGATGTTTGTTAAGCCCCATAGGGCAGCTTCTGTTCATCTCGACCTTGGAAGCAGGAGGGCGGGCCTGGGGTGGGCTGACCTCAGCTTCGACCCGCGGCCCAGTGGGTATTCTCGGGGGTCTGGGCCTACGGGCCTTGGCCATTCTAGCTACCGGCAGGGGCTGGGGCGTCGCCAGGGCGTGGGCGGGTGTGGCCTGGCGCCCACGGCACGCGGCACAGCCAGCAGGGGGCGCGCGCGGACGGCCCTGCCGGGCTCCTCCGCGAGCCCGAAACCCCAGTCCGAAGACAGATCCGGTCCCAGGCCTGCAGGCTGCAAGTCTCCCAGGGGCCGGACTTACAGGGAATGGGGGAGGCGCGGCAGGCCCCGCTTCCTCTGGAAAGAAAACGCAGCCGGCCGCGCCAGCTTTCCCGCCTCCGCGGGTGCGCGGCTTCCGCGTGGCAGAGCCGCCAGCTCCCCCCGCCTGGCGCGCTGCCTCTTTGTCTCTCCGCGGCTCCCCTCCTCCCAGACGAATGGCTGTTGGCAGGAAATTGGAAGCGATCTTGGGGAGCCGCGATCGTTGGCGCGGCGGGGAGGGGCGCCGCGCAGCCTGCCGGCTCCGGGTGCCCCCAGCCCGGGCGGGGGATGTTTTGACATCTAGTCAAAGAAGGAACTTGATGCTTCTAAAGTGCTTTTCACAGCCGGCCTGTGTCTGCTCCGGAGCTGATTTATAAACAGAATTGCGCTCGCTTCGCCTCTTCCCTCCCCCTGCAGTCCGGGGAGCGGCGCTGGAGGCGCGGACGCGGCTGTGCCTGGCAGGACTGGGTTTATTTATTGCATCTGGCCGAGAGCCGGGGCGGCTCGGGGACTGCGCAAGTTCCCTCCATCCCGAGCCCTTCCCCTCGTTTCCCTACCTTCAATGCTATCGCCACCCTAGGGGTCTTCCTTCCCCAAGCCCCTCACCAGACTCTGGACGGAGCCCGCCGGTGGTGTGGGGGTGGAGGCGGAGAGATGGCCAGGGCGCCCCGCAGGACCGCGTCCTGCCCCACCCCGCATTGACCCAGGGAGAAGGAGGTGGTGGGGAAGGGGTGGGGGGTGGGGTCGCCATCTGTGCCCTAAGGGCGAAAATGGCGGGGAGCTGCAGATCTTAAACTCCTCAGGACACCAGCGGATCTGAAGTCCCCTTCCTCCAGGGGCTATCCTTTCTCCCCAGGGATTCCTCTGTCCTCAGCTCCGACAACCTTTTTACTCCAAGGCCCCAGTAGGGCTTCCCCTTTAGAATAAATTAAGGAATCTCCAGCTTCCACTCGATCTCAGGGAGAAGGGAAGAAAGGTTTGACAGAACTTGTCCCTGGGAAGGACCACAGCCCTCAGCCAGGGGATGGGCACAGGGCTGGGTCCAGATTTGTCACAGTGCCCGCCCTCACATCTACAGAGTCCGAATGGCCACAGGGTAGAGCAGGGACATGTGCTCGGCCCCCTTAATGGGCAGCTTGCGGCTGGCGTAGTGGTGCACGATTTCAGGGACGCTGCTGAAGGGCGGGCTGTTCTGGCCCAGCACGTACTTGTGTTCCTTGGTCCGGGACAGCTTCATGTGCATGAAGCCCTGACTGCTCCTGGGAAGAGGAGAGGAGACCCTAGTGAGTAGGGGTCCTCTCCAGTCCCCATCCCCTCTTCTCCCCTCGTCCTGCAGCAAATGTGGCTGTTCCAAACCAGCTGTGTGCAGAGGTGACTAGGGAAGGTGGAGGTCAGTCCAGAAAAACAGGGAGGAGGCAGAGGGGATTTTGTGAGCAGGTAACATGAGGCACTGGCTTTGTGTTGAGGGCATCGGGTGTGCCAAGAATGTGTGTGTAAGTGAGTGTACAGGGCATGTGCAAGTGGAAACTGGAGCGACTGCTCTCCCCACCAAAAACCCTGGGACCCAGGCACGGGTGTCCTGCTGCCTATTTAGCCAGGACTGGTTTACCTTCCCCATCCCTGAGCTGTGGAGGAGGATACCTGTGGGGGGCTCCTAGTGACTCACGTGGAGACACAAACATCCTTGGCAGGACAGCGTGTGGACAGATGTGACAACCAAAAGTGAATCTTGGTTGAGGCTCTCTCTCTCTCTCTCTCTCTCTGTCTCTCTCGAAGAAACCAGGGGATGGAGTGAGCTGCTCTGGAAGTCCCTCCCAAATCCAGGAATGCTCAACTGCCTTGTCCTGGGGATATCCCTTTACCCTCCTGATAACTGGCCTTGAGCCAAGCCCCCAAGCTCCTCTATCCCTTCAGCCTGGGATGACATCATCAGTAAGGCTGCAGCTCCATTCCCTCCCTCAGAGAGGAACCGCTCCACTGCCTCTCTCATCTCCCTGACATAATCCAGGAAATCAACATTAGTGCCTGGCCCTGCCCACAAGACAAGGGCCCTGCTGCTCAGAGCTCTGGCCAGCTCCCAGCGGTCCGGACACCCTCAGCCTTAGAGAGAGAGCATGGGGGTGGGGCCCCAGTAAGAACATTTGCCTAAGCCACCACAGGCTTGGTCCACAGGCAAGGGGTAAGCAATGCTTAGGGGAGCCCTGAAGCCTGAATACTTGTCTCTCCTGGCCAGAGCCTACTTGGGGACAAGTACAAGGCTCAGAAGCTAGTATGGGAGGTAGGGTTGGTGGGACTGGTGAGGGTGGACCCTCATATTGAAGTAAGGCTGGCAAACCTCCTTTCCTTCCCCTGCCTGGGTACAAAGAGGGCTCTGACTGGACCCATTTCACTGGGCCCACAAGTGAATGAGTGGGGGAGAGGAAAGTGGGTGACTGAAGGGAGGAAAGGATGGGGGGGGCGGATAAAACAGGCCTTTATCACCCACCCTCCCAATCTACCCCCTCCCCCGCCACACCCCAGGATACAGTGCTCTAAAGCCTGCCAGGGGCCCTAGGCTGGGCGTATATGGGGGCAGGAGCATCCTTCTTCTGTAAGCCTGAGATAGTGACTGAAGCTGACAGTGATTACACGGGCCCTGTGTAAAGGAGCTAAGGGCCTGAGGAAAACGTACAGCCCCTGGGGGCGGTAGAGAAGGGAGGCAGTGAGTAGTCTTCCCATCTGCCCTATGCATGGCCCAGGCCCAAGGCTGTGGGCAGCAGCTTGGGCCCTGCCTTCCCTCACCCTCTCACAGTTTGAGGCCAGCCCTACCCACAGTCCACTTGGGATAATCACCTCTCCCCAAAACTGCATTATATCTTCTCCTTGAGGGACAGATCTGGCCCAAAAGGGCTACTAAGTGGCAACAAACATTCATCTGAATAACAGACCTCCTGGGGCAAAGTCCCAAGGGTCTGTTACGACATAGTGGAGCCCTTGCCCAACCCTCTGGAGCCTGGGTGGGACTAGCTGGGCCGCAGGGCCAGGGCTGACATGGCTTTTGGAGGAAGCTGTTTAATTACCAGTGAAAGCCCTTCCATTACAGAGAGTAGAGAAACCATAATTGTATTTCAGAGAAGCCATTTATATGTAAACGAGGCTCTGGCAGCCAGCAGTCGGTGGGGCCAGATCAGCCTGAGCTGAAGTGGCATCCAGGCCTGCCTCCCCCTTTTGCTCCCCAGGCTGAGGCAGAGCCCAGCTCTGCTCTAGGAGCCAGACCTTTGAGGTCTCTCCCCCAGACCTGGACTATACCACACTGAATGAGGGGGTGGAGCTATGCAATGAAATAGTGTGGTTCTTGTAGCGGACTCAGCTGGGTTCAAATCCTGTTTTTGGCACTTGATTACCTAGCAGCCTTGAGCAAGTCACACGCCTCTTTGTATTTATTTCTGTCTACAAAAAAGAGATTGATCTTGCAGGTTGGTAGTTGGTTTGGAGAGGGTGTATATGCTGCTAGGCACAGAGTAGATGCTCTATGAAACTTAACTATTAAAGCAATACACATTCCTAGTATTATATAAATCAAAATTTTCACAGATGAACATTATCTAAATGCTCCTTTGACTTTATGATAATTTGCAGATTCCAAGAGTATGAGAGTTTCAAGAAACCTAAATCCATCAATGCATTTTGCAAAGAGAGAAACCAAGGCCCAGAGAGGCTCCATGATTTGCCTAGGGTCACATAGCTAGTTTTATTAAGCCCAAGAATAAAATTCAGGTTATTTGACTATATTCTGGCATTTTCCCCATCATCTTTTAGTTGAAGTTGAATAATTATCCTCAAATGTAACTGTGTAGTGGTCCCAAATCTCTGTATATATTTGCTTGAAGAGGGAGTATACATGTACTCTAATGCCCCCAGGAAATGTGGTAGGATGTGGTACAGATGTCCCAGTAGTGATGGCAGGATGTGAATGGACACAGGATTCTGAAAGGCTGCCATGCGGAGTGCAGGCTCTACCAGGCACTACTCCTGGGTGCCAAAGGGAGGACTGGTCACTCTGCCAGGAAGGCCTGGGAGGCCAATGCTGGCCTGTGTATATCCTCTCCCTAGAAGGAAGGCTGATGGGAGGGGAGGGCCCTGCCTCCTCCTCCTCTTCCAGGATCCTTTAAAACTCAGTTATCAGCCACTGGCACCCAGACCTCCTGCCCACTTCTTCAGAGTGAACAATAGCTTTGTGTCCACTGCTCTACCCTTCTCCCAGGACCCAGCCTCCACCTCACCCTATAGACTCCCTCAGACACACTTCCCCTCTCCCTGCTTGTCCTTCAAGAACATCTTGGGCTTCCATTAAAAAAGATGATGGTGATAATTTATTTAGCACTTGGCACCATGTTAAGTGTCTTCCATATATTATTTCATTTGATCCTTCTCCATAAGGTAGATGTTATTATTTCCCCATTTTATAATTAAGGAAACTGAGGCTCAGAGAGGTTAAGAGGATTCCAGGCTACACGGCTAGTAAGTGGCTGAACCTTTGTGAGCTGGACACTAGCTTGGCTGTTTCCTCTAATGGACTCTGAGCTACTTGAGATTTGGGGCTGAGCCTCAGACTGCTCCAGATCCCCAGGGCTTGGCCCAGAGTCAGCAAATGTTCATGGGGATGGAATTCTCCCCAAGTTAGTTGGGCATGGGGGAATGTTGGGAGTCTTCTATCCTGCGGGTTGTCTTCCCATGGAGTCCCCTGGTGCCATCCTGACAGGCTAATCCTGCCTAAAGCTGCTAGTTGGCCCACCCCTACTCACTTGAGGGACAGGGAGAAATCATTCTTGCTGGTCTCACTGTTGCGCACCAGGTAGCTGGCCTCTTTGCACAGGCGGAGCAGGTTCTCGGCATCTGTTCGACTGATGGCCCCGTGGTACCAGCTGAGGATGAGAGAGAGGAAGGGGGGCATCTCTGCTGGGTCCCTCGCCGTCCAGGCCCACCCATTCTGGGTGTCCCCTGCAGGCAAGCTGGTGGCAGGAGGGGAAGGGAGGGGGGGGAGAGTCCCCAGCTGGACACAGACACTCACACCTGGTTTTCCAGAGGCAGTGCTGGGTCTGTCCACTCCCCCAGGGGGCTGCTGGGTTCCACGTTTAGGGGCTTGGCTGACTTGGGGTTCCCTGCAGAGAGTCGGGGAGGTAGCCGCCCCTTCTCCTCCCGGCCGGGTGACAGGCAGCTCTTCTCAGATCCTTCAAATTGGGCTGTGGGGAATATACCAATCATAGTCTCTGAGAACCCTAGACATAGGGCCTTATAGAGTAACCAGTGCACAACCCCCATTTCCTGCCCAAAGGGGTCAAAGGAATGTTCTGAAAGGGCAAGATCTGCTCCTGGGCCTGACTGGCTCTAGGGATAGAATCCTGGATCCACTCCCCAGTTGGGATGGGGCTCAGCCCTCCTATGCCACATGGGGCCTGCCAGTCCCCATACTGTGGCAGGAGAGGGGAGAGGAGCAACATGAGAAACCACTTAAACTTCTCCCTCTGGAGCAGCTGCCTGCCTTCCCCTATTCTATTCCCCCTCCGGTGGCTTCAGTGCTGATAATATTGTTTCGTTCTCCTCCTCAGAGTTCATTACCGTTCTCCAAATCACCCTGCCAAGCCATTCTGTAGAAATGACTTATCGATTTGAGAACAATTATCTGATTCCCCTTGGTGCCATCCTGACAGGCTAATCCTGCCCAAAGCCGCCAGCCAGCCCGCCCCTCCCCCGCCCTGAAGGCTGCTGCCCACAGGCTCCCTGCCCCCACCCAGAGAAACCCAGCTGAGGCGGCTCTGTCCTCCCAGACCAGGGCAGGCCTGACCACTGAGCCAGCACAAGGGAGGACTGAAGTCAGTGGGCCACAAAAGGCACAGGCACACACGCACAGGCGACAGAGACCCTCCTTCATTCTGTATTTACAAAATACTCCTCACACTCAGGCACAAATACAAACGGGTGCTCACACACACCCTTGGCTGCCCATTCGGTACAAAACTAAACACAGATGAAGTGTTCAGTGCTTCCTTTCTACCTATTTGGACTTTTTCTCTCCTTGTAGCACTTTTAAGCCCTTACAGTCTGTCACCAGATGCAAGGATCAGACCATTCCCTTACTCTAAGGAGTCAGACACTTCCTGTGCTAGCATCACCCCCACCTCAAGAATTACTTGCATTGCTCATGGATCAGGGAAGGAGTCAGGCAAAATCCTATACAGAAAAGTGAATTTAAAATGGTGGATTTCTGTGGCATGGTGAGGAAGATACTCGGAAATATCTCCTTTAGGAGACACCTTCCCCACACCTTTGGGAGGAATGAGGAATGTGTACTTTGTCCCTTCTTTAGTCCTCCAGGACATGGGGGATTCTTCCTGGGTTCTTCAGACCCTGCCCCACTTCAGCTCCTGCAACCCACGCCACAGGGCCTGAAGGGTGAGAGGACATGTCACCCTGGCCAGAAGCCCCCACAGGACCCACCGCTGCCGTCCTCCAGGCTGGGCTCAGGGAGGGGTGAGGCTGGACCGGAGATGTCCCTGTCCCCATCAGGCAGGGAGGGGCTGCTGTCCAGCTGTCCCACCGGTGGAGGCCAAGGTAGGTCTTTGATGACCTTAATGTCAACTGGAGCCAGTAGCAGCAGGGAGAAAAGACACAGACAGGGACAGAGACAGAGAGAGAGACAGAAAGAGGCAGAGGTTGAGACACCAAAACCCAGAGCCAGGACACAGGATAGCCTAGAAAGGAGGGTTGGAGCAGAGGCAGGGGTGCTTCTGAGGGGGGAACAGGACTCTCAGAGGGTTGAGTGGAGCCACAGCACCCACACTCGGCTAGCTTAGTCAAAGGGTGGGAGGCACAGGTAGCAAACAGCAGGAAGCAGAGTCTTGCCCTGCCAGCCGTGTGGGTCCCCTTCATTTGAACTCTCACAGGCCTCCAGGGCCCAAAGGGACCAGGAAAGGAGGAAAAGAGGAACAAGGAGCTGCCCACACCTCCCAGCACCACACCCAGGTTCCCACAGCCTCCTGACACCCTCAGACCTGCCTCCCTTCCTCCTTTTCCCCACAGCCTGGGAACTCATGAGCAGCAGGACCAAGACAGCCCAGCTCCAGGCTGTCAGGAATACTCAGATGTGGGGGCAGATATTTATTGAAAGTTACCCCCCACACCCTCAATCCTGAGCCTTGACAATTAGAAGGGTGATGCCACTGGCGGCTGCAGGACTGCTAACGAGGTTTCCTAATGACGAGCATAGATTTTCCCATTAAGCAATCCAAACAGTATTGATTCTCCAAGGAGACTTCTGGAGATAAACGGGCCATCCTCAATGGTGCACGCTTTACAGGAAACAAATTAGAAACCTGTGGTTTCCCAGTCTGGCTGCCAGGGTGGGGAGGACCCAGAGGATAGCTGAGTCCAGCTCCAGGATGAGCCCCTTGCCCAAGGAAGGGTAAGGGGGACATGAAAGTGGGAATGAAGTCTCATGGCATTTAAATCCTTTACATTCTCCCTGAATCAAGGATCCTGGGGCTAAAGCTCTCTCCAGGCTCCCCAGGCTGTAGCGCCACCCACTCAGACCACCAACACACCTACCCCCCGTGTTGGACTCCAGGCCTGGGATAGGCACTAGGGTGCTTGGTACAGGAGACACCTAATCTTCATTCAGCAAAGGGGATCTCTCATAGCCTCCCTCGCCCTATGGGTTCCTGCTTCTCAGATGTCCCCCTGGAGCCTATACACCCCTGGTCTGGCACAGCTTGCTACTGGGAGACTCAGCTCTCTAATTCAGGGCTGGTATCTCTAAAGATTACACACACAGCTGTTCTCATTGTCTAGAGTGTTAAACGCCTTCTTTTGTTAAGTGTAAGTATTTAATATATGCCACAAGTTTTATCATTTTGTTTGGAATTTCTTTATTTTAAAACATACCCATGGGGCACCTGGGTGGGTCTGTTGGTTGAGCGTCCAACTCTTGATTTTGGCTCGGGTCATGATTGCACGGTTTGTGAAATCGAGCCCTGCATTGGGTTCTGTGCTGACAGCGTGGAGCCTGCTTGGGATTTTCTCTCTCTCTCTCTCTCTCTCTCTCTCTCCCTCTCTCTCTCTCTCTCTCTCTCTCCTTTCTCTGCACTCCCCTGCTCGTGCATTTTTGTCTCTCAAAATAAATCAACTTAGAAAAATAACAAAAAAATAAATAAAACGTACCCAGTCTCTCAAAAAACAGAAGTGGCCTAAGCCTCTTGGCCTCCAAGAGATGGTGATGTAGGGAGACACCTTCATCTTTCCCCCATGCCCATTCCCTGACCCTGCACACGGTGCTGCAACCACACTGCCCAATTCACCAATCTCTGTGGTGCAGACTCAACTACACTTCCCCTGAGCCTAGCTCCTGGGCCTCCTCCAGCCCCTGGGGTCCACTCCTCCCACTCCCCTGAACCTGGAGAGTTGTTTAGAGGCCCCAGCAGACCCACTCTCTCCACCCAGGGCTTACCTGCAAAGGCTTTGGAAATCCGCTCCTTCTTCCATTCCCAGGGCTGGTCATACTCCTCAGGGGGCCTCTCATCATCCTCTGGCAGTCGGGACTCCCGGGGCCAGGAGGTCCCCTCACCCTCTGGGGTGGTCCCCTCCTCCTCTGGCTCATAGGGCGTGTCATACAGAGGCAGGGGCTGAGCTGCTGTCTCCTTGGAGCTCCGGATCTCTGCCAGGGCAAGGCAGGAGGGGAGGTGTGAGAACAGCCCCCACTGCCTGGCTCAGCTCCTTTGGCAGTGCCCCTCAGCATCACACCATGCCTCCTGCAGAGGAGATGCCATTGGCTCTAGGGGCCCAGTGGCCACACATCCAGGGTCCCTTGCCCTCAAAACACCTCTGGGGTTCCAAAAGCATGGGATCCAATGGAGGCAGGGGCAGAGAAGCACCAGTGTGAAGGACAGAAAAAAAGATATTTTGATGGCCAGCAAGGGCTTGGGAAATGAGGCTGACACAGTTAGGAAACTGAAGCAGGGTCCTCTCCTAATCCACCTCCTCTTGGCTACCCAGCTCCAATTCTTTCTTTGTGTCCCAAGTACTGTCACTGGACAATCAGAAAATCCTTCTTTGTTGCTCAGACACTGCTGATCACTTCCTCCTTGAAACTGTCTCTTTTGATAAGTCATTTTCATGGTTCTCCTCTCTGATCACCTGTTAGGTCTCTTTCCCTGGACCCTCTCTTGGTCTCTGTTCCCCAGAACCAGGTCTTCATCTCTTCCCGCCCTCACTCCTTGCCCTGTCTGTTTCATGGCAACCTACACACTTCCAGTTGCCATCAAGATTTTTCATTTCAGCATTTCAAACTCTCTTCTTTCCCCAGAAGTTCTTCTAGTCTGGTCTGTTCTGTGATTTTCTTTTTGGGATCACTGACCCCAGTGAAAACTGAATAAAAGCCATGGAGCTACTCCCCCAGAAAAATGTGCTCATTTTCACATCCAATACCAGGGCATTTGTGGGCCTCCTAGGGGTACTCACCTCTCTGACCTAAATAGGGTAGCCACCCTCCCACTCCCACTTTCCTCATTTCTGTCCACTACACTGCTCTCCACGGTCCTGGTCTTCCTTTATCTCTCTAAATCCCATGTGTTCACCACCAGTACCTGATGACCCTCGCCCCTGACTAGGGCGAACCTCTACTCTACAGGCTCACGTTTCCATGAGCTCCATGGAATAACACTGCTGACAGCTCCACCCCTCCCCCCTCTCCCAAGGAGGGGAGCAGCTTATCTGATCACCAGTGGATGCTCGCTCTCTTTCTCAGCTCTGCCTTCTGGTTCTTTCTCCTCCTGCCCCCGTGAAGGGGCCTATAGCTGTCCTGCATGGCACAAGCCTGAGCAAGCCCAAGCCCCATTTTAATTCTGTGAGGTATTAAGAAGCTCATTGTGGAGACAGAATTGAGTTGTGTTCTCCAGTCTACTTTATCAGGAATAAAGCTGACATTCTCATCTTCATCTGTTTCCTTAATCTTATTTCTCAATTATTTCCAAGCTCAGGAGAGGAGGAAAGTGGTGTTGTTGGTCCCTTAAAGCCTCAACAATTTCTACAACTACTAACTCATCTTTCTGATGCCCAGTTCTTCTAGTCTGTTCTGTACACCGAAGCCTCAGTAATCCCCTTACACGCCATATTTGTCCTATTTCTTTCTTGCTTAAGAATCCACAAGGGTTCCCCTCCTCTTCTGGAGCAAGTCCAAATGCCTCATTCCAGCCTTTGAAGCCCTTCACTGCCCCTCTTGGCCACTCTCATCTTGGCTCTCTGGTATGCCCAACACTAAAACTATCTGCTCTTGAACAAACCTTCCTTTCATCCTGCCTTGGGACCTTGGCTTGGCCTGACTCACCCCTGTTCTCCTCTCTGATCACCCCCATTCATTTCTTTCCCTGGATCGTCTCCTGACTTCTGCTCTGTTCCCCAGGGCCAGGTTTTATTCATTGCTCCCTGTGCCCATTTCTCGACATGCTTGCCCAGTCTCACGTGCATTGCATTTGCTTCTCTAGCCATGTGTTTCCAACTGCCATAAAGATGTTTCACGTCAACATCACATCATCTCAAACTCACTACCTTCCTTAAACCTAATGATTTTATTTTTGGGTTCCATGACCCCCAGCCCACACCATTATCTTTCCCTTCCTAACTATCCTAGTTCTATCTGTCTGACCTTTGGTGTGTAGCCTTCCCTACCGCTTCATGTATCAGGCATCACAAGTCACTGCTCCTTCTCCAAAGTGACTCTCTTGAAGGCAGTGGCCAAGGACCCAAGGGGGTCCATAGTGGACCCATGGTCCCCGAGGACCCAGTAAAGGGACCATAGGATCAGTCCTTAAACTTGTAGGTCCCAGGGCCTGTTGTACAAATACCCAGGCTTCAGGGAGCAATCCCCCACTCCTGACTCCATCACGCACCAGCCATCATCTTTTGGGCCTCATAGGGCTCCATGTAGCCATCATTTTCAGGGACCTTCTCTGGAGCTCCTGAAGCTCCTGCTGGGCCTTCAGCAGTCTCCTGAACGTCAAATGGGTCCGCATAGTCTTCTAGGATTGCCAACTGTGGGAAGACAGTGAGAAGAGCAGACTTCAGACATCTGAGAGACATCTCTGCTTCTCCCCAGATGCTATGTCCGTGGGAATGACTCCTGGGCAGAATGTCTTAGACACAGAGCCTGAGGCATCCAAGGGAAGGCTCTGAGCTTAGATGGGGACAAGCTTTGGATATTCCTTTGCAGGGCTCCCCTACTAGGCTGCCAACAGAGTGGGAGATCTTTCTTTTCTGTTAATTTTGTGCTCCTGGGCCACTCCTTAGGTTAAATTGCCAGGATGAATCTCTGGGCCTTAAGGCCTGCCTCAGTCAGGGTCCAGGAAGGGCAACAGAGGTGTTCAACACCAGGTGGTTCAACAGAAGGAATTAAATCAGACAGCTGGTTACAAAGGTGGTGGGGGAATTCAAAGAACAAGCAGGGAGCAGCAGGTGACTCAGAGGACCACGGACTCATGGCTCATGCCTAGAAGTTCATTCCCAGATTCTGAACAAAGAAAAATTTGCTGACCATCGAGAAAAGAAAGGCTAAGTACTCACTTTATGGCACATTTCTGTTGGTTTATCCTCACAACATCCATCACAATGCCATGTGGGTATTATTATTCTCATTTTAAGGAAATGGAGGCTCAGGGCAGGTAGGGAACAACATGCCCAAGACCATTTCTCTTAAGTGGAGGAACCAGGATTGTGCAAAATTATGCTGCCAACCTGCCACCAGTGGGCAAGTTGGCCATCCTGGGAGAGAGGCCACTTTATAGGACAGCCCTGAGGAAAGCCAGGATTTGGGCTTTTCTGAAATCTCCTGGCTCCTGGAGGACAGGAACAGGAAAGGTGTTGCCTTGGCCCACCACATCCCACACTGCTCCTGTCTCCCCTACAAGTGGCTCATGACTACCCCTCTGTACCTGCTCCTAGTCAAGGCAGAGTGAACTGTAAGCCACACACCCTTAGTAAGAGCTCAAGGTGCTCAGGGCGGGGTGCAGCTGAGGACAATAGAGCCTTTCTCCAAGCTGGGCACAGGCTTCTGGAAGGGGGGAGGCTGAGGCGGGGACAGAGCCCAGCCCACCCAGGGCTGCCAGCACCTCAGGGGAAGAACTGCACACTGAGTTGACAGGCATTGACAAGAGGTGGCTCTGGGGCCTGCGGCACAAGGAGGGGCCAATCCTGCCTCTCCCCCATTCTTAGTGTAGGCTTTGGGTCTGGGCCAGACCAGGACTCTGGGAGCCAGTTGAGCAGGGACGCTGTGGGGTGACCCCCTGCCCTGGGTCAGTGGATCTAGGATCCTAGCAAGGCAGAGATGGAGAAAGGAAACTGCCTACTACAGAGACCACTCCTGCATGTTTCTTGAGCCCTGTATGAGCCCTGTAGGGGTCTCTGAAGCACATCCCGAACAACTCCTACCATCTTTTCCTTCGGTTCCTCAGCTCCCACCTTGTTCTATCTTGTTCCACCCAAGCCCCCTAGCAACTTCACCTCCCTCAAATCTCTACCTGCGTCTGAGAAGACCACCATCTCAGGTCATCCCATCCCCACCACCATATCATCCACCTGCTTAGAGTTCTTTCCTGTTTCTGTCTCTCCAGCTGTAGCATCTGGCACACAGTAGGTACTAGAAGAATGTTTCTACTAGATCACTGCCTATCTCCCCATGGAGCCCTCTACCCCTAGTCCTCTTTCTTCCGTGAAGTAGAGACAAGAAATCCACTCCCACCCCAAGCTGCTTCCTCCTAGGCCAACTAGCACTCACAGCCCCACCCGCCTGACCAAAGGGGACTCTGGAGTTGGCAGTTGGCACCCAGCCTCATGCTTCTATGTGGCAGCTACTTAGTAACTGAATCAATGAACATGTTATCCTTAAACCGTGTAATGCCCACAAGAAAAAGCCCAAAGTAGTGGCACCTGGGTGGCTCAGTCAGTTGAGCAGCCATCTTCGGCTCAGGTCATGATCTTGTAGTTCGTGGGTTCAAGCCCTGCGTTGGGCTCTGTGCTGACAGCTCAGAGCCTAGAGCCTGCTTTGGATTCTGGGTCTCCCTCTTTCTCTGCCCCTCCCCTGCCCTATGCTCTCTCTTTCTCTCTCTCAAAATTAAATAATTATTAACGAGAAAAAAAAAAAAAGCCCAAAGTTAAAGGGATTTAAAGATTCTATTTTCCTCTTACCTTTCTCCCTACCCACCATGGATTACTTTGTTACCTGAAAGCTCTATGCTTTCTTACTTTCCCTCTGCCCGGATTAGATTATTTTCTTTCTTCAGAAAGCCTTTCCATTCTCCCTGCAGGTATGCTTAGGTGCCTCTGTGCTGGGCTATTATTGTGTCGTAAACACTTATTTTATCTCCTTCCTACAGACTGTGAGCTTCCTGAGGGTAGGAAACACGTTTACTCTAAATTCCCTGCGCCTGAAAGTATTTAGTAGATACTTGTTAAATTAGTTCACATAAAACAGGAAGAATGGACAAAGGAACCACTTTTCCTTGTTTATTAGGAAAAGAAAGGAATCACGAATCTGGTTGGGGAGGGGGGCATTGAATCCTGGGAAACTGCTCAGTGAGAAGTACCTGGCCAAGCCCAGCAACCCCAACTTTACAGAGCACCCTAGCCCTTCCCTCCCAAGCCAGTGCCCTTCCCACTGGAATCCTGGCTGGTGCTCGAGCTGTGACCCCTCCCAGCCAGCGTGGGCCTCCCCAGTGCCAGCCCACGGTGCCTGTGGGCACCCAGGTGGCAGCTCTGTAGGCAGCTCAATGGCTCCTCTGTTCCATCCCTGACTCCACACCCTGCTCCAGGAAAACCTAGCCCCCCACCCTGGGCGGGTCACCCAGAGAAGCCACCCACAGGGCTGGGAGTCAAGAGCAGAGGCAGAAACTCCTGCTGGAAAGGTTGGCAAGATGGACACCCATCCTGGGCACAGAGGATCCCTGTCAGAGGCCAGGCCTGCCTTCCCAGTGGCTTCTAGATCATGTGCAGAGGCAAAACTGCTCAGCGGGGAAAAGCTGCCTCTGCAGGCTTCTGACACCTTTGCTCCACCATGATTTATTTTGTTTATAGGACCTTTACCTGACTCTGCTGTACTTACTATTGTATACCACATCCATCACAGGGCCTGGCACA
Source organism: Panthera leo (assembly GCF_018350215.1). Lineage (NCBI taxonomy): Eukaryota > Metazoa > Chordata > Mammalia > Carnivora > Felidae > Panthera > Panthera leo. The sequence goes on along the minus strand of NC_056684.1, from coordinate 58,340,587 downwards.
CGGTAGGTGCTCAATGCACATTTACTGGATGCTCGAAAGGCCTCCCTCTCCTCAGACTCTATCTTCTGGGGTGACACAGACTCTCAAATCCCCAATTGCCCCAACTCTGACCATTCTGACCAACCAGTAGCAGCTGTAGGAGCAGGCTGTCAGGAGAATCGATATTTGAAAGGGAATCCAAGCCTCTGATTCAAGGGCAGAGGTGAAAGAACTGGCAGGGAAGGTATCTAAAAACAGGGCTAATATTTCGGCAAACAGTGTGGTAGACAGAATGCTACTGAAATGCTGAAATACTTCCAAACTAGTAGGCAAGTAGCTGCTGCCCAAAGGGCCCCCTTTGCCTCCTGCCAACCAGATCCCCTCCCTCCTGCCATCCAGCAGGGTGCCTCCAGACCCAGCTCTTGTGCCTGTTCCAATTGGGCAGTGCCCCTCCCACAGCAGCTGTCATGCTTTCACTCTCCTTCCTGCCTAAGCCTCTCCTGAGGTGGCTGTTAGGCCCACCATCTGGCTTGACCTTCCGCTCTGCAGCTGGAGCTGGCTATGAGTTCCTGACCATGTCCATGGAGCTTGCGTGTCCAGGTGGAGCAAGGTGGGGGGGCATGTGTCACAGGATTTGGGCTCTGCAAGGTCCCCAAAGTCTACCACTGCCCCTTTTCCTCCATTTCTTGTTGACACTTAATGTCTGGGAGCCCCTGGTTTTTTTACCTGTAGAATGGGGATGGTATTAGTTCCTATGTCAGAGGATTGGGAAGAGGAAAATGAATATAGAAATCCTTAGTTCAGAAGCTGGAATGGAGTCAGTGTTCAGCAAATGTTAGCCCTGATGATGATCTCTTATATTCAGACACTACAGCCCACAGCTTAGGTGCTTGGTGGGGTGCATGGCCTGCAGCAGTAGAGACACCCAGGTGTCCTGACTCTCAGTGCCTTGCTGCAGATTTTCCAGAGAATTTAGGAAATGTAGCATCTTCTCTCTGCTGCTTGTAGATTTAAAATACACTTTAGCATGGGAGTGCCTGTGGGGCCCAATCAGTTAAGCACCAGACTCTTGGTTTTGGCTCAGGTCACGATCTCACGCTTTCGTGGGTTCAAGCCCCGCATCAGGCCCTGCGCTGGCAGCACAGAACCTGCTTGGGATTCTCTCTCCCTCTCTGTCTACCCTTTCCCCGATCACTCTGTCTCTCCCAAATAAATAAATAAGACCTTAAAACTCATGACAGCTAATTTTGTTTAACTCAGCATTTCTTCAAAGTATTTAACTGTGAAGTCCTTTTTCCACTGAAAGTCTGTCAGTTTAGGAAAAGGTATACCATTTACCTTTCTCAAGATCAAACTTTTTGCACCCTCTGTTCCCACTTCTTGGAATAGCCCTTCCAGTTTTATCTGCCATGGAAACTCATTCACATGCAATGAATTTGTTATATCATCTTTTTCTAATTACAGAGAGATGCCATGCTTGTAAAACATTCAAATGTCACAGACATACAATCGATGTTGACAACATCTGTGGCCCTGGATTCGGTGGCAAGTGCTGGCCTTCAGCATTCAGGTAATGGCGAACTCAGCACAGAATGCACTCTTCATTCCTTCTCTGAGTCTCCTTCCCCTTGTTCATTAACAAATACTTAGTGAATGCTTCCTGTCTGCAGGGCCCCTCTCAGGTGCAAGGTCCCAGGGCCTGGCATTGGTAGCCAGTCTGTAGTCAGGCTGCCTGGTTGTGAACCTGGGCTCTCCTTACTAGCTGTGAAACCATGCAAGTGTGACTCAACATTGCTGTGCTTCAGTTTCCCTAGATAGAACCTGGGGATAATAACAGAATTTTCTCGTAAGGTCATTGTAAGAATCAACTGGTCTAAAACGTATCAGCCGCTTCAAAATGGTACCAGGCACAAGGTAAGGACTCAGTAAATATCTGCCATTATATCATTAAGGACGAAAAGACCAAATATCTGGGTCCTCTAGGAGCTCACGGTGACAGCCACAAAGCAAGCTCCGAAACGAGTGTGGCACCTTGAGGTGCTGTGAAGCCCCACGGCTGGGCATCAGGCAGCGTGCTGGGACTGGGCTCCACCTCTGCTTTCACATAACATCACAGTGGTTCTGTGGGGAGGGCAAATTGGAGAGGGCAGCAGCTACCCCTCCAAGCCCCAGGCCCCAGTCAGCTGCTCCCACCCATGGTCCACAGGGCCCCAGCTGTTCCCAGCTCCCAACAGGTGGAGTGCCATGGCTGACTGAGGTGTCACCGAGTCACTGGCCAAGCCAACAAGCTGCAGGTGTCTTCCCAAAGGAGTGTCACCATGTGAGGAGGCGACACTGGGAAGAGTGGATAGGCCTGCCATAAAATCCCAGGGTAGCTACAGGCCTCAGCAAACCAATGGCAGCACAGATGGGCAGCCCAGGCCCCAAAGTGTTAAGAGGTCTAACCAGTCTACAAAGGTCCCTTCACCTGGGCCCTTCTTTTCTCCCTCTGCCTCCATCAGAGGACATTTGCAACATAAGCAGATCAAACTCCAGCCTCTGTGGAACTCATAGAAGGAAAATTAAAGCAAATGAACTCCAAAAAGGCAAGGACCAGGTAGATCTTCTAGGTGGTGAGTCCCTTTCAGCGCCCAGGCCAGTGTCACTTAATGATATACAGACCCTCAGTGAACACGGGCTAAAGCAGGGTCCTGCAGTAGCAGCCCCCACCTGCCTTCCTAACCCCAGGGCAGGGATGTCTTGCTTGACTTCAGACACCCTGAATGTCTCCTTCCCTTTCCTCATTCTACCTGTCTTTTCACTTGTTTCCAAGTTTGGGCCTGGAGGATCAAAGTCCCTGTGGACACCATGTATAAGGTATACCTATTTTAAAAGTTCTTAATATTTTGGGTCCTAGGAACCCCTATGAGAATCTGGGAGAAAATTGCTCATGCACCCAAATATTTGCACACAATTTCTGGAAGGTTCATGAACCGCAGAAGCCCCTCCATGAGCTAAGAACAAGAGCCCTAGTTTCAACTCCTACAGGGTGCCTGTCTTATTGTTCACATCATCCCTTTCTCTGTCTCTCTGTCACACACACACACAATCTTGGCAGGATCAAGGCAAAGGACACACTGTGCAGATGGTCACAGGCAGCTCAAAGCTTCATCCAATCAGGGCCACTTTCCTATACCCATCCCCCTTTCCTAATTAGACCCGGTTTCTCCTGTTGCAGGTCTGAGAAAAGGGAACAAAGTAAGGAAGGCCCAGCTCTCTAACCCCTCTGACAGAGCATGGCCTGGAGGCCGGACAGGGCTGAGCACCATGAGGGAGTTCTTCCTATGGCCAGATGGCAAGGCCCTGCCTGCCTGCTTCAGGGTGCAGCTCCTGCTGCTCCCACACCTGCCCTGCCAGGCCTACCCAGATGGCCACCCTTGCCCCCTTGCCAAATGCAGCGGTGGGTCTCAGGGAGAGCCAGTAGCCAGAGCCCTGCATGGGGAGACATTACTGGTCCTAAGCCCCCTTGGCCTCTCAGGGTTCTGTCCAAATCCCCATTATTTCCTGCCCCCACATTCACTTCCCACAGGGCTCATTTCCCCCTCAATCTTCTCATCACAGAAGCATTTCCACCCATTTCATCAAACCTCACAACCCAGGCCCTCTCAGAGGGTTCTAACCCACCCAGCACCAACCACTGGGCTCCAGGAGGAGGAAAATGGACCAGCCCAAGGCACACCCTGGTCCATAGTCCCCATATCACCTCAGGAAGGAACCCAAAAGCAACAAGCCAAGAAGGCCTGCATGGCTGAGAGGAGAGGAACAGAGAATAGGGCGAAAACAGCCTCACAGAACAGAAATTCCAGCTCAACAGGCAGGCGCACCATTTAGGGACAGCAACTCTGTGTGAGCTCTGCAGGTCTATGTGAACACTTGGGTTTAGGATAAGGAGTTCAGGTACCTAGCCTGGACTCTTCCTAAGGTAAGACTCTAGGATCCCCCAAAGTCTGCTCCTAGATGAGTGGAGCTGCTCTCTCTCAATGGTGGGAAGCTACAGGTCAGGGCCTACAGAGCAATGTCCCTGCCCCTGAGCCAGCTTGGATGGCACCCTGAATCCCTCTCATCACACCCACTAAAGAAACCACAGATTGTCTGGCTCCTGGGAGATCCTGCTGGATTTCATTCCTGTCCCTGCAGTTGACAAAGGAGTCAGACACCTCTTGGCCCCTAAGGTCTGAATAGCCCACAGATCATAGAGCTGACCCAGGTTGAGGCATGAATACCCTCAGTGAGAGGCTATGGGTCTCCACATTGTTGTGTGGATGCAGCCCCTTCTTTGGGGGTCTCTGTGGGGGGAATGTACAAAAGGGAGCTATAGTCAAGGGAGTCTCTGACCTTCAGGTCACCCTAGCAATGGACAGTTACCATTCAATGGACATATTTCATTCACTCTTTCCCCTTTTTTAAACATCTATTTACTTTTGAGAGACAGAGAGAGACAGAGTGCGAGTCAGGGAGGGGCAGAGAGGGAGACACAGAATCTGAAGCAGTCTCCATGTTCTGAGCTGTCAGAACAGACCCTGACAAGGAACTCAAACCCACAAACCACGAGATCATGACCTGAGCCAAGGTCGGCTGCTTACCTGACTGAGCCAACCAGGCTCCCTTCATTCACCCTTTTTTATGCCAAGCGTATGTCAGGCACTTGGGAGATATAGATATGAGGAGGACACCGTCCTTGTCCTAGAGGAGCCCCTGGCTCCTGGGGACGCAGCCTGTTAGGACATTCCAAGACATTGCAGAGAGGAAGGCCGGGAACAACTAAGGCCCATGTGCCAATGGATGGTGGTCAGGGAGGAAACTAACTGGTCAATAGTAATAACAAGGCCTAATGCTCCCTCTGCCTCACTGCCACCACCACCATCACATTACCCAATAGAAGGGGACAAGGAAGGAGCGGAGCCAAAGGACATGTGATGAAAGCACAGCCTTCTTCTGCAGGCTAAGGATCCTGGCCCAGGATGGGCAGTCGTGCCCCATGGCAGGAACTAGGGGAAAAATAATTCACATTCCTGAGGCTTCTGCTGTGACCCTGACACATCTATCTTATCCAGGGAATCAGGCAGAATGTCACTCTCTCCACTGAAAGCCTTGACATTGGAGCCAATAGATTGAGACAGCAACTTTGCTCTCCAATCAAATAAAACTGTGTTCTCTGCTAAGGGATTAAATCCTAGAGCTGAGCTCCCATGGATGTGTGAGGAGGGGACAACAAAGCCAGGGCAGCCCAGAGTCACTGTCATGGAATTTAGAGCTACAGAGCCCTGGGGATGGCTTTCAAGCTATCAAGGAGGGATAAGGCCAAAATGGGGTAAGATAGGGGATGGCTTCTCCACCGAGGGCTTCTGACGCAGAGTGGATGTTCTCTAGAACAGTGAATGCCCAGCTCTCCTTTCATCCCATGCCTGCAGGTCCACTAAAGGCTCTAGCCTCCCTCAGAATGGACCTAGGAAAGGGGAGGCCAGGAGGGGAGAAGTGGGATCCGCTGTTCATCCCCTTCTGGGCAACAAGTTCTAAGCACTGATTGTCCCCATACCTGGGGGGGACAAGGGAAGGAGTGCAGGAGTGGGCCTGCCTGGCTGGACCTCAGTGGTCAGTATCCTCGGTGAAGAGCTACATACTGCCTGTTCGGCTTCCTGAGAACAACAGTCCACCTGGCTCCAGTACCATCGGGTAAGGCAAAGGCCAGCTCTTGCTCTATCCACAGGGAGAACCCCCAGCCCTCACCTTCCTGGGGCTTTCAGCACCTGCAAGGATGCTTGGGCTCCCGGAGGAGGAGGAATGGAGCTTTGTGTGGCTTCTGCCCTGGGGGGTGGGGGGGAGGGTCAGAGATCAAAGGGCAGGGAGCTGCTGCTCCTGGAGGGCAGAAAGGCCATAAACTGGTGAAGGGGCTGGGGAGTGGTGTGCGCAAATCCAGTTAGAAAAAACCTAGCTGATTAGGTCCGCGGGCGAGGGGGGTAGGTGGGGGGACTGAGATGAGGAGAGCAGAGCCCGAGATGAAGAGGGTCACTAGTCCTGCGCGGTAACAGGGACAGAAGCAGAGTTTGGGGCGCCCGTCCCAGATTAGTCGGTCGAGAATTTGAACAAAGGTGGGTGAAGGCTCCAAGCCCCCGGGTCAAGGATTCAGATCGTGTCTGCCAGGAACTGTGACACTGAGGGGCCCAGCCCCGGCCAGGCCACCTTTGTCCCTCTTTAAAGCCCCAGACCTCCTACCACCTCTCTTCTCGGCCACCCTCGCCCGGCGCAGCACTCACCCTGTCGCTGCTGGCGGGGGGTCCAGAGATCCGCTCCTCGGGAGGGGGCGCTGGGGGGCCAGGGGTCTCAACCCGAATAAGGCGGTGGGGAGGCGAGCCGTGGCGCGGGGGCGGCGTGGGGCCGGGGACGGCGGGGGTGGCTGGGGCAGCAGCGGAGCTGGACGGCCCCCCAGAGTACGGGTCTTCGAAGTCGCGCTCCCTCTGCAGCCGGTAGGCGGCCAGGATGTCCGGGGGTGGCGCAGGGGGCGCGGCCGGGGAGGGTGCGGGGGGACGGTAGTCCGGCTCCGGGGGCGCCGGCTTGCCCCCACCTCCGCCGCCGCCCCCTCCGCGGAAGCCCAGGTGCTCCCGGAGCCACTTGGCCACTCCGCCACTGCCGCCCCCTCCTGGGCCGGCTCCCGCTCCCCCGGCGCCTCGGCGCGACCCCCCCGGGCCGCTCCCCGAGCTCCCCTGCGCCCGCTGCCCCGGGCCGGAGCCCGCGGGAGGAGCTCCGCTCAGTAACATGGGGCCAACCAGACTAAGCGAGGGGAGCTTGGTGGCCGGGCGGGGGGCGGGGGCCGGAGCGGGGCGGGGGCGGAGCTCCGCCGGGCGGCGGGAGGGGGCGGGGCTCCTCAGTAACAAGGGAGGGGCGGGGTTCCGTTCGCTCTCGGGGTCGACCCCCCCCACGCCCCTCGCCAGGGAGGAGAAGAGGGGGTGCGGGTTTCCAGCCGGTGTGGACGCACGAGAAGTAAGTGGGCGACCCCAGGGCAGGGGATGCGAATCCTGGACTGAAGGTGAAACCTCCACGTGTCCCCACACGTGCCCCTGTGGGGGCGCACCTGTCTCCATCTGTTCCCCCTCCCCAGCTCCCAGCTCACGAGCGGCGTCTCACACTCCTGGGGTCCTGGCCCTTGGACGCCTCCCGTCCCTCTCCTCCCTTCCCCCAAGGCCTCCTAACTGGAAAATATCCCAGGAGGAAAAGCTAGGGAGGGCGAGAGAAGGGGCTGTTCCATAAGATGTGTCTTTAACAACCGCCTCTCTTCTGTGTACCATGGGAGCCCCACCTACCTCCTCCCATCCGAATGCTCCCACTGCATTGCTTCCCAATCCAGGCAGACACATCTCACATCATAGATAATCAGCTCCCTAGTGACACCCACTTCTCCCGTGTCGTTTCCACACACGCCTTCGTCACATGCAAACAGCTCTCACACAAACGTCTCCCATCCACGGGTGCACCAGCTTGGAGCAGGCCCACTCGGCCCTGACGGCCTCACGCGTACACACGCAGAAATCCCTTCAATCAAATCCCGGGTTTCATTGTCAATCAGATTAGTGACAGAATAGAAACAGACAAGTCAATAAATCAAGTCTAGAAACAGTTCCAATGTTGTCTATCACAAACCCCTTATCCTCTGGAGGCTCGGATGCTCAAGCGATAGGCATTTTTGTTTTAGAAATAAAGCCAGTTTCTGCACAGAAATAATGTAGCCCTGAAGCCAACACCAATATTTGCTTTTGGTTCTGCTGGGAAGGTAGCAGCTTCACCTCATCATCATCCATCCCCCCCCCCCCCCCCCCCCCCCCCGGCACTGCCTCAGTCTCTCTCTCACCCTTGGGCTTACATCTGCCATGTGAGGGAGCAAAGAGCCACATGAGGCCCCAAAGGGAAGGGGGCTCAAAGGTGGGGTAGTAGAAAAGGATGTGATGGCAAACCTGCGAGTCCCCTCGGAATCCCAGGGCCCAGGTCTGGAAATATTTGTTGGCTTTCTGCTTTGTGCATATTCTGGTTGGCATTATAGGACAGTGCTTCTCAAACTTTAATGTGAACGTGAAACACCTAGGGAACTTGATAAACTGCAGTTTCTGATTCTGCAGGTCTAGCTGGGGTGGGGTCCTAGACTGTAGTTTTAACAGGCTCACCGGTTATCCAGATGCTGCTGGTCTCCACACCCCACCCCCAAACATACACACACTTGGCTGTGGGGGACACTGACTAAGGAGTCCAATAGTTGTGGGCTCTAGCCAGATTTCTGGGCAAGATACTCAGTGCAACTGATCCTCATTTTCCTTGTATCTGCAAAGGGCATAATTGTGTGAGGATTAGGGAGATGATGGTTAATGCACATGCTCTGAAACCTGTAAAAAAATGCTTACAATGGTAGGTGTCACATGAAGGCCCATATGTTTAAAAAGTATGGAGTTAACCTGCTGACAGCTCAGGGGAATGGAATCAATCAAGTTTACACAGAAGATGCAGCCTTCTTGGGGGAGGTAGACCTGAGCTGGGTAGGATTTGGACAGATGAAGCAAAAGAGTGAAAGGTCACTCTAAGCTACAAGGTCAGCATGAGCTGAGCAAAGGCGATGGGGTAGGAAGCAGCATAAGAGAGAGGATTCTTGGTGGTGAAGAACGCGAATAAATGCTAGATGAGGAGGGGAGAGGATATGATAAAGGTAGCCTTTAAATGATAATTTTAAAACTACCTTTTGTGCACCCTGCTGTTCCTGTTGTTTTAATTGATCTGTTAATGCACTTTCTTCCCTCACCAGGGTACGGACTCCTGGAAGCAGGGTGTTGAGCACCTCGTGGAAGCCAAGGAACTTGCTATGAACCAAGGATATGGAGGTGAGGTCATCACAGCAAGGCTCTCTGAGACTTTGGTGAGGTTTGCCAGATTCAAAGTCTTGCATTTTAAGCATTACACCATAAAATCAGGAGTCTGTAGGGGAGCAGGGTACTCTCATCATTTAGTGCAGAGCCTGTCATGTGGCAGGAGCTTAACAAATGTTGAAATGAATAAAGATAATTTCTCTTGTTCTTATTTTTATATAGCTATAATTGTGGTATACACAATTTTATGTCCTTATTTTTTTCACTTAACATTGCATAATTTCCCCATTTTTATTATGTAAGCTTTATTTTCTTCCATTTTTAAAAAATAATGTCAAACCTACAGACAAGTTCAAAGAAAGTACAGTGGAAATCTGTGTGCCCTTTCCCTAGATTCACTACTTTTTATCATTTTGCCATATTTACTCTATCCCTTTCTCTTCTTTCCTTAAATGTTTGATGCAATTTGCAAATATCATGACACTTTCACTCTAAATAATTCAACACTCATTTCCTAAAAATAAAGAATTCTTCTAGAGGGCCATATGAACACATCCACAACAGTGTTGTCTATTATGCAGACCATATTAAATTTTTCCCATTTTTCCCTCAAAATGTCTTTTACATGTATATTTTTGTCCTGATTCAGGATTTAATCAGGACCCCTCCATTGCATTTGTTTGTTAAGTTTCTTTAATCTTTCGAAATCTTGAACAGGTCCCCATTTTATCGTTGCCACTTTGTTTTTCATGACATTGATCATTATGAAGTGTCAGGGCAGTTGTTATGCAGAATGTCCCACATTCTGGATCTTTCCATAGTTTATTAGATTCAGTCCAGACATTTTGGAAAAGACCACTACATAGAGGATGTTGTGTACTTCCCACTGTGTTACACTGGCAGGCCAGTAATTCACATTTGTCCCTTTATTGGTGAAACTAGGCTAGATCACTTGGTTAACATGGAGTCCATCAGATCTTTCCTTTGCAATTTAAAGTAAGCTGTGGTGTGATAGCCTAAGATCTTTGATTATTTGCTCCCAATAATGTTTTACCTAGCGGTTTTTACTTCCATTGATGATCTCTGCTTGTATTTGTTATTACACTGAGGATTGCAAAAAATGGTGACTCTAACCCTGTCATTTCTTCTGCATTTATTATCTGGCATTCTTTTGTAAAGAAGAGCTGCTATTGCTCCTATCTCTGTCTCTTTGTCTCTCTTTTTCTCTCTCTCATCTCCATCATCTCAAAAATTACCTATCTATCTATCTATCTATCTATCTATCTATCTATCTATCTAATGTGATATAATCCATTATCATTATTACTGTTATTACTTTTTTTTAACTTGTTTTATTTTTTATTTATTTTTTAAAATTTACATCCAAATTAGTTAGCATATAGTGCAACAATGATTTCAGGAGTAGATTCTTTAATGCCCCTTACGCATTTACCCCATCCCCCCTCCCACAACCCCTCCAGTAACCCTCAGTTCGTTCTCCATATTTAAGAGTCTCTTATGTTTTGTCCCCCTCCCTGTTTTTATATTATTTTTGTTTCCCTTCCCTTATGTTCATGTGTTTTGTCTCTTAAAGTCCTCATATGAGTGAAGTCATATGATTTTTGTCTTTCTCTGACTAATTTCACTTAGCATAATACCCTCCAGTCCCATCCACGTAGTTGCAAATGGCAAGATTTCATTCTTTTTGATTGCCGAGTAATACTCCATTGTATATATGTATATATCACATCTTCTTATCCATTCATCCATCGATGGACATTTGGGCTGTTTCCATACTTTGGCTATTGTTGATAGTGCTGCTATAAACATGGGGGTGCATGTGTCCCTTTGAAACAGCACACCTGTATCCCTTGGATAAATGCTTAGTAGTGCAATTGCTGGGTGGTAGGGTAGTTCTATTTTTAGTTTTTTGAGGAACCTCCATACTGTTTTCCAGAATGGCTGCACCAGCTTGCATTCTCACCGTTATTATTCTTTGATGCTCCAATTGTCTCAAATTTGGCCAACAGAAGCTCTTTAAAGAGGCTTCTGTGTCCTTTTGACTTGGTCCCCTCAATATTTAAGCAGTTAACTTGCTTTCTTACAGAAAATATTCTAGACTTACACTTCCCCTTCTGTAGACTTGTAATCAGTCATTTTTTAAAAAGGAACTTCATTCCTTTTAGTTGGAAATGGTATTTAAAAGCTGACTTAATACTTCATATATGTACTTTTGATACTTTAAAAATGAAAATTCAATATATCATCAAATGAACATATTTTAGTTTAATTCAATATTACCTTATTTGTTAAGCAGTCAGGCTATTTACACTCTCTTCCCTTCTAAATAACCCTGTAATAAACATCTTTATGCACATAACTTTTCCAAGTTTAGGATTATTTCCTTTAGTAAGTTTCCCAGAAATGGAATTATTGGGGCAAAGGTGTACTTTTCTTTTTCTGATTCTTGATAAACATTGCCTAGTTGCTCTCATGGAAGGTTTTTAAAATCAACAATGACTTCTAAGTGTCAAGCCCAATGATTTTATCTTATTCCTCTTTCTCCTTTGCAGCACCTGAATGTGCCGACCTCCATCCCTGAAACCTTCTTCTCCCAAACTTTCCTTAAATGACACTGTTATCATTCTCCTCCTTTCTTTCAGGCTATACCCTCTTCCTCCTTTAACCTCCTAAATTTGTGCCTGTCTCAAGGCCTGGTCCTTAGCCCTCACTTTTCTTAGTGGGTACTGAGTGGGGGTGTCTTCCCTTCTGTTTGTCTGACCTTGGATGCCCAGTCCTCTCCGGAGCTCTGATCCCTTCTGGGTTTTGTCTTTTAAGACTGGTGCTTGCCTTTTGTCTCCAGCCTTGCCTCAGGCCCATCTCTGTACACAACTTGAGAGAACAAACATCTTAGTATGCTTAGATATGCACTCTGTTCTTTGAGATTCTAGATGTAGATGGAGTTTCATTTGGGCCAAGTTTTCTATTTGATATGAAAATAACATGATTTTGTTTTGAAAGAATACAACCTGAGATGCAATGAAGTAAACTGGGCCACTTGCCTCAATTTTGGACTCCATAAGAAACCTCTCTTCAAATATTTATGGAGATGCTGTATGCTTGGAATATACACATAGTAAGATTCAGTTTTACCTTTCATTAACCTGAATTTTTTGACTTTAGTGGTCTGTAATTCAAGTTTGATCCTGATAAGATAGCAGAGAGATGGAAGTGAAGGGTCTCCAAATGGACTACCAAGTCCCTCTTCCCAACTCCAAAACTAGGATACTACCCTTCCCTTCCAACATGCAATCGAAATAGGGCTGCTTCTCAGCAGAGCCCAGGCTACCATCCAAAGGTTTTTATAAACACAATGAGGGATCCCTTTCCCCTATATCTCACCAACCCAGTCAGCCTTCACTTGCCCCAGCCAGCATCCAGGACCTGGGGAGAAAAAGGACAGGATCCGTGGTGGATATTCCCTCCTGGTATGTGTACTCTTCTTTGTAAAGGGAGTTTGCCTATCTGCATATTTGTTACCTCAAGTCCTGTCTGACTTCTGGGGGTGAAAGCAAGGAAGGGAAGAGGTCATTTGTGTTATGTAAGAAGCAAAGATGGGGGTTATACTTTTATGCAAATATGCATATATAAATATTTGTTTATACAAGGACTGTCATGGAAATATGAGGGAAACCAATAATTCGTGGGTGAGGTGAAGATAGGGAGACTTACTGTTCATTGGACTTGTGCGCATGTATTCTCTATTTAAACATACAACTCAAGTTTTAAAAATTCATGAAAAGGAAAAAAAATTGGAAGGTCACAAGGGCGCGCGGTTTTGCTGCTGTAGAGTGATTTAGACACCGATTTCCAATTTTTTCGGGCAGGGAGGGATTCTAACTCATGTGAAACCGTATTCAGAGCATTAAATGAGAATTACTGGAGGTGGTGATTTTAGGGCCGGCTCAGTTTTCAAGGTGGAAAGACCCGGTGATTCACTTCAAGAAAGCGAGTTGTGATCAATATAAAACGTTGTCCACAAAAAGAAAAAAAAACTAAAAGGACAAGCCCCTTGCCGTGCCATTGTTCCCACAATGCCGTGACTCGGATTCGAACCGAGGTTGCTGCGGCCACAACGCAGAGTACTAACCACTATACGATCACGGCGAGCTACCGGGGACCTGTAAGGATCGCCTTCTGATTGTCCTCTTCAACAGTCATAGGCCTTCCCGCTCTGCACGTCACCGAAAGATCCACCTATAGGGCGGAGTTCCAGCGTAACACAGATTCTGGGAATGCGCAGGCGCAGTGCGCTCTCGCCAGTCGCTCTCGCTCTCTCGGGTTTTGTTCCATTAGCCACAGAAAGTGTTGATGTTGGAGTGGGGAATGGTGGGTTCCGTGTGAATGATGTGGGCGTTTAGGGGGACCACTTGGGCATCCAGGGACGGGACTGTCCGGAACTCAGTGTCCACAAGTTGTGTAACCACCATTCCTAGGATGCCCATCTCCTGTGCCTGGGAGATCTTTGCAGCGACCCCGGATCTGAAGGGGGCGCTCCTAAGGGGTTATAGTCCCTGCTGATTCCCCCAGGAGTGACCCAAAGTCGCCGCCGCGGAGGATGTGGACTCCCCCACGCCTGACTGTACACATGTAAGGGACTCAATGAATGCATCTCACCCTGCCTACCCGCTCCCCACCAACTTCCTTGCAGCTTCTGCTACTGCCGCAACGATCCTGACTTCTTCCGCGGTACTCCCGCCGGTACCGGTGGCCACCTCGGTTGTGCCCTAGGCAGCAGCAGGGGCCGGTGCGATTTTTCTTCTTGTCCATCAGTGTTCCCGCCCCACCGCGCCTAGAACCAGGCCGAGTCCACAGTAGGCAGAGGATTTTTGCTAAACTGAGAACGTGCCACTAGTTCTAACAAGAGAATCCAGGGTGACCACCTGTCTGCTCTAATCATCACTCTCACCGCCTGCAGAGTCACCAGAGGGATATTACTAAACACAAGCTGAATCCTTTCACTCCTCCACCCCTCACCCCCATCCACAGACTGTAGGAAATTCGTCCACCTTTTGCAGCCCATCCTTGGCCCTCCCTCCGTGTCGCTTCCCATTCCCTAATTACTCGCATTCATTCACTCAACAGGTCCTTTAGAAGTGAGGGTGGGGAAGAGGTAGGATTTATAGAGTAATTGCCATAGTTCCTTTTTGAGACCTCCATCATACCTGTGCACACGAGATTATCCTGGCTGCTCGGAAAATTCCTTTTCTGACTTTAAGAGCTACTTCAAAAATCACCTCCTCTGTGAAGCCTTCTCTTCCTATTATTATCGGGAGTCCTCTTCCAGCGCTGCTATGGAAATTCATATATATGCCTATGACAACACTTATTAGCCTTGTGAGCGCTCTGTGCTTTGTCTCCAGTGAACGGTATAGCGCGTAGCCGCGGTAACAGGAAGCCTATATTCTTCCGAGGTCCAATTTAGCCAGAGCTGGCATGACGTAAACGTCCTTTCCAACTGGCACGAGGGGACTGGGATCCATTTTCGAGAATGTTGTTACAAACTCGAAATAAAAATGGAGGACAGCAATAAAAACCCAATCCCCTGCCGTGCCACTGCTCTCGCAATGCCGTGACTCGGATTCGAACCGAGGTTGCTGCGGCCACAACGCAGAGTACTAACCACTATACGATCACGGCGAGCTACTGGGGACTTGGCCTTCGGTTTCCTCGCCTGAGTTCTTCTCTATTGAAAGCCCCGCCCCCTTGTTACGTCACGGTCTGTACCTGCTGATCTCCAACTTAGCCTCTCGCTGTGAGAACACCGACGCCCTCGTTTCCCTGCTTTTTTGATTTCTGTCCACACTCGCCCGGGGGTCAGACCCCACTGCTTCACCAGTTTGAAGGCTGCGCTCCAAGTTTCCGTCCCTCCACCCCGCCTCGCACCTCGAAGGAAGTTGTGCGGGTGCGTCGGAACTGATATTTCCTTCTTGTGGAATTCTAGAGACAACCCCGTTCCCAGCTGGAGTCCACTCAGATAGCGTGGCCGCCAGGGCATGGGGGTGTGAAACGGACCTACCGTTCGGGCGACCCCGGGGCATCACGTCCGTACAGGCTAGACGTGAGCATAACGGCCTCATAGGAGTTCTTTCTTTTACGATCCGTACGCACGACCGGCTGAGACCGGCTGGAGAGTCCTCGGCGCCCCTACTCCGCTTAGGGGTCAGCGCGAGTGCCAGAAGGGCCTGGCACACCGTGGGCGACTTCGGAAGGCCAGGGCGGCCGGCCTTCTAGACTAGAAGATCCATACTTGGAAGCGTGGTTTCTTGTGGCGTTCCGGTAGCGCGCCGTGATCGTATAGTGGTTAGTACTCTGCGTTGTGGCCGCAGCAACCTCGGTTCGAATCCGAGTCACGGCATTGTGGGAACAATGGCACGGCTAGGGCGCCTTTTTAGGTTGGGGAAGCCACGTTGTACTCCGTGACTGTACCCCGCTGCTCCTTAATATTAGGTTAGGGCCAAAATTGAAGTTCTGGGACTTTACTTCCTCTTTCTAATTCTAGAAGTGCTAGCCAATCGGCCCACTCTCCATCTTGCCCGCTGTGTGTTTTAGGACGTTCTGTGGGGGTACTTTCTCTTTCCTCATTTGGCCTCTGTTAATGGTCAGATCGTGAGTGAAGAATGAGCCTCTCCAGCTCCTCTCAGGGGACCTGAGGGTGGCAAGGCAAGTCAGGAATCATTTCTGGAAGAGTTGGACATTTCGGTGGGGTGCTCCCTTTACTCACAATCCATCAGCAAAAACTCACTGAACAGCATGTAAAAAGCAAGACAATGCTGCATGCTGCAATTTCCCTGGGTCTTCCTGCTCCCAGTTCCCTAAATTTGATGAGTTTTACAGCTACAAAACAGGACAACTAAGACCATGAGAGAATAGAATGGTGGAAGGTGAACCTGAGAACTTGCTTTCTCTTCCATCTTGAGGTCTTTTCTAGGCATCAGAACCAGGAAAGGGGTAGAGGCTGTAAGAACTCTCTAGTCACACATTCCAGCTCCAGCTGTTTCTGTTTTGGGGATGGATTTATTTTCTGTAGGCTTCCAGTGTCCACCCTAAGTCACTTAATTTCTTTCTTTTCCTTCTGATAGACTCCATAGTAGCTGACACTCTTTCTTTAAGCTATTCCTAACACTGTTTAAAGTTAGCATAGCTTAATAATTAATCCCGTGACACCTGGAAGCAGGCTGCCTAGGGTTTGAACCTGACTCTTGCATTAATTAGCTGGGTGACTTTAGGTAAGCCACATATTGTCTCTGTGCCTCAGTTTTCTCATTTGTAAAATGGGAATAAAAGCAGGCTTATGAGAATTAAATGAGATAATACTTGTAAAGCAACAGTGCCTGCCACTCATCAAGCCCTATTTAAGTTTTACTTAAATAAACTAGTAATAAAATTAACTCCTTAAAAATGGACACAGTGACACTTAAGCATCTGAATGTTTCAAAGTAGACATTCCCCTTTCTCCAACCAGCTGCCCCAAATATTTTTGGAACTGTTGTTTGGGGATAACTTTCAGGGCTGATTTATAAGCCATGTAAGTAAATCCATCTCAATATTTATAATCACATTTTATTTTGAAATGTTTTTTGACTGCTTTTCAAATTCACCTTCAAAGAAAAAGATGTCACCACTGAGTTTTAAAGGTGCAATAAGCTTCAACAGCAATTCCAAAAATGTTTTAGGCAAGATCCCTGCAAAATATTTTCTGCAAAAGATCCCTGCAAAAAATTTTTGAATATTTTCTGATTCAAAATTCAGAATCTTGGTTCACAACCCAAAACCACTAGATTGGAATCTTCATTTTAATAAGATCCTCCCCAGGTGATTCATCTGCACATTCATGTTTGAGAAGTGCTGCTGTTGCCTAGAACCACTTGGCTGGAATGGAGGCCTTCATTGTTCACCTTGTCAGTATTTGGGGTGACTAGACCCCTGCCAGAGTCTACTGGGCCTCATCCAGGGGAGTAACATTAAGGTTTTGAGGATGAAAAGATGGTGGTCTGGGAGGGAGTCACCAAGAGGCCCATATTGAGGGATGGCTTGGGAAGAGGCAGCACCCCTGGACTTCCACTAGGAGGTGCTACGCCCCAGGAAGTGGATGTGGAATGCTGAGGCTGGGAAAGACTCAGTCTAGAAGACACCACTTTGGACTTAACCCCCAATAGGGAGCCCATTCCTCAGGGATTCTCTGGATATTTGGGACTCAAGTTTCATTTGTTCATTCATTCTTCATTCATTCAGTAAACTAGCATCTTTTATCTCTAAAAGAAAGATATATACCTTTGGGGAGCTCCAAAGGTATATACTGATACTCTTGACCCAAAATACTTTAGTTTTCCAGCCAAGAGAAAGCCCAGAAACAAAAACCAGAAAACAGTACAAGAAATGGTAGAATGAAGAGGCATTTCTTGCTGCAGTGGAACAAAACTTTTCCAAGGGAAAGCTGACATAAACTTTCACCATAATTGTAAAATATTTGAAGTTTATTTTTAGCACTTCCAGCCCCCTCACTCTGACACCCTTCCACCTCTTTGTGTTATTCTTATCTCATTTATTCTCAGTCATTAGAGCAACAATATTTATTGAGGGCCTATGTGCCAGACACTGTTCTAGGTTCTGGGGTTATAGTAATGAATAAGACAGATGTGTTGTTCTCATAGAACTATAGTCTAGTGCAGACATCAGAAAAGAAAGCTGAACAAAAAATAAATAGGAGAATTTGAGCCAATGGAAGTAATGTGATACAGATAATGTGATACTGTTCCCTGCCTATTGTCCACCCTTCTATTCCCTCAGTTCCTTTGTCTGTACAGAGTATGATGACTGATAATAGTAAGTGTTGCATTTTAAAAGGGATCAAAATTTATACTGAAGAGTAACCCTGAGTGGCCCAGATGTGGCATAAAGAGCCTTCAGATTGGAGGCGGTCTTGTGTGGACAGGGTGAGGAGGAGTCCATGGTGATCTGCATGGACCCACAATAAAATCCAATACATCCAAGTGGATGCTAAGGGCCAATGAACAAAACCAGATGAACCCTCTGGTAGGCCAAGAACTTATCAAAGGCCCCAGGAAAACAAAGCATCTACCCAAAAATGTAAGACAGTTCTTTTGAAAGAATAAAAAGCACTGACGTGATAATTTCAGGAGAGAGGGGGAAAAAAAAAACCCTGACTGAACTTTGTTAGGAAATAACTAACTGTAAGTATTTAAATTTTTTTCAATTACATATGACTCATCATAATCTTTTCCCTGCTTAAGACCTTGGGAGGTTTAATCTAGCCCTGCCTGTGCACTAAGTCAGTCCCCTGGATCAAAGATGCAACCCTCAGGGAAAGAAAGGGAGAGAGACCCTGAATTAAGATCATAGTTGTCACCTAGTGGAACATATTCAAATAAAAAATAAATTCAGTAAGAAAAAGAGATAAAGTTGCATTGCTTGTATTCTTGAGTTTTTAACTGAGTGGTGCACCTAATACACAATGCCAAGTGACCAGCACAGAAGTTGGCACACAGTAAGTGCTCAGTATGCTTAGTTGGTCTCTTGTTTCTAGGTTCTTCTATTTCCTCAAAAAGAAACCCATGGGTAGATCCAGCAGGACGAGTCCTGTCATGAGGCCTGAATCTCATTCCTGAGGAAGAATGCAGGAGCTGCCTCTCAGAAGCAAAGGTTTAAATCAGTGGTTTCCAAACATTATTCTAGAACTCATAAACAGGGATGAAGTTTTCATCATGGAATAAGAGAAAATAAGGTCAATGTGGTAAGCTTTTCGAAAGGCTGAATGTATTTAATTTAAAAGACTGTCTTCTAGGCTGAGATTATGTCCTTCATATTTTTGAGGTGTTAAAGTGGCTTTGCTTTTATTACCTGATGGAGAACTGATAATTTTTTAAGTCTTTGCTTGGAAAATTAAAAATTGGCAAGCCTATGTTGATCTCCAAAATTATTTTTGCAATTTTACAAATGAGTAAAATCTAAAAGTACAAAGCTCATTACAGAGCAAAGCATTAGGCCGAGAAGAAATGGTCTTCAGTTTATAGGGAGTCTGCAGAGAAATGCTCAGAGGGAGGTGTCCCTGTTCTGTCAGTCAGTAGTACAAGCCAACACCCATCCACCTACACAACAAACAGTGGGTCCTAGTATGATCTATGCTAGGCATTGAGATTTAAATGTAAATAAGAGTCATTATTACTCTGAGATTATAATTTCAGTCCAGGGTTAATCAAAAGGGGGAAGAAACAATTACAATTATGTTAGAAGTATATATGAACCGCATTACAGCTTAGATCACTCATTCCCCCAGGATATGATATTTGAGCTGGGTTCCAAGGCATGTATAGTAATTTTCCTGACAGAAAGGAGGGAAGGTATTCTAGG
This sequence comes from Panthera leo, assembly GCF_018350215.1. Classification (NCBI taxonomy): domain Eukaryota; kingdom Metazoa; phylum Chordata; class Mammalia; order Carnivora; family Felidae; genus Panthera; species Panthera leo. The sequence goes on along the minus strand of NC_056684.1, from coordinate 58,321,295 downwards.
CAGAGACAAAGGCAGAAACAAAGGCAAGGAAGCATGAACATACAGGTAGCACTGGGAAAGACAAGTCAGAGCTGTGACATAAGATACAGAAGGGAGGGTAAGGGTGGAGCCAAATTGTGATGATTCTGTTGCTCCTTGTTGAGTCAGGCCTTTTCCCTGGAGGTCAGTGGTTCCTGGCATTTTGTGGTAACTTCCTATTTGGGGGATTCTCTTAAAACTATAGGCTTGTTCTCCAAATGACGTACCTATCACAAAAATGTCAGGAATACACCAATTTCCTGAAGGACATTTATAGACTTTGTTATAGGCATTGGGGGACCATTTTTGTGTCCATTTTTAAGCAGAAGAGGAACATAATCACATCTGTATTTTAGAAAGGTGAGGTGTAAATGGGTGATTATTGACAAAGTCTTAATTCAAAGGAGAGACAGAAGAGAATTTCAGCTTCCTGGTCTGGTTTTTGAGGTTGGGGCTTGGAGACTAATCTGGGGGTGAAGGAAGGACTCTTCCCTCACACTCTTCCTTCCCATAGGTGTATGATCAGAGGGCAGTGAGCTCAAAGGTTCTTTAGCCCAGAGGTAAGGGGATGGACATGATGGATGAAGGAAATGGATGTGAGGTTGAGAGGAACCTCCAATATCAAGTGTGGAATACTTTTGGGGTTGTGGAAGTCAAAATAGTATGAAAATAGATGTATCTGTGTTACCCTAATATCATTGTTAGTATTGAGAATCTGACATGAATGACAGAATATCCAAATTTCAAATGTAATTTTAAGTTAAAAGGGAGAGACACACGTAAAAGTTGCAAAAAACTGACTCAACTCTTTTCCCAATTTCTCCTAAATTTCAGGGTCAAAATACTTCTGCATCATGACTACCTTTTGGTTCACTGGCCTCATCCTGAGTCTGGATGACTTTCTTACCATATCATCAAAACTGCTAAGAACTCCTTTCCTCCTTAAATCTCTTTAGATTAAATGCTCCAAGAAAACTTGTGGTTTTAAAATATGTTCACAAATTTTTTTGATACTCCTCCCAGAAGTAGGGCTTCATTTCTCTCCCTGGAGTGAGGGCTAGACTTAGTGACATCTTCAAATGAATACAGTAGAGGTGATAGTGTGCCATTTCTGAGAAGAGGTCATAAAGTGCATTGTGGCTTCCTGTTTGCTCTCTCTCTTGGATCTGTTGGGGAGGAATAATTTACAACGTCCTTCTAGCTAGACTAAGAATCAAAGTGACATGAGACAGATAACAGTAGAAAATCAAATTTAATAGCTTATGCACAGGGAATCCACATAGACATGGAAATTCCAAAGACAGTGAGGTAACATGATGCTTATATGAGCTAAGGGGAAGGATAGGAATCTGAGGATACAAAGGGGAGAAAGACTATTAGCAGGAAGATGAAAGGAGATGTTTGGGAAAAAAAGGTTACCCTATGATGTAGATAAGTTCCTTAGGTAAAGAGGAATCTGTTAATAGCTCTCTTCCTAGTACAAGCAGGCAGTTGAGGGGGACGTAAAGAGCTTTTCCTGAATCTACTGGATTTTGATTGTTTTTAGCTCAAAATATGTTCACGTCAAAGTGGTCTATATTGGGGCAGCCAGCCCTTGGCACCTACAGATCACTACCTCCAGAGGAAGCCAGCTACTGTGTCATGAGGACACTCAAGTAACCCTATGGAGAAACCCATGAGTTGAGGAACTGAGGGTTCCTGCTAACAACAAAATGAGATCTTTAAGTGATAGCTATGTGAGTGAGCCATCTTGGAAGCAGTTCCTCCAGCACCAGTATCAAACCTCCAGATGACTGTACCCTGGCTGACATCTTGACTTGAAATTTTATGAGAAACTCTGAACCTAAACCACTCAGCTAAGTCACTTCCAAATTCCTGAATTAAGAAACTGAGATAATCAATGTTCATCATCTTAAGCTGTTAAAATTTCAGGTAATTAGTTACACTGTGATAGATAATTAATGCAGAGTTTATTACCTAGAAATGGGGCATTGCCATAACATAAAAACCCAAATATGAAAGTGGCTTTGGAACTGGGCAGACATTAGAAGAACTTTGAGGAAAGTGTTAGGGAAAGTCTGAATGGTTGTTTTGTTTTTTGGTTTTTTTTTGTTTTTTTTTTTTTTTTGCCCTCATTATGGTAAGTGTACTCTTTAATCCCCATCACCTATTTCATCAATCTCTCCCACCTACTTCCTTTCTGGTAACCATCAGTTTGTTCTTTATAGTTGAGTCAGTTTTTGGTTTGCCTCTCTCTCTCTCTCTCTTTTTTTTCTTTGCTTGTTTTGTTTCTTAAATTCCACGAGTGAAATCATACTGTATTTGTCTTTCTCTGACTGACTTATTTTGTGCCACATTATACTTTCTAGCTCCATCCATGTTGTTGCAAATGGCAAGATTTCATTCTGTTTTATGGCTGAATAATATTCCATCACACACACACACACACACACACACACACACACACACACACACAGACACACACACACCACATCTTCTTTATCCATTTATCTATCGATGCACACTTGGCTGTTTTTGTAGTTTGGCTATTGTAAGTAATGCTGCAATAAACAGGGGTGCATGTATCACTTTGAGTCAGTGTTTTTGTATTTTGGGGATAAATACTGAGTAGTGTGATTACTAGATTGTAGGGTAGTTCTATTTTTCATATTTTCAAGAACCTCCATAATGTCTTCCACAGTGGCTGCACCAGTTTGTATTCCCACAAATCATGCACAGAGTTCCTTTTTCTCTACATCCTTACCAACCTTTCTTGTTTCTTGTGAGTTTTTGTTTTTTTTTTTTTCCCATTCTGACAGGTGTTAGGTGATATCTCATTGTAGTTTTGATTTGCATTTCCCTGTTGATGAATGATGTTGAGCATTGTTTTATGTGTCTGTTGGCCATATGTATGTCTTCTTTGGAGAAATATCTGTTCATGTCTTCTGCCCATTTAATCAGATTATTGGACATTGAGTTGTATCAGTTCTTTATATATTTTGGATACCAATCTTTTATTGGATATGTCATTTGCAAATATCTTCTCCCACTCATTAGGGTGATTTTTAGTTTTGTTGTTTCCTTCACTCTTCAGAAACTTTATTTTGATGTAGTCCCAAGAACGTGCTCATTTTGGCAGCACATATACTAAAATTGGAACAATACAGAGATTAGTATGACCCCTGTGCAAGGATGACAAATTGATATAGTCCCAATAGTTTATTTTTGCTTTTATTTCCCTTGCCTCAGGAGACTTATCTAGAAAAATGTTGCTATAGCCAATGTCAGAGAAATTACTACCTGTGCTCTTTTCAAGGGTTTTTATGGTTTAAGGTCTCACATTTAGGTCCTTAATCCATTTGGACTTTATTTTTGTGTATGATGTAAGAAAGTGGTCCAGTTTCTTTTTTGCATGTAGCTGCCCAGCTTTCTCTAGCACCATTTGTTGAGGAGACTTTCTTTTTCCCATTGTATATTCATTCCTCCTTTGTCAAAGATTAATTGTGTAATTGTGATTTATTTCTGGTTTTCTATTTTATTCTATTGATCTATGTATCTGTTTTTGTGCTGGTACCATACTGTTTTAATTACTACCATTTTGTAATATAATTTGAAGTCTGGAATTGTGATAACCTCCAAGTTTTGTTTTTCTTTTTCAAGATTGCTTTGGCTATTTGAAGCCTTTTGTAGTTCCATACAAATTTTAGGATTGTTTGTTCTAGTTTTGTGAAGAATGCTGTTGGTATTTTGATAGGCATTGCATTAAATTTGTAGATTGCTTTGGGTAGTATAGACATTTTAACAATATTTGTCCTTCCATCCCATGAGCATGGAATGTCTTTCCATTTCTTTGCATCATCTTGAGTTTCTTTCATCAGTGTTTTATAGTTTTTAGATTATAGGTCTTTCACCTCCGGTTAAGTTTATTCCTAGATATTTTATTGTTTTGGCACAATTATAAATGGGATTGTTTTCTGAGTTTCACTTTCTGCTGCTTCATTATTAATGTATAGGAATGCAACAGATTTCTGTACATTGATTTTGTATCCTACAATGTTACTGAATTCATTTATCACTTCTAGTAGCTTTTGTGGAGTCTTTAGGGTTTTCCATATATAGTATCATTTCACCTGGAAATAGGGAGTGTTTTCCTTCTTCCTTACCAATTTGGATGCCTTTTATTTCTTTATGTTTGATTGCTGTGGCTAGGGTTTCCAGTACTGTATTGAATAAAAGTGGTTAGAGTGGACATCCTTGTCTTTTTCCTGGACTTAGGAGAAAAGCTCTCTGTTTTTCACCATTGAGTATAATGTTAGCTATGGATTTTTAATAGAAGGCCTTTATTTTGTTGAGGTATGTTTGCTCTAGACCTAATTTGCAGAGGGTTTTTTTTTTAAATCATGAATAGATGTTGTACTAAAGTCTGAATAGTCTAGAAGAAGCTGCCTCTTTTCGGTTCTTCAAATTTCATACAAGTGCCTCTCATTTGTGGAATCTGATATGGAAAATGGCTGTAAAGGGATTCTAAGAAATATTTTCTAGTCTTCTTAACTCTTGGGGAAGCAAAGAAGTACAGAAGCACAGTTGAGTTGCCAGTAGACAGGCTGGTGCAGTTCATTATTTCAGGTACTCAGTATCCATACGTACCATTTTACTAAAATTTAGTTTCCATCCTATATGGAAGAGTACAGGAAGGGAAAAAAGGAGGAGAAGAAAGAAACTAACAAATGTAAATATATACAGGATAAACCAAGGAAAAAATATGCCTAGCTACTAAGACCTTTTTTTCTTAATTGGTAATCAAGACAGTAATTGATGTTTGTTTATTTAATTTTTTTAGTAGTTGGTATTTATAATCTCCTTCTTCCCCTGCCCAAATCACATGCCCTATGCCCTCAGCCAGTACTTCAACTACTGATTCTTTATCTGATAACTCAAACCTTTACTCTCAGGTGTGTGAACTATTTGTGGTCCTGACTGAACTATATTGCTAAAGTCTTCCCTTAACTTTTACTGTGGGACATAAAAATATTAAGGGACACCATATCCAGAATAAATGTTAAATTCACTGAGGAATTGCTGCCCCATCCATGATGGGACAACATAATCAATCTGTCCCAGGTGATTGGCTAGTGTCCCTGAAGAATGATGCCATACTATAGATTTAGCATTGGTCTTTGATCTTGGTAGATTCAGCAATCACCACCAGCAGAGGCCAGATTAACCTTGGTAAGAAGAAGTTCCTGTTGCAGAGCCTATGCAAAACTTCCACCCCTGCTATCATGGCCACTTTGTTTATGAGTCCATTGAACAAGTGATGGGGTAGTTGATGAAATAGACTGAAAGATACCAAGTTTCCTGCCATTGGTTGCCATTGATTCCCATTGGCTAAATTCAGCTCAGTTCCAAATACCATCATATTGGGGGTTAGGGCTTCAACTCCAAATACCAACACTTCCCTCAAAGAACTTCCCCTCTAGAGAAAGGGAACAAAGGCCCTAGCTCTAACACATACTTGCTTCACATCCCACCATGAGGGCCCCACTCTCAGACCTCATCTAACCTAACCCATGCTTAACTTAAGGCCAAGTGAGGGAAAGTGCCAGTGGGGGATGGGGGTAGGTGGATACAGGAGGAGAGAAGCAAGTATAAGGAGTGCTTTACCTAACAGAGGGGAACTGGGAGTAGATGGTATCTGAGAAGATACAGAAAGTTCTTGTGTAGAACACATTGGTGCTGAGACATCAGTGGGTCATCTAAGTGGAAATAACCTTCAGGTTTTGGGGAAGACAGGAGTGTGGAAGGAAACTTCTTAAGGTCAGGGTTAGAGAGAGGAACTGGATGTCCTCTCCATGAAGTGGGAGGTGTAATAGGCTGTGAGTTCACCGAGGGCCTGAGTGCACAGCCAGCGGAGCAGAGTCCTTATGCCATGGCCAGCAGGCAACTGCATGTGACTTGATGATTTGGATTATCTACAATCAGTGTAGTTGTGGTTAGCAGGAAGATCTTAAAGGTCCATTTTGCTCTACAAATCTATATAATTCTACAAGATAATCTGTTTGAAATCCCCAGATAACAGCTATTTTATGACTCTGGCTGACGCCAAGGAATTGAAATGGAATTGAGTAAGAGAGGAACAGGAGGGCCTCCAACTACTCCTTCTTGGTACTTTGATTTCTTCAGTCATTCTCTTGGAAGCAGGATAATTTCTAGGTCTGTTCTCTTAGCTGAGAGCAAGATAATATAACCACTCAACGTTAGCTCAGCCTAATTAAATCAGGAGGAGATTAAAATCTCCTGATTTTTAATCCTCCTGATTAAAAAGTTGGAGTTTTCAGTCTCTTGGCTCTCTGCCTTTCCTCTTAATATAACTCCTTCATTTAAACAAATTTTCAGCATTTTCTCCAGAGGTGGCTAAATGACTTCAGCACTGCATTAACACTGGCAGACCCAACGTTAGAGCTTAAGAAGGGGTTAACCACATAGAAAGATTTCAGGAGTGCCAGGATGATCCTGATGTTCAAAGGTATCTAGCTCCTTTCCTTACAGCATGATTTCTTCTGTCTTCATTATTTTAAATTTTTTTTCCTTTTTTTTTTTTTTTAATCGAAGCTTAGTTGATACACAGGGCTAGTTTCAGGTGTACAACATAGTGATTTGACAGCTGTATGTGTTATGCTATGTTCACCATAAGTGTACCTCCAACCTGTCACCATACAGCACTATTACAATATCATTGACTATATTCCTTAATCTGTACCCTTCATCCCTGTGACTTATTCATTCCACAACTGGAAGACTGTACCTTCCACTCCCCTTCACCCATTTTACCCATCCCTCCCATCCCCTCCCCTCTAGCAACCATCAGTTTGTACTCTGTATTTATGGGTCTGTTTCTGTTTTGTTTGTTCATTTGTTTTGTTTTTGTATATTCCACATATAAGTGAAATCATATGGTATTTGTCTTTCTCTGAGTTATTTCCCTTCACATAATATCCTCTAGGTCCATCCATGTTATTGAAAATGGCAAGATCTCATTCTTTTTTATGGTTGAGTAATAATCCTCTCTGTGTGTGTGTGTGTGTGTGTGTGTGTGTGTGTGTGTGTGTGTGTATAACACATCTTCTTTACCCATTCATCTATTGATGGACACTTGGGCTACTTCCATATCGTGGCTATTGTAAATAATACTGCAGTAAACATAGGGGTGCATGTATCCCTTTGAATTAGTGTTTTTTTGTATTCTTTGGGTAAATACCTCATAGCGGAATTACTGGATCATATGGTATTTCCCTTTTTAATTTTTTGAGAAAACTCCATACTGTTTTCCATAGTGGATGCACCAATTGCATTCCCACCAACAATGCATGAGCATTCCTTTTTCTCCACATCTTCATCAACACTTGTTCTCTCTTGTCTTTTTTATTTTAGCCATTCTGACAGGTGTGAGGTGATATCTCATTGTGGTCTGATTTGCATTTCCCTGATGATTAGTCATGTTAAGCATCTTTTCATGTGTTTGTTGGCCATCTATATATCTTCTTTGGAAAGGTATTCAGGTCCTCTCCCCATTTTGTATTTGGAATTTTTTTTATTTTTTATTTTTGGTGTTGAGTTGTTCTTCATTATTCACTATCCAACAAGTATCTATCAAGTGCCTTCTGTGTAACAGCCCTAGGAAGCAGTATGCATTTGAGTTATGAGTGATGAGTGTTTTGGTTGGTTTGTGTGTTTCACCTAGATTACTGGGCTGTGATAGAAGCTTTAGACAGATGGCTGAGGACACCACAGAAGAGAATGGAATCTTTCTGAAGGTGAGACAGGAGCAGGAAGGCCTTCTGTGTGTTAATCTAATCTGTAGACAGTTTAAACAACTATAAAAAAGTTTGAAATTGAACTTCTAGAAATAAAAATACAACATCTGGAATGGAAAATACCTGAATGGGATTAATAGCAGCTTAGACATTGCAGAAGAAAAGATTAGTAAATTTGAAGCCATAGCAATAGAACTACCCAACATAAAACACAGAAAGGGGAAAAAGACTGAGAGAGAGAGAGAGAGAGAATACTATTAGTGATCTGTGGGACATCATCAAATGGCCTAATATACATATAACTGGAGTCCTAGAAGAGAGGATAGATGGGGAAACAAAAAATATTTGAAGATACACTATTTTTAAAATTATATGTTAAAGTATCTTTCGTTAAACTTCATTTTATGGTTCATAGAAACACCGTTGATTTTTGTATTTTGTCTTTGCCTGTTCTTGCGTAAATCATTCCCACCACCAATTTATGAGAATTACAGTTGCTCTGAAAACTCATTAGTACTTGGTATCGTCCTTGGCTCTCCTGTAAACAGCTCTCTCAAACAGAACCAGTCACTTCTTCACTACCAAATCTAGCATCTTCTCATTTGTCATGCTGCCTGATTGTATACATCACTGAATATCATTGACCTCTCCTCCTTCTTACAGATTATCTCTCTTTTTCACTTTTCCTCCTAGCTCTCCAACTGATTCTACTGTCTGTTTTTCTTCTGGCTGTCCTATCAGAGCAACTGTTCTGACTTCCTGGGAGAATGGTGGTAAGCCTGGCAGGGTTGGGTGGGGATAGCAAGGTAGGTGGGTGGGTGTAATCTGGACAAGTTACCAGGGAGGAGGTCTGGAAGAATGTCTCCAGACTGACTATGTTACATGTCAATGCAAATCCTAAGTGAAGAATTTTAGGCAGCCCATCCTTGGTAGGAGCTCCTTCCCCGCCTCCATTTTTTTTTTTTCATTAGGGCCTGAGTCTGCTATCTGCAGCTGAAGGAGCTAGAGCTTTTGTGTCCTCAAATTCCTACTGAAATCATGAAAAGAATGTATAAACAAGGGCAAATTGCATCAGCACAGGAAGTCAGTGATCAGCATTAACTTTATACTAGAAACCAGGAGAAACTTTTGCTAACAACAGAACGTAGGGCTTGGCTTGAAAAGGCCCCTGGAGATAGAGTCATGATTCTCCCCAGTGAAAGAGAGCACCTTATCTGGGAAAGACTTTACTGCCTGTCAGAACCAGTGCTACCTCTAACTCAGAGAGGTAAGAGTTCTATAAGAAAGAAGTTGAGGGTGGGTTGAAGGGCCATTTGGATATTTCACCTCATAGGTCTTGACTGTCTTTGTGGATCTTTGGCGTTAGATCTCTACCATTAGTGTGAAGAAGATCTGATGTTTTCTGTTGTCTGAAATGGGCACATGAAACAGATGTGGGTGCTCTGTGGAGAAAGAGTTCTCTTCTAAGGTAATACATCCATCACAACTCAGCAGTTAAGCACCTGACCATGTTCTGATTTAGGTTCCCTTCTCATTATACCCGGGCTGATGGCTCTCAGAACTGGTCATCCCCAGGTTCATGGAGTCTCTTCCTTCAATGTAAGATTGCTGGCCTCCATCTGATAGAGCTTTCTTTTGCCTTCTGTGATTTTCCAGCTCCTATTTAGCTTTCCACTGTGGCTTATGGATAACCTTTTTGCTTCTTAGACTCAGTCATTTTTACTTTAAGCTAGAGCAGGAAAGAATCAACCCGGCCACAATGTCAACAGTCACTAGAGATGGATTTTCTGAAAGTTGTCCTAAGCTTTCCACCCTAACTGCTAAATGCGAATACCCCAGACCCTGGGAGTTTCCATAGCTTTGTCTGTCTTAGTTGGGAGTTTCTACATCCTATGGATAAGGCCATTGAGAAAATGCACAAACACCTTTGCTGCTAAGCCTGACCTGTAGTGACCACTAATGCTCTATTTAGCTAACACTACCTATCATCTTTACCCTACTCTCTTCTCACTTTGTCAGTTGAAGCTGCGGGCAGTAGGCACGTGAGAGGATTATTGTTAGTCCGTATCTGAAAAGCCCCCCATACACATACCTGGAGAAGTTATCAGAGGGTACATACTTCACAGCAAGTTATGGCCAAGCTATTATGTTCCACATTTATCAGATAGATTTTTTCTCAATTCAGCTTCCAGATATAACACAGTTACTAACCCTCAAATTGTACCATTATGTAAAGAGCTTGATAGTATTAGATCCCAAGCCAAACAGGATACCAAGACAGTGAACTCACATGCTTCTATGTACTGCTTCTCAGTTGGTTTAAAAGGTGTGAGAGTTTGTTTTTTCTTTCCTTTGCAATGCCCCTTATGGCTTTCTTGTTTTTTAATCTTAATGTTTTGCAACAGAGGTCTGGTTTCAATTTGATATTCTAGGATCAGGTTGTTAATGGATTTTGCTAAAGTGATTGTTCCTTTTTTTATTTTAAAATTTTTTTTTAAAGTTTATTTATTGAGAGAGAGAGAGAGAGAGACAGAGAGAGACAGAGAGAGACATAGAAAGAGAGAGTCAGGCTCTGTGCTGTCAGTGCAGAGCCCAACGTGGGGCTGAAACTCACAAACCTCAAGATCATGAACCTGAGCTGAAATCAAGAGTTGGATGCTTAACTGACTGAGCTACCCAGGCACCCCTAAAGTGATTGTTCTGTTAAAAAAAATTTTTTTATGTCTTTATTTTATTTTAAGGGAGAGACAGAATGCCAAGTGGGGGGAGGGGGCAGAGAGAGAGGGAGACACAATCCGAAGCAGGCTTCAGGCTGTCAGCATAGAGCCCAACTCGGGGGCTTGTACTCATGCATCCTAAGGTCATGACCTGAGTTGAAGTCCGCGCCCACGCCCAGCCCACTGGGCCACCCAGGCGCCCCCTAAAGTGACTGTTCTTAACTGATTTCTTGTGGTACCCACTGAACGTTCCCAGGAAATGGTAGAATGTGCTTACGAAGTGATGACAGAAATCATTTCTAGGCATGTGGCTTATATTTATTTTTAGACTAGTGCGCCCCTCTAATTTTGCAGTGGCTTTACTGAACTGGCATTTGACCGAGTATAATTTTAAATCAGCTTCACCTAGTGTATCAGTTTGGGTCCCAATAGGAAACAGATGGAATACTTAAATTCAGATCATTACAGGAGGGTTGATGTGCAAAGAGACCATTACAAAGATGTGTGCAAGATGTGGTAGAGCCACAAGAAAGGATAGTGCAAGAACCTGTAAGCGGTGAACTCTTGCTATTCCTAGGCCTGAAGGGACAAGATGTAAGAGAAGTGAGGAGGAAAGCCAGATAAAGAGCTCCTCAATACACTGACTTCAGTCTTTTCATATACTCTGATCTCCTTCTGGGTCACCCAACTAGTTGGTTGACCAACTAGTTGGGTAGAACCCAACTAGCGGAGCTAAAGGGCATAGGAGCCCATTGACAGAGTCAACAGGGTCAGGCTCCTAGGGTATAGAGGAAGGTGGAGAGTGGGCCTGGAGAAGCAAACCAAAGGTACCTGACACACACAAGAAGTCTAGGACTAAAATTAAATCAATTCCTTGACACAATTTGTGAATGATGTTCCGGAGATAATGATGCCCTTTTAGGTATACTGACACCTCTAAACAATCCTTTTTACTTACACTTTCTCTATGAAGCATGGAAAGGCAAAAGAGCTCTTGAGATCCTAAAGCAGCCTCTTGAATTGATTCAGTTACATGGTGATAAAGATGGTTTTTTCTTCTCTCAGATTATCTATATCTGAGAGATAATATACACTCTTCTCAGTCCAACAGGGTTGGACTCCCTGCAAAAGGGAAATGAGGAGGAAGGGGAGGAGGAGGGAAGAGGGAAAAGAAGGGCTATGTATAGGAAGAGGGAACATCTCGGATGGGAGAGACAGCAGTGGAGAAAGAGTCATGGAAATCTGTGAACCAAGACCCCTGAGCATTTGAGCTTAGTGACTGCCCCACCCAGCCCTGGCCAAGCATTTCTGACTCAGCATAATGGCCAATTGGGGCCTTCTTGCTGGGCTCACCTTCTTTGAAATTTCCAAGAGTTTGAGAATTCGAGTTTTTACTTACATGACTTTAGTGTGCTGAGGATACTTAGGAATGGCAGAGACGGGTAAGTCTGGAGGCTAGGTGAGATGCAGCATGGGATGATTATTGAGGGCTCAGATTCGGAAGCCAGGCTGCCTGAGTTTACATTCTGTCTGCTCCTTATAGCTTCCATGACCTTGGGAGAGTTATTTAACTTCTGTATTCTAGTTTCCACATCTGCAAAATGGAAAAGATAACAGTAATCACCTCAAGAATTCTTGGGAGTACTTACTACTTGTAAAGTTCCTACAAAGAGCCCCACATATAGAAAGCACACTGTAAATGTTAAATCACATTTGAATAGCTCTACTTGCTGGGCATCTTCTCTCAGGCCCTGCCCACCAGAGATTCTTGAGGGTGGCGGTGTTTTCCTTCTAGTCTGTCAGTGCACATCTGATTGACTGCTCAGGATTATGGGTTTGTGTAGTTTTTAAGGAGGAATGGTCAAAGCTGCCTTTCAGAATAGGCCCTTTACTGAATCTGGAAGCTAAACAATCCCTTGTTCCTGAGGAACAAGGAAGGAGTAAGTCCCAAGAGTCTCTCCTGATGGAACTAGTGTCTACCTGTGTGGTAAGAGATTACTGGGAATACTGCTAGTCCAGGCAGGGTAGGTTTATTCTGACCTGCTGCTCCTTGGCAAGATTTGATCTGGCTTTTTTGCCACTGCCACAACATTATCTGTCGTCCTCTGGCTGAATAATTGTCCTTATTGAGAAACAGAAAATTCTTTCTCAGGCCAGATAATCTAAGTTCTGGGAATTGGTGCAAATGGGATGGAGTAACTTTTGTAACTTAATTTTTGGGTTCTTATCAGGAGGGACCTATAACCTTTCACCAGGGCAAGAAGTTTCTGCAGAACACGTGCTGGCTTATTCAGGAAGATCCTGCTTGGCCTGTTTGGGTGAGAATTCATAAGGGCAAGAGACACAGTTGTTTTAGGAAAGTGACCTTGTGTCAAGACAATTACTAGATAGAAAGCAACTCTATTCACAAATTGATCTAAAGAGCTATTTGATGTATAAATCTTAATTACTTATAAGTGAATCATAATTTATTAAATTGCACTTCCAGGAATAGGTAAAATCTGAGAATCAACTATTTTTTGAAACTTTTCTATTTGATAGACTTAAATATTTGAGAGAATCTGGGTTTGTCTCTTTTTTGTTTCTTGAGATCCTAAAGCAGCCTCTTGAATTGATTCAGTTACATGGTGATAAAGATGATTTTTTCTTCTCTCAATTACCTATATCTGATAACCATGCAGGGCATGGTTCTTATAGGCTTTACAAGAAAACCCTAGTATTTGTTACTTATTTCCTGGTTTATTCATAAGATAAATGATATAAAATATTTGAAAAAGACAGAAAACATCTGTTTAAAATATACTGTCGGTGATGTATGGGACTTTGATGACAATGTTAGAGAGAGCTGGAGTAGTGAAAAGAAAATTTTTATTTTGGGGTGAGTCAGGGATCCATGAGGTGAGAACTATATGGCTATACTTCCTGTTAGTAGCCTTGTTTACATGGTTTTATTCCAGAGGAAAGGTTAAAATGACTGGGATTATACAGTTTTGAGAACAGATGACTTTTGAAGAGTCTAGTGGTAGATACTGATCAAATCTACTCCAGGGGACAGAAAGAGGATATCAGATAAATTAGAAGAGAGTGAGATTTCACTAGAGGTAAGTGAAAAAATGTAGTATTCAAACTAAGCTGAACTCTCCCTGGGAATCCTCAAGAAGAAAACAGCCATCTATCCTGGCCTTGAGAATGACAGCTCAGTCTAACAATTAGGGCTGGGTAGCAAGGTTGTGGGAGGGTTTTTCTTGCTTTATCTCCAACATTCATGACTAGAGCTTCATTTGCCCCCGAGGAGCCCCGTTTGCTGAACCTTACTCTGTACTTTCTTTTATGTTGCTTATTGCCTGGCAGCCTGCCTTGTGGATTTCCAGAGAGCACTGGCCTTGTCTGTCCTTACCTGTTTGATGCTCTTTTTTTAATGTTTATTTTATTTATTTATTTATTTATTTTACACACACACACACACACACACACACACACACACACACACCATGAGTGGGGTAAGAGTAGAGAGAGAGAGGGAGACACAGAATTCGAAGCAGGCTCCAGGCTCCATGCCGTTAGCACAGAGCCTGATGCAGGGCTTGAACTCACGAACTGCGAGATCATGACCTGAGCCGAAGTCGTACACTTAACCGACTGAGCCACCCAGGCATCCCACCTGTTTGCTGCTCTTGATCCTGGTTCACCACTTTCTGAAAAAGATTCTTTGGTAAAAAACTAACAAGATGTCTAAAGCCCTTTAAAAACTCCTGCCGGAAGCTTTGGATGAAATGAGAAAGATAAAAATTTCAGTATCCCAGTTTCCATAACTTGTCCCGAACTCTGTTCTCTTTCCTTTTTCTCCTTGGACAGTTCCTGAGCTGTCTCTCAACCTCCACCTCTGTACTTACAAACCCAAGGCTCAGGGAGCAAAATAGCAACAAGCTTCTGTGCCCTGGACTTTAGCCCAGTTTCTTGTAGCCTCGTGTCTCAACATTGCTAGGGGGCAGAAGGGGTTATGTTTCAGAGAAGAGTTTCAGTCTGTTTATCATCAGGGCTTGTGTCAGAAATGAGAAAAACCATACTCCTTTTCAAAGTGATCATAACAAAGAGGCTTGCAGCTGCGTTAAGCTATTGAATTGATTTGGTGGTAGTATGTGTCTCCCTTTACTTCCCTGATACTTTTTATGCTTTTTTCCCCTCCTGTCCTCCCAACTTCCTGCACCCACTGGTGTCTTTTACAATTCCTTACAGTTTAAGGAGCAAACTTCCTGTTCAGTGTATGCTGAACTGGATTCTGTAGCAGCCACAGCTCATCTGACTATAGCATGTACATGTCCTCTGGTAACAGGCCTAGGGGGAGAGAGTAACTTTCAGACTCTCTCTCTCAAGTTCCTCTTTTCTGCCTGTTCTCCAAATGCATGCACAGAAAACAGGTGTTTAGAATGTTCGCAACAGTGATAATTTGGAGAAACACACCAAGACTACAACCTAAATTTTGGATCCTTGACTTATTTGGCACTGAGGAGATAGAGCTAAAAAGACTGCATTCATTAGGAGGATGGATCCTGGAAGCCAGATTTTATTCACTTTAAGTGCAATGAGTTCACAACATGAACAGCTCTGAAATGAAACTGTTGACCTGTGATGCCTTTTGTCATTGTTGTTGTTTCTGAGGCATCTTAGTGAGCAACATGCTCTTTTTGTTTTCTTTTCATATGTGACCTCTCTTCTCTGTCCTCGTCCAACACTCAGACATGAGGAAACCAGTGTGTGTATTGATCAGACATGTCTGGTACATCAAGGGACCTTAAGGTAGTTGATCTATGGCTTAGCCTTTGCTCTTGCCCTGGGAGTGGTTGGATATCAGGTGGAGTTCTATGGGAGAACCAAGTATACTTTTCCCCCTTAAAAAAATATTTTGATTATTCATTAGAACAATCTTACAGAGCAAACCTTTGTATTACATCTTACTGATACCAAAACTTGAGGAAAAAGAAGTCATGTGATTTGTGTCCTAATTCTGTAAGAGTTGGGGGAGAGAGATGGTAACCAGAAAACTACCAGATGAAAATTCTCAAGATAAGTCTCTGTGTCTGATCTGTTGAATTATTTCACTTACCCTTGGGGTGAACTTCTATTTTTCAAAGGTAAAGTTAATTATTTGTTATCCATTCACTAAGTTGGTGACATAGTCTTGGCATTTCCTCTTCAGGGTGTTTGCAGGAGTCCTCTTGGTTGGCCCTATCCTATGTCTTGCCCTAGACACAGCCCACAGAGCAGTTGTGTCTTTTCTTTGTAGAAATCTGCATGTTCATCCTTACCCTCTGCCTCCTCCAAACTCCACAGTGCAGAGTTTTGGGTATGCAGGATAAGTATAACAACACATAGCCAAGGACCATGTGTTACTAATTATTGATTGCAAAGGCACAGAACTAAGTTCTTAACAATCTTTGGAATTTGCTTCTGTGACAGTTTTGCTCCTAAGAGAAATTTTAAAGTTCTTAGAGGCCTTGGATCACTTAGTTTCAAACTGTAGGTTCTGATCCATTAGTGAACCTTGATGTCAATTTGTGGATCTAGGCCAGTGTTAAAGAAAGAACAAACAAACAAACAAACAAAAAGTAAAGAAGGAAAGAAAGAAAATAGAATACAATAGAGAATCCACATTGCACATAATAATATTAAAGTATTTATTTATGATGCTTTTATTTGTATGTATGTAAGTGTGACATCTACCCTGTAGACAGTTTTAAAAAAAAACATATGGACATATGTGGCTTTTATATATTACTAACCTGTTTCCCCCTGCTCCCTACTCTATATCACCCCAGATTTACTATTAATATCTTAGGTTGGTTCCAGAGTACATGTACTCATGTTTAAAACCCCAACCAGGTAATGGACAACTAGGATTCAAGACTCACATTGGAATAATGTTCTAATTGGTCCTAGGTGTCCTGGAGGGCAGTGCTTTGGGCCTGGGTCTTCAACTTGCCTTTGGGATTTTGGTCATCAGAACTGATCCTCAATTTAATGACTTCAATGGCTGGGAGACCAGGTTCAGGTATGAGAAACTGAATGTGAGGGTTCTGCTCTTTTATAACCCTAGAGAAAGGAAATTTAGGGGAAGCATGAGCAGGTTGGGCTGTGTCTTGTTAATGATGGTAGTAGGAGATCTGGTGGGAAAGTAAAGAGTACACTGGGGTACAACTAACCATATGCATAAAGGGAACTGAACAGCTGAGTCCTATGTCATTAAATGAGCAGCTCATAAGGACATAGCCCTCCCTCCACGAGGGAGACCAACCTTAGTAGCGGCAGTAGGTCCTAATCATGCATGAGGCCAATCCCCTCTCCCTTGCGTCCTTCCTGGCTTCACTTTTGTTTACTCTTTCTTTTTTTCTTTCAAATTTTCCTGAACTATACTGTGGCTGACTCCAATTTTGATATGTCAGTGAAGAATATCATTGCTTTTCAGCTCATATCAATTTTCATGGGGAGGAATGAGAGTGTCAGTGTTGGGAGAGGTGTAGAGGATGAAAATGTGAGTCCAAGAGATGAGCCAGTATATATGTCAGTTTGACTCTAAGAAGAGAATTTGATCCCATTAGTAAAGGAAACAGCATCAATCTCTTGCCCATTGATTATTATATTTGGAAATTGGAATGAAATAGGGGTTGGGGAGGAAGGCTCAGAAGACCCCTTGTGGCTTAGCACTGATGGGATAATAGATTTGTAGTACATTTAAATGTATTCCTGAAATAGCCTGTGTTTAAATATCCACTGAGTACCTACACTGTATCAGCTATCCTTGGGATGCTAAGAGCTTAATTCAGAGGCCTGCAATGAAGTTCACTTATGGCATGCATGAACACATTCAGTGTAACATCTCACCAGATGCCCTGTCATTCTTATTATGGACCTTACCAATCATCCCTTTCTTTGGATGCATGATGCCCATTCTCTACTACCTGGGTGTTACAGAAGGTGAGTCATCTCCTATACCACTCAGGAGGTGGGCTTTCATCTTGTGATCTGTCAAGAGGCAAAGAAATGACACATTTTGGGGCACCTGGGTGGCTCAGTTAATTAAGAGTCCAACTTCGGCTCAGGTCATGATCTCATGGTTTGTGGGTTTGAGCCCCACGTCGGGCTCTGTGCTGACAGCTTGGAGCCTGGAGCCTGTGTCGAATTCTGTGTCTCTCTCTCTTTTTGCCCCTCCCCCACTTGTGATCTGTCCCTCTCTCTCAAAAATAAACAAACATTTTAAAAAAACTTAAAAAAAAAGAAATGACACTTTTGACACTTATTCTGGAAAAATGTTCATATGTAGGATGTAGAGTGGTAAACCCAATGTGAAGAGGCAAACCCTT
Source organism: Panthera leo (assembly GCF_018350215.1). Taxonomy (NCBI): domain Eukaryota; kingdom Metazoa; phylum Chordata; class Mammalia; order Carnivora; family Felidae; genus Panthera; species Panthera leo. The sequence goes on along the minus strand of NC_056684.1, from coordinate 58,303,388 downwards.
TCAAGCATACCTGATTTCAGATCGTCAGGTCCAGGCCCTATGTAGGCTGAGGGTCAGAGCAGGGACAGAAAATAGGCTGGACTACTATTTCATAATTAATTTATTTTAATCTACTTGTTCTGGAAGCCAAGAGTCCTGAGTTCTGGTCCAGGCTCTGTTTGTAACTTGCTTTGTGGTCTTAAGCTTGTCACTCTACTTCTCTAGACCTTAGTTTCCTTATCAATAAAATGGAGGAGGGGTTTTGCTGGAGACCCTCTAACATTCCTGCTAATGTTAATGCTTTAGGTCTTTATATCCCTTTAGGTCACCTGGTTTTTGCAAATCACCATGAGTACCACTTGTCACAGATACCCTGGCTGTGGCAGGAAACATCTTTGAGGGGTTGGTAAGCACTCGAAGGCATTTTGATCTTTTCTTTGGGGAACACAAAGTGGAGCAGAAAACAGATTGAGAGAAAGTATGCTTTCTGGTAAGTCAAATATATGAGGACTGTATGGGCAGCCAATCACTGATAAAAGAAAACTCAGAAGCTCCAAGGGAACTCTGCTCATTGCTTTCACACTTCATGCCTTCATACTTCAAACTTATCTGGGCACCCTTATTCTGGATATCCTTAACCACTGATCCATCTTTTTACACAGGAATGCATGGAAATGTCCTGGTCCAACTTTTCTCCTTCTTTGGGGACTATGACGGATATTTGCCCTATATTCTGGTTTCTCTCTGAGACCCTTGTTTTCCAGTATCTCTAATGAGGCAATAGCTTACCTTGGTCAGGGCTAACACGAAGGCTCTCTCCCATAATACTTATTTGATACATTTGTCTCTATGGAGTAGGTGCTCAGTATATGCTATTGACTGCTCAGCTCAATGCCTGGGACGATAGCTTGTCAAATTGGCATGAAGTTAGTATTGAGGTCTTTGTCTCCCAAAGCTTAGGCTAATTAACTGTTTCTGAAATGTTCTTAGGGTACTTCTGCACACTTCTACCATACCACTTCACATTTTGCTGCAATTATGCATTACCAGCTTAGTTTCTTCTGCTAGACTCTTAACAGCAGGAACTTTGCCTTAGTCATATTAATATCCCTATTATCTTGTACAGCAGTAGGCATATAGTTAGGTCTTCATACTTTCACAACATTTTCACAACCTTTTTAAATTGAAGTATAATTGACACACAGTGTTACAACAAACATGGTTTCTTTTGATTCTTTCATCAACACCGGGCTCTAATAATCTATTTGCAATTCATTTAATAAGTACTTTTTAAGCAGCTAATATGTACTCCATAAGGTCATTCATTAAGTATATGGCTTTAGACACTGAGAGCATACACAAGAAAGATACCATTTCCTTTCTATAGCCTTTTAAAATTTAAATTGATGAGACAAACTCATGTGAAAACATGAGAACAATGCCAGCCAGGATATGAGTAGGTGTCAGAAGGAGTGAGACAGACACTGGGAAGGTCTGACAGCAGAGCTGAGTGCTGAAAGGGCACTCACACTGGAGGGATGTGTCCCGGGGTATGGGGTGGGCACTCTGGGGCTGGGGAGCCACACCCTCCTGAATCTGACACAGCTCTCCTTGTTTAATGACAGAGGCACCCCTGCTCATCTGCTATGTCTTGCAGACACGATGCCCTCTGAAATCCATGCAGTGATGACTGGAAGGTTTGCCACCATTTTGGGCATTGTGTTGGGATCCTCCAAATCCTTCGGGGCAGGCATAGTCTGATGACACCCTGCTGAGCTTTAGTCTGGGTTCTACAGATACTGATTCCTAAGTTTGGCCTTACTGATTGATGCATCATCCTTGCTTGATTTCTGCCTCTATGATGGCTGCTCCTTCTGCTCTTGCCTTGTCAAACTGATAACTTGGATGAGTCCAAGTTCAAGAATATGGAAGGGGTAAAATCACCCTGTGCATGAGTCCAATGAAGCATATAATTTGAGGGGGTGGTGAGGTCAAGTGCAGGGTCAAGAGTGGTGTGATGGCAGAGGCTTCAAGTCTCTTGGAGAAGTAATAAAATGATTACATATCCCCTCTTGTCTACCTCTGCCTCTAGCTAACCATGTTGATTTTCCTCTTTTATTTAATCCTTCCACCAGCCTCTATCTTCTACATGTCATTATCCTCTATCCTTGATGTCAGTATAATTTCATGGCAATTAAGTCAGATATTGTTTCACTGTGATTGCCACCAAACCCCCTTCACCTCTTAGGCTCGTCTTGCCTCTCCTCCTGTGTTCCTGGACTGCAGGAACCATGGAATTTCTCTTCTCTGAGGGGCTGAGACTACTCTAGGCACCACATTCTTCCCTTAGGCCCAATAACCACAGGAAGGAGAAGAATGTCCTGGAAGCTCTCAGTAATGAACCATGGATGCCATAGACCATTTTGGCAATGTAGCAGCTATCCTCATTGCCTTTTGTGGGCGTGTTGTCCTACATCAATGTTGCCCTCTCCTGGCTAGGAGAATTGGTAGACATTCAGAAACTCCCTTTCCAGATAAAGGGTTACATTTGTTGGGCTATCCCTCTAGTTGTGGTTAAGTAGTGCTTTGAACTGTACATACCCTGCCCCTTAGTGAGCTAAGAGAGAACATGGATAGGAGGAGGGTGGAGAAGACAGAGTCAAGGCTCCAGAGAGAGTCCTTGGCTCCAGGACGCCTTTTCCTTGGATATCTCTTTCTTTCACCCGGGTCAACTGCTCCTACGTACTAAAGCCCATGGTTTTCATGATGGGTGTAGAGTGGGCAGACTATTCTGTGAGTATGATGGTGGAGATCAAGTTCTTCACAAATGAGTTGGTGGCTTATCAGCAACTGTCTCAATATAAGAACAAACATCTTTCTGCACAAGAGTGGATTGGGGGAGAGAAACAGTGGATTTCTGTAAGTGAGAATCCTGAAAAGCACAAATAGTCTGTGGGCAGAAAGAACATGTTAAACAAAAGCTTGTTTCATACCTGCAGATCCCTTCCCAGGGTCCCAGCCCTAACCAGAAAGCAAGCATAACTTTACACTTAGCTCCAATACCCAAGCTTCCCTGAGGTCTTCTTCCCACACTGTCTGACCCAGCCTCTCTCTGTAATGTAATTAATTGTTGGGTCTTCACAGTCGGGGCAGTCCAGGGTGGACACTGATGGTCTAAGGTCCCTTCTTCTTTTATAAGTTTAAGTTGCCATAAATTGATCTCCTTTTCTCTCTCTCCCTCTGTCTTTCCTTTCTTGATCGTTATCATTCCTAGGCCTTCTCCTTATTCACAGGCTTCAACAAGAAGAGTGTTGGGTAAAGAGGCCCATGGTAGTTTCCTTGTAATTATCCCTGTAACAACTCAGGAACTGATTATTTTCTGAGCATCCTTTCTACATCCTTTAGGGTAATGTGGACTAGATTGGGGTTCTAAGTACTCTGGAACTTTTATCCTGATTATATGGGTGCACACAAGGGACTGAGTTTATTTACTTATTTATTTTTATTTCCCTAAGTGATAGCTGAAATCATTATATTTTCACACTGTGGATTTGCTAATCTCAGTTCCATAGGAATCATACTGGGAGGGTTGAATGAGTTAATTCATTTTCCCAACTACCCAATAAGCCAACCAGATCCCAGTGGGCACTACTGGTACTTCAGTACAACTTGAGACCAGATAGAGAAGCTGATGTGAAATGGGCCCTCTCAGGCAGCATTTGATTTGGAGTTAAGGCAACCATGATACTGGGCTATGCATGGATCCCATCTGGATTTACAATGTTAATTTTTGTTACTTTTTTCCCTTTTGATTGGAGGTCCAAAAGACCAATTTTATTTTTATTTTTTTCTATGAGGAAGATTGTAATGATATATTTTTCTTTTGCCATTAAATGGGCATAGTGGATATATAAGTAAAGATATTTGGGGTTCTATTCAGTAGCAAAAGTCCCTTCGGAAATTAGGGTACTCACCAGCTACCTTCATAGAAATAGAAGTTGCACAAGGAATCAAAATGCAAATAAAAACAGTGCACACATAAGGCAGATAGACAGGAAGTCCAAGCGGTATGAAGCGTTGGATTAAAAGCTACAGGTCATCAGGTGTAGGAGGTGTAAGTATGTAAAGCAGGCACAGATACGGTTAGACTACTGAAGATATTGCTGAATGTGGGTGATGACTGCCAGAAAGTGATATGAGGAAAGTGGAATTGTCTTTGAGGGTAGCAGCAGGGAGAATGACTAGCATTCTAAGAGTTTAGAAGTTCCAGGTTAGAAATAATGTATAAAAAGAAATACACTTCAGTGTGTCCATTTTTTATGGCACTCATATTCTGGAATAGAACCATTACATTGATTTATTTGGTAGCTGATTGAACAACTTAAAAGTGAAACAATTTCATTTCAGTTTATCTTTTCCTTTCTGTTAAACAACTGGCTGTATTCTAATCCTGATGCCTCGTTACGGTCTGACTGCAATTGCCATCCAGTAGTGGGAAATGCATCATGTGGCTGAGGTTTAGGTGAATGTTGCCTTCCTTATCCCTCTGGCTCAAAGCAGTCCATCTAATTCTGGTGCTGGCTTAAGAATGCAGATCTCATCTAGTGAACACCCAAGGATCTGTGCCTGCCTGCAGCAATGAAGAGCTTTGCTTGATCCATATACATCTTAGGAATGTTCACAGAAGCAATGAAGTTAGGGTCATATACAAATCCTTGACCTAGGGAATTTCTGAGTTAGTGACCCATCAGGATTAATGTATAAAACACACTTGTTGGGGTACCATAGGCTGGCTTCTGGTGGTCAGTGGTAGGGATCGTATTCATCTGCTGTGTTTGTTCCTCTGCATTCTTCTAGGTGGGTGCTCACTGGGTATACCTGATTGCCTGGTGAGGAAGAGATCAAGTTATTGTGTTTTGTTGTCTATAGCATCAATGGTACTCCACCAGAAGAGTGACTTGTTTCCAAGGTTTAGGTCAGTGCCCTCTTCACAGGGGCCTATGTATCCATTATCGCTGCCTGTGTGGCAGGTAGGCACCTCAGCTTAGTCTCTTGGCAGAAATCCCTTACCTAGATCCTAAAAAAAAATCTCTCTGAGAATATTGATTTAACCATCCATCTCAAAGATGCATAGAAAAGGCATCTAAACAACATTCTCAATTCACACCCAAGAATTAAGAGCCTTAAGGAATATGTGTAAAACTTTTTTCTTAGTAATTCTGTCTTCCTTATGTAGGAATCTTCTATGTCCCCAGGGAGCTGAAACTGACTGTGTCTCCTTCCTAAACACAGGTTTCACCAGTAGCACCTACAAGGCCTATGTGTGCTGCATAGACCTCTTTCGGAGTTGAGTGAGCACCAGGATTCCTGCTCCCTTCTCTTGTACTCTATTTTCCACTCAGGAATTTTCTGGGAGTGGGGAGAAATAAGGTCTCGATAATCATGTGGATGCTAATATAGTATATAAAAAGAGATTGGTATATGTGGTAGTCTAGATTTGTGTCCCTTTCTCTATTAGGTGCATCCTCAGCAGTAGCTCTAGTATGCATTAGTGACAGATTTTACCTGTATTGGTAGGGTACTGAGAAGTGGAGGGCCAGAGGAAGAAGTAAGGAAGGGTGGTTTCCCTGAGAAGAAGGTACTGTATTTATGTGACTGGAATATAGATAGGTTGTAGGTAAAGATTTGGCAGTGCTTGGGATTCTCTCTCTCCTCTCTCTCTCTCTCTATCCCTGCCTCACTCACATGCATGGTCTCTCTCTCTCAAAATAAGTAAGTAAACTTAAAAAAAAAAGAAAAAGAAAAACCATCAATTCATAAAGGAAGAGAGAAAGAGAGGAAGAAGGAAACAAAGAAACTACTATAAAGCCAGAAAACAACAAATTTTCAATAGTAAGTCCATACTTATCAATAATTACTTTAAATGTAAGTGGACTAAGTTTTCTAATCAAAAGAGATAGAGTAGCTGAATGGATTAAAAAGAAAAAAAAGACCTAACTATATGCTATCTCTAAGAGACTCACTTCAGCTTCAAAGACATACAGACTGAAGGTGAAGGGATGGGAAAAAATATTCCATGAAAATGGAAACCGAAAGAAAGCAGAGGTAGCTATACTTACAATAGACAAATAGACTTTAAGCCAAAAACTGTAACAAGAGACATTATATAATGATAAAAGGGTCAATTCATTAAGCAGCTATAATAATCATAAATACTTATGCACTTAACGTAGAGCGCCTAAAGATATAAGACCAATACTAACAGATCTGAAGAGAGAAATAGCAATACAATAATAGTAGTGGACTTCAGTACTCTACTTTCAACAACGGATAGATCATCCAGACAGAAAATCCACCAGGGAATTTAAACTACATGTTAGACCAGATGGACCTAACAGACATTTACAGAACAGTCCACCCAACAGCAGCAGAATGCATGTTCTTCTCAGTTATACAGGGAGATTATCTCATAGATCATATGTTAGGTCACAAATCAAATCTTAATAAATTAAAGAAGGTTGAAATCATATCAAGCATTTTTTTCTGACCACAATGCTATGAAACTAGAAATCAAGAACAAGGAAAAAAACTGGTAAACTGCCCAGTATGTGGAGATTAAACAACATACTCCTGAATAGTGGGTCAAAACAAAAAAATCAAAAAAGAAATTAAAATATCTTGACTCATAGCAAGGAAACAAAATTGTAGCTATGTGAGATGATGGATGTTAACTAAACTTAATCATGGTAATCATTTCACAATATATACATACATCAAAGTATTATGTTGCATACCTTATATCTATACAGTGTTATATGTTAATTATATTTAAGTAAAATGGGCGAAGATTTGAGAAAACTATTGAGACAAATGAAAATGGAAACACCGCACACCAAAATTTAGGAGATGGAGCAAGAGCAGTTCTAAGAGGAAAGTTTATAGCTTTTATACATTAATAAAGTTTATACATTATTAAAAAGGAAAGATCTCAAAATAAACATATTTAACACTTCAAGGAACTAGAAAAGAAGAACGAACTAAGCTCAAAGAAAAGAACAAAATCAGAACAGAAATAAATGAAATAGAGGCAAAAGAGATAATAGAAATGATCAGTGAAACTAAGAGCTGGATTTTTTTAAAAAAAGATGAACAAAATGGACAAAATTTCAGCTAAGAAAGAGAGAGGGAAGACTCAAAATCAGAAATAAAAGAGGAGATATCACACCTGATAACACAGAAATACTAAGGATCATAACAAACTGCTACAAACAATTATACTCCAACATACTAGATAACCTAGAAGAAGTGGACACATTTCTAGAAACATACAGCCTACCACGACTGAGTCAGGAGTAAACAGAAATTCTAAAAAGATTGATTACTAGGAAGGAGATTGAATTGGTAATCAAAATCCTCCCAACAAATAAAAGCCCAGGATCAGATGGGTTCACTGGTGATTTCTATCAAACAGTTAAAAAAGATTTAATACCCATCTTCTCAAATGCTTCCAAAAAACATAAGAGGAGTGAACACTTCCAAACTCATTTTATGAGGCCAGCATTATCCTGATACTGAAGCCAGACAGGGACACCACAAGAAAAGAAAGTTATAGGCTAATATTCCTGATGAATATAGATGCAAAATTTCCCAACAAAATATTAGCAAACCAAATTCAACAGGACATTAAAAGGATCATTCACATAAAGTGGGATATATTTCTGGGATGCAAGGATAGTTCAACATACACAAATCAATAAATGTGATATACCAGTTTAACAAAATGAAGGATAAAAGTCATATCATCTCAATAGATGCAGAAAAAGCACTGAACAAATTCAGTATCCTTTCATGATAAAAACTCCCAACAAATTTGGACAAATGGAATGTACCTCAACATAATAAAAGCCATATATGACAAACCAACAACTAACATCATACTCAACAGTGAAAAGCTGAACACTTTTCCTCTAAGATCAGGAATATGACAAGGATTCCCACCTTCATCACTTTCATTCAACACAGTACTGTAAGTCAGGGCCAGAGCAATTAGGCAGGGGAAAAAAAAGCACCTAAATCAGAAAAGAAGTAAAATTGTCTCTGCTTGTAGAAATGACATGATCTTATGTATAGAAAACCCTAAAGACTCCACCAAAAAACTGTTAAGAGCTAATGAATGAATTTAGTAAGTTAAGGACATAAAATCAATATATAAAAATCAGTTGTGTTTGTAGAAATGACATGATCTTATGTACAGAAAACCCTAAAGACTCTACCAAAAAACTGTTAAGACCTAATGAATGAATTTAGTAAGTTCAGGATATAAAATCAATATATAAAAATCAGTTGTTTTTCTATACACTAATAATGAACTATCGGAAAAAGAAATGGGATTGTAAAATCCCATTTACAAAAATAAAAAAAATCCCATTTACAAAGGCATCAATAATAAAATACTTAGGAAAAAAATTAACCAAGGAGATGAAAGATCAGTACACTAAGAACTATAAAACACTGATGAAAGAAATTAAAGAAGACATAAATGGAACGATGCTCTGTGTTCATGGATTAGCAGCATTAATATTGTTAAAATGTCCATACCACCCAAAGTGATCTACAAATTAATGAAATCCCTATCAAAATTCCACTGGCATTTCTTTTTCATGGAGAAAAAATCCTAAAATTCATGTGGAACCACAAAAGATCCTAACTAGCCAACACAATCTTGAGAAAAAACAAAGCTGGAGGCACCACACTTCCTGATTTCAAACTATATTACAAATCTATAGTAATCACTATAGTGATTCTCATAAAAACAAACACATAGATTAATGGAACAGAATAGACAGCCCAGAAATATAAACCCATGCATGTATGGTCAATTCATTTTTGACAAAGGAGCGAAGAACATACAATGGGGAAAGGATGGTCTCTTCAATAAATGGTGCCAGAAAAACTGTATATCCACATGCAAAAGAATGAAACTGAATTCCTATCTTACATCATAGACAAAAATCAACTCAAAATGGATTAAAGAATTGAACATGAGACCTGAAACCTTAAAATTCTCAGAAAAAAACATAGTGGGTTAAGCTCCTTGACATTGATCTTGGCAACGATTTTTTTGATATGATGCCAAAAGCACCAAAAACAAAAGGAAAAATAAGCAAGTGGGACCACATAAAATTAAAAAGCTTCTGCATAACAAAGGAGAACTATCAACAAAATGAAAAGTCAACCTACAGCATGGGAGAAAATATTTGCAAGCAATACAACTCAATAGCAAAAAACCATAATCCAATTAAAAAATGGGCAGAGGAATAGACATTTTTTCTAAAGAAGACATACCAACAGGTACATGAAAAGGTGCTCAACATCACTAATTAGCAGGAAAATTAAACTCAAAACCACAATGAGATATCACCTTATACCTGCTGGGATGGCTATTATCAAAAAGACAAAAGGTAACAAATGCTGGCAAGGATGTGGAGAAAAGGAAACCCTCATACCCTATTGATGGTAATGTAAAATGGTACAGCCTCTATGGAAAAGAGTATGGAGGTTGCTGAAGAAATTAAAAATAGAATTATCATATGATCCAGCAATCCCACTTCTGGGTGTACATCTAAAAGGAAATGAAATCACTATCTGTACTCACATGTTCATTGCAGCATTATTCACGGTAGCCATGGTATGCAAATAACATATATGTCCACTGACTGATGAATGGATAAAGAAAATGTGGTATATATACACAATGGAATATTATTCTTCCTTATAAAATAAGAAAATCCTGGTATTTGCAACAACATGGATAAACAATTATGCTAAGTGAAATAAGTTAGACAAAGACAAATACTGCATGATATCATTTATATGTGGGATCTAAAACAAAAAAAAAGTCCAATAGAGAATCAGAAAGCAAAATGGTGATTGCCTAGAACTTAAAAATTATGTGACACAGTGTGCTGTAAATGTGGTTTGGTATATAACATACTGAGATAAAAAGCTATATTTCTTAGAGTTCTGTGGATGAGCTGAGTTTATGGTACAAACGGTACATATGAAAGTTACATGAATATTTAATGATACAATTTTCTGGTTGTCACACATTTGTATGTAAACCTGCAAACTCCTTAACATTATTACACAGTAAACAAAAAATATCTCCTGTATGCAAACTTGCAAGGAACATCCATTTCTCAAAGGCCTTTACTTTGAGTGTTCTGTTTTAGTGACAAATTTGCTTCACGTATACAGAGAATCCTTTAAAACAATGGGTTTCAGTGGTAAGAGGGGGAAATTTTGCCACGCAGAGGACATTTGGTGATATCTTGAGACCTTATTAGTTGCCACAACTGGGGGAATGCTACTGACATCTACTGGGTAAAGGCCAGAATTGTTGCTAAACATCCTCAAATGCACAAGTCAGTCCCCACAACAAAGAATTCTCTGATCTTAATATCAACATTGCCAAGTCTGATATACTCTGATTTAAAATGTTTAATATATTTCATATATCTAATATTATTTATAATATGAATAATACTATAGCCTTAAGAATGAGTTTCAGAAGGATGCAGGGGTTCCTTAAAAAGTTAAACATAGAATTATCCCATGGCCCCCCAATTCTACTCTTAGGTATATGCCCAAAAGAACTGAAAACAGGTATTCAAACAAGTACATGTGCAGGCACGTTCATAGCATCACTATTCATAATAGTCAAAATGTGGAAACAATCCAAATGTCCATCAATTGCTGAATGGATAAACAAATGGTGTTATATACATACAATAGAATTTTATTCAGCCATAAAAAAGCATGAAGTACTGATATATATGCTACATGATGTAACCTAGAAAACGTTATGCTAATTCAAAAAAGCCAGACACAAGTCTTATTATTGTGTGATTCTATTTTGTATGATTCCATTTATATGAAATATTCAGAATAGATAAATCCATAGAGACAGAATACAGATTGGTGGTTACCAAGGACTGGGGGAAGGGAGGAATAGGGAATGACTATTCAAAGAATGTAAGTTTTACTTTGGGATGGTGGAAATGTTGTCAATATTCACCATATTGTGAACGCCCTAAATATCATTTATTTTTCACTTTAAAATAATTTTACGGTATGTGAATTTCTCCTCAATAAAGTACACACACACACACACACACACACACACACACACATCTATCTATCTATCTATCTATCTATCTAGATATAGATATATTAAACATGGATATGGGTATTTGTATGTTCCCATAGCTAATCTACTTTCTTCTCCTTTACAATCATCTGAGCTCAGAACCTCCTGGTCTTCTTTCCAGTCTCCACTCCTCTCTCTTCTCCCATATTTTCCAAACTTGACATAAAACAAAACGAAGCCCCAATAAACTGCTTCTTGACCTGGACAATAACAATTTTACCCTAGCCTGGTTTCTTTCTGAGAGGCAGTGCAGTGCAGTGGTGGGTGGTACTGGACAGTAGGCCAGGTTCTGACTGGGGCTCTGCCACTTATCCCTGGGTGATCTTGGGCAAGTTCCTTAACTTCCTGTGTTTTTGGCATCCTTGTCTATAAAATGGGGATAATGGAACCTGCATTCTAGGTAAAGGTTTTACCTAGGTGAGGTTTTAAAGGGATCAAAACAGTGCTCACTGTTAAGCCCAATGTAAGGGTTAACTACTATTATTACTACTTAAAGAACTGAGTTCACGACTATTGATTTATGTATGCAATTTAGCCCACACAGGGAAGAATGTGGGACGGAGAAAGCTCTATATCTCCTTGCATAGGTAAGGGCCTGCTTTTTGATTCTCTGTTTCCTATTTAAAGAAAATCTGGTCTAAACTCTCGCACATATAGGACCGCACTGCCATAGCAGGAAGCCTGACAACACCATCACCTGCAAAAACAGTCTCACAAGCGGGAGGAGCGAGCAGGAAAATCTGGTACTGAACTCGATCTCAGCAAATGCTACGCCGACTCCTAGGGCTAAGAGGCACCCTCAGAAGGCTAAAGTAATTTGGTCAGAAGAAGACTGGGCGGCCCAGTCCTTCCGGGGAGGCGCGCGCAACGGAGACCAAACACTCTCGGGCTCCTTCCTGGGGGCGGGGCAAACATGCCACTCGGCGTCCTGGGAGGCGCCAGAGCGCCTGCGGCAGGTTTCCGCCTGGAAGTCGCACCCTCTCCCCGTGCCCCACACCCGCAGCTCAGGTACAGGATTCTCAAGCAGAAAAGGGTGGAGGTTAAGGGAGAGCGGGCAAGAGAAAAGAGGACCGGAGAAGTGGGGGTTGTGGAAGGGGGGCTCTGGTGGGATGTGGGGTATCAGTGTGGAAAGGAGACCTTGGGCGTGAGGAAAGGAGGAGAGTGGCAGACTGGGTCACTGAATGGGTGGAGTCGGATTTCTAAACTGGAAAGCGTCTCCTGCACATTGTTCCACAGCCTGACGTCTTTGCTTATGTGTGGGGCCGTCTTTCTAGGCCAGTACATACAGATCTCCCTCGTTTATTTTATTGGCTACATGATATTACGTATAAGGAGGTACGCTAAGGTATGTGTTTCCTTATTAATGGACATTTAGATTGGCTTATATTTGGCCAGTTATTTCTAGAGACTTGAGGTAGGCAAAGTTTGTGTTTGACTCCCACTTCTGACTCACCTTTAGATTCCTGATCTACTCTTGGTGAAAGCCCTTGGCTAAGCTAGTGGTTGTCAAGCATTTAAAGGGCTATCACCTCTGTGGGAATAATTGCCTTTTAAGACAGGAATACAAAGATTAGGAGCCAGAAGATCTGGAGTCCTGACCAGAGTCCCTATGCAGCCATGTGAGTGGTCTTAGTCTAGTTCTGTTTCTGCATATTGAATGTGATGATGATCATATGTACCTTACAAGCTGCTAGAAATTTGAATTAATGCATGTGAAAAAACCATATTGTGTAAATGGTAAGGTGCTCCAAAGATATTCTTTTTTTTTTTTTTTTTAATTTTTTAAATGTTTATTTTTGAAAGACACAGTGACAGTGAGAGCAGGGGAAGGGCAGAGAGAGAGGGAGACACAGAATCCAAAGTAGGCTCCAGGATCTGGGCTATCAGCACAGAGCCCAACATGGGGCTTGAACCAACAAACTGTGAGATCATGACGTGAGCCGAAGCTGGATGCTTAACCCACTGAGCCACCCAGGTGCCCCAGATATTCTTTTCACAAGTAAAGTGTAAGGACCTTATATAGAGAGGCTTTGCTTCTTTATACATGAACATTTGCTTGGCACTTATCACTCCTGGCATTGCTTAACAAGATTTACATTTTTTTTCTTTTCCCTCCATTTAATCCATACAACAACCCTTTGAAGAAGGTACTAGTATTATCCCAGTTTTCCTTTTTCTTTTTTTAATGTTTGTATATTTTTGAGAGAGAGAGAAAGCATAAGTAGGGGAGGTACAGAGAGAGAGTGGGACAGAGGATCTGAAGCAGGCTCTGCACTGACAGCAGAGAGCCTGACATGGGGCTTGAACTCGCAAACCACGAGATCTTAACCTGAGCCAAAGTTAGCCATTCAACTGACTGAGCCACCCAGGTGCCCTTTTCCGAGTTTCCTCCTTTTCAAAGGAGGAAAGAGAGGCTTAAATTAAGTTGCTTAATTAATTAAATTAACTTGCTCCCAACAGTCACATAGTAAGTGACAGAGCTGGGATTTGAGCCCAGGTGTGACTGATTCTAAAGCCCTTACTCTTGGGGCGCCTGGGTGGCTCAGTTGGTTGAGTGTCCGACTTCGGCTCAGGTCATGATCGCACGGCTTGTGGGTTTGAGCCCCCGCATCGTGCTCTGTGCTGACAGCTCAGAGCCTGCAGCCTGCTTCAGATTCTGTCTCCAGCTCTCTCTGCCCCTCCCCCACTTGTGCTCTGTCTCTAAAATAAATAAACATTAAAAAAAAAATTAAAGGCCTTACTCTTAATCACTATGTCCACTTTTACAACATCTCAGCCCTTTCTGCCTTCCTTCCTTCTCCATTGCAGGCCCACAGGTTTAACCCAAATGATCTCATCAGTTTCTAAAGTATTTATACTTTCTGAACTACTTGTGTGCCAATCATGTCCTGCTGTGTGGCATCTTTTGTATTTTTGTCTCATTTTGCTATTTGTCTTACTGTTGGCTTCTGTTGCAGCAAGTAAAAAAATGATTGCTATTCAAGCTAGCAATTCCCTCAAAGACAGAATTCTCTTCATTCAACAAGTTGCTTTTATCAACTCTCTGAGTGTGGAGCTTCATAGGAGCAGAGAGCAAATCTGTTTTGTTACCAAAGCCGTAGGAGCTAGCACTGTGCCTCACACACACACACACACACACACACACACACACACACACACACACAAGTTGTTTAATATTTGTTGAAGAACAAAGAAGATGAAACTCCAAGGGTTTGGGCTTGAATACCTGGGGCACAACAAAAGGAGAGGAAATGTCTGGCAAATCAAAGAACACAGATAAAGCACTTATACTTCCTGGTACAAAATAACATTTTTTATTTTTTAAATGTTTACTTATTTATTTTGAGAGAGGGAGAGAGAGATTGAGAACGTGAGTGGGGGAGGGGCAGAGAGAGAGGGAGGGAGAGAGAATCCCAAGCAAGCTCTGTGCTATCAGCTCAGAGCCCGATACAGGGCTTGAACTTGCCAACCATGAGATCATGATCTGAGCCAAAATCAAGAGTTAGAAGCTTAACTGACTGAGCCACCCAGGCACTCCCAAAATAGGATTTTAAATCCATGTTAGTTATTATTGCTACATAAGTATAATATGAATAGGTTTGTGGAAAGGTAGAAAATGGGAAGGCAAAAAAAAAAAAAGGAAGAAATGGAGCAAAATGATACTGGGCTAGGGCTATTTGTGAAGAGATGGCCAGTGAGGACTTCTCATAGGCAGAATAGGGCAAAGGGCATTTAAGAACAAGGATACCGGGGCACCTGCATGGCTCACTTAGTTAAGTGTCTGACTCTTGGTTTCAACTCAGTTCATGATCTCATGGTTCATGGGATTGAGCACTGCATTGGGTTCTGCAGTGACAGTATGAAGCTTGCTTGGGAATCTCTCTCTCCTTCTCTCTGCTCCTCCCCTGCTCATGCTGTCTTTCTCTCTCTCTTAAAATACACATTAAAAAAAAGAGAGAAAACAAAGGTACCTAATATCTACCCTGCCTTAACTCCAACAGCTTTGCCCTCAAATCTTCAATAAAAGTCCACTGTCTATATATTCCACTGCCAGTGGTATTTTGGAGAATTCAAGAATTCAGATGGTGTGCAGTGTTGATGGTGTGGTATAGGCAGTCCAGTCAACAGAGATTCTCATTTAGGACGCTGGTGCAAAACCATTTCCATTAAGTCTTATAGGATGGGAGATTCTCCAGTGGATGACTTTTGGGACATCAAGACAGCTAAACCTAAAGTTACACTTCTGTGGTTACTCTATTTATTCTGTGTACATTGTATGTATGTCATGTCCTCCCAGCTGGATTGTAAATTTTTGCAACTGGAAATGACGAGAAATGAGTAGAATTTGTATGGCACTTTTCTATGTTTGAATTTCTTTTCTTTACACTAACTCACTGAAATTAACAAAACCTTTTGTGGTAGGTGTGATGGTGTCATGGTCCAGCCCCCCTCCATTTTAAAGACAAGGACAATCAGGCAGACAGAGGTTAAATGCTTGCTTTTGGTTACAAAGCTAACAAGGACCGAAACCAGCCTTGTATAGTGAAAAAGGACATGGCTTATTAAGGCTTTTCACTCTCTGGATGATATCCAGCTTTCCAATCTCCTTCTTACCACTGTCTCATGCCACCTGTCCAAGTACACGATCACCACACAGAACTATTGACTTTCCCTAAGAAATCTATACCTAAGTGACTTTGGAAAAGGCACCTAACCTCTCAGAGCCTCTGTTCTCAGTTATGCAAATGAAGATAATAATGGCTTTGTTAAAGTGTTGTTGTGGAGATTAAATGTCTTAACCTTAAAGCACTTGGAACATAAAGATGTTTAAAGAATGTTCTCTCCTTGGTTCCCTGGCTTTCTTTCTCTTTAATATCTTCCAACTTAAAGTTCAATACTTCCTGCAGAATTCTACCATATATTCCTTATATTTCTCTGCAACTTTGATGACATCTGATTCCATATCCTGTGCAAGTCCTACCACTCTTCCTGGGACCAAAGATAGTCTCAGAAGGGGCTAGAGGCTGGTAGCTAGAGGCTGCTAGGGATGGCTTGAAGCATCCAGACAGGAGCCTCCTGCCATGTTTAGGGCACAAGGCCAAAGATCAGAACTGATGAAACCAAATCTGTTCTTAGGTGATGGGGATGATGTAGATCAGGGAAAAGAGACAACTAGGTCATCAAATGAATTCAAAACAAATACGAGACACTCATGGTAAACACTAGTCATTAACAAGAAGAGCATGACATAAGAAATTACATTAGAAGAATTACATGACATAAGAAGCTTACATTTTTCATTAGACTGAGTAACTTCTATCAGTTTTTATTTTTAAAAACTCAACTCTTGCTTCCAGAAAGGCAAAGGCATATTTTTGAATTCCCCAAATTCACTCTTTCACTGTCTCAAGGCTCATGTTTATCACATTCAAACGTACAGAGATTTACTTTGACTATAAAAATCCTTTCCATATATTTTAAGCAGGAATCCAAACAGGAATATTGAAGCCATTTTTAACTTAGAGAACAGTAATTTCTTTGCCGAAATCATATTTCTACTTGTCAAGAGCTGTCATTCCCTCAGGGGAAGTAAACATTTATGTCTGTGGCACTGAATGCCTCATAAAGAAACATTAGAGGAGGGTAACCCCTTTTCCATGGTGACAAGACTGATTTGAATTATTCATTAAGTGAAGGATATTCATTTATGATTAACCAAACTCAGGATGATACAGAAAATTTCCCAAAGAACATATTATCCTTCAGATATTTTACAATGGAGGGCTCCTGTATTCATGGTTTTAGAAACAAACTATGACTCTGTGAATGGGGAAATTATCCTTCAGCTACATGGCTATAACTTATAGAACAAAAAACAATACCAATTTATTTCCTTAGTGGATTTCAGAGACCAGTTAGATGTTGAAAATAATTTTTTAGAGTAGCTAGACAATGGAAGGCATTATGATAGTCATGTTTTTATAAAGGCAAAGTGCTCAGCTGCATTGCATAACTGCATCCCGCCTGGCTGGTGGCCACCATTATTATGAATTTGTTGTAAATGCATTTGGCTGCTTGGCTGTCTCCTACTGCTATAGACAACAGCCCATGGCATTGTTGAACCACTCACATGTGTCTGGCTCTGTATCAAAGTGCTGACTGAGTCCAGCGGTGCTTAATAAAGTCTTAGAAGGGGTGGGAGAAAGGCTCATAACAGTCATATCATATAATAGTCACACACAAAAATCTCAATTACTATTAATAATAACAGTAACATTTGCTGAGCTATGGGTAGCCACTTATACTGGGTATTGCCTGACTGAGTCCTCACAAAAACCCTATGAGACATCCAATTGTCATAAAGCCATAGCCATAGCCCCTGCTGCTATCTGGCCCCCACATGTAGAACCCTAGGAGGAGGGACCAAAGCACCTGAAAATTGGCCAGAATAGACTGCAGAGGCTCTAGCTTCCCAAGAAGCTACCTGATGGGGCTGGGTAAAACAATCCAGAAGTGTTGAGGAGTTAAAGTCTGGGGGTGTGGTAAACCTTAACCAATGAGATTGGAGACAGAAAGAAGCCAGCATTGTAAACGCTGCCTCCTGTGTGGTGGATGGTTCTGAGAAGCAGTAGCTTTGTAAGTACTCTCTGGAGATGCCCTGTAAGATGAAACAATCAGCTTTGTTTGCAATGAAGCTATGTCCATCTTGGTAATACATCCCTTATGTTTGTTTTTGCTTTTTCACTACTTCACTTCTGTTTTCTCTCACATGTACTTCCCTGGGGGAATTGCATCCATCAATAAAACATTTGCACATAATCTTTTGTTTCCAGCTTTATTTTCTTAGAACCCTCAGTTAAAAATGCTCATACCAGGAGTGGTCTTTATGAGCAGACCCTCAGGGGTGCCTGGGTGGCTCAGTCAGTTAAGTGTCTGACTTCAGCTCAGGTCATGATCTCACAGTCTGTGAGTTCAAGCCCTGTGTCGGGCTCTGTGCTAACAGCTCAGAGCCTAGAGCCTGCTTCGGATTCTGTGTCTCCCTCTTTCTCTCTGCCCCTACCCTGCTCATGGTCTGTCTCTCTCACTCTCAAAAATGAATAAATGTTAAAAAAAAAAAAAAAAAGACCAGACCCTCAAAATGGGATTTAGGAGTTGAACAGCCAACCTATCTGAAAGCAATAGGAATGGTTTTCTTGATGGCAAGTGAGATAATAATTCCTGCTATGCAGTGGCATGCATTACTGTAACCAAGCTTTTCACCTACAGTAAAGGTGAGATGAGGTGCAGGTGGAAGATAAGGCATTGGGGTACCAAGTAGATGCTGTACCTTACTGGTATGGGAAAAATGATAATGATAAGAATTGAGGAATAGACTGGTTGCTTTTAATAGCATTAGAAGTCTTGCAAAACAACGATAACAGCTTGAAGCAGCTAATCGCCAATGTAAGAACATTATGAAAGCCAGAGGACTTCTGTGGCAAACATAAAGGAGACTCCCATCTCTTGCAGCAGTAAGTTGGACACTGTTGAAAATTAAGTTCAAGATCTAGCGTGGCAGAGCTGCAAAAGAGATTGAATGCATAGTTTCAATAGGTCTTCCATGTCAAAGTCTTTTCCATATAGGAAAAATGTGAGACCTTAACACCTGGCCAAGAAATATATGGGTGGATGAGCCTCAGAACTTTGAGCTCTCAATTGTCCCTAAATCTTCTTAGCCAAAAGAAGCAGACCATTTCCTCTTAACAGAGGAAAACAACCTCCCCATGCCTAGAGACCATATATGAACTCACCTGAAATAGATTCATTCATTGCAAGATGACTCTTGTTTTCCTCAAGACATGCCTCCGTCACCGGTTTTGCCTTCAGTCTGATAACTGGTGTTAGAGCTCTGCACAGCCTGAGCAGGGAAGTACAGGTCCTATGCAGAAGGGATTCACCTACATTCCAAAAGAATTATAATTGAGAATATGTGGGGATCAGAATAATACAGGAAGGAACTTGACAAAAGTGAAGCAGAGCCAGATTTGAAAAGACTTTGGTTCTAGGTAGGATAGAAGATTGAGATAATCTCTGATGTCACATTCTTTTGAATAATGTACATTGTAGGAAAATAACCCAGGAGTGAATCCCCCACCAAATGGTGTTTAGGTGGGAGATTCATCAACTCAATCATTCTATAGAGGGGTGTCTTAACTGATCTCCAAATGTATTCAGAAATTGGCAGTTTAGAGAATCTGTGGAAAAGTAATAGCACTTTGGTAAGCTGTGGGCATGAACTGATATGCACAAGGACTTTCATTATTTTAGTAGGCATTTTGGGAAGGTGTGTGAGGGACATAGAGTTAAGAGAAAAAGGAGATAATAAGTATGGGGGATAGAATGGGGCTTATCCATCAGTTAAAACCAATGGTCTAGTTTTGAGTGTCTTTGGAAAGAAGGTTTAGGTTTATTCATTTTTTAAAGTTTATTTATTTTGAGAAAGAGAGAGAGAGAGTGTGTGTGCGAGAGTGGGGGAAGGGCAGAGAGTGAGGGGGAGAGAATCCCAAGCAGGCTCCACGCTGTCAGCACAGAACCCATTGAGGGGCTCAATCTCATGAACCATGAGATCATGACAAGAAGGTTTAGTTTTAGAAAAAGTTATAAATTCATGAAAAAATTTAAGAGACTGAGATTATTCACTATATACCAAAATTCAGTGGGCAGGAGAAAATGGAGCCATAAGGCTAGGGAACAGGCCATTTTTCTTTTTTCTTTCTCTTCGCCTCCATGTAGCTTTGGGACTCCAAAGGCTCCAGATGACCACCATCATAAGTCTAAGTGGTTACCATCAGTGACTATTGCGTCTAGAGGAATGACATTCTCACAGAGAGCACTGGTAGTAGAAATGGTAGCCAAGCCTCTCAACAAGGTAGCTGGAGCAAGAGAATTCAATATTCTTGGGAACACCAGCAAAAATTGGATGAGACTGTGGTATTAGGAGCTAGTGTCTAAAGGTGTGATAAACCAAATAGTGATCCTCCAAAGATGTTTATTTTCTAATCCGTGGGATCTGTGAATATGCTACTTTACAAGGAAGAAGGCACTTTGCAGATGTGATTGAGGTTAAGAATCTTGGGATTTGGAGATCATCTGGAAGTATCCCTGTGGGCCCATTGTAATCACAAATCCTTAAAAGCAAATCTTTCTTGGCTGTGGTCAGAAAGAAAGAGATGTAACAACAAAAATGTCAATGAGATTCTACATTACTGGTTTTGAAGATGGAGGAAGAGGGTATGAACCAAGGAATTGGGATAGGGAGTGCTCTAGAAGCTGAAAAAGGTAATGAAAGGGATTCTTTCCAGAGCCACCAGAAAGGAGGATAGCTCTGCTGACACCTTGATTTTAGTCCAGTGAGACATGTGATGCACTTATGAATTGTGTTGCATTTACAGAATTGTAGGATATTCAGTCATTTTAAGCTGGTAATTTGTTATGGCAGCAGTAGAAAACTAATACAAAAGGAGTGCCTGGGTGGCTCAGTTGGTTAAGCCTCCGACTTCGGCTCAGGTCATGATCTCATGGTTTGTGAGTTCAAGAGTTGGGCTCTGTGCTGACAGCTCAGAGCCGGGAGCCTGCTTGGGATTCTGTGTCTCCTTCTCTCTCTGCCCCTCCCCCACTTGTGCTCTGTCTCTCTCTGTCTCTCAAAAATAAATAAATGTAAAAAAAATTAAAAAAATAAAAGAAAATGAAAACACAAGACAATGAATGTAGTGGATAAGAGATCTCGTAATTGGGATTAACATCAAGATGATGAAAGGCATGGGTCCTCAGGTCCTTAGCAGGATAACTCAAAATAAATGCATAACTAGACACATTGTAGTAAAACTTCAGGTCTCCAAACACAAAGAACAAAATTCCAACAGAAGAGAGAAAAGACAAATTAACTACAAAGACACAATTGGACAATGAACTTCTCATCAGCATAATTAAAGACCAAAATACAATGGGATAAATTCTTCAAAGTACTGAGAAAAATAATGGTCAAACGAGACTGCTATCCCTAGCTAAACTGAGAGCTAAAGATATTTTCAGACAAAGTAAGACTGATGATTTTTCATTCATATATCCCTGAAAGAGCAAATAAAGGGTGTCCTTCAGAAGTTGGTACTTCTATATCACTTACATATTAGTAAATGCATTTTTGGAAGTGCAGTTTCACTTGAGGAAGCTCAAAAGAAAGGCTGGGGGAGGTCACTTTACATATGGTTTATCAGTAAAGACTAAAGATTAAATTTTATAATAGAAAATAAGCTTCTATATTCACTGCATAACATTAAAAGTATTTTTATTTTTATTTTTTTCAGTCATTTAACCCACAATTTTTATTCATTACCAATCATGGAGGAAGCAATTTCTTATGGTGCCATTTGTGATTATCTGAGTCCCCATAGTTATATGCTTATGTAAGAAAACATGTGTTATCATAACATCAAAGCAATCACTTAGGAACCAACCACAAATAAAATTAAATCATTTTCCACGCATCTCTCTCCAGACATCCCTTGAAGTTTTGCAGTCCATGACTTATGTGGCTGTAGGAAGTGGGCCTTTCAAGACTAATATCTAACTCTCCCAATAATTTAATACTTTAGTCTCTGTGCAAATACAGATCACCTGCAAATTGAGATTAAAATTCTTATATAAGATACAGAATTTCTAGAAATAGATAAACATGATATGACACAAAGCTTTTGACAGTTAAGGGTTATGCACAATTAAAGACCAGCTCACACTGGGGCGCCTGGGTGGCACAGTCAGTTAAGCATCCAACTTCGGCTCAGGTCATGATCTCAGTCTGTGAGTTCGAGCTCCACATCGGGCTCTGTGCTGACAGCAGAGATCCGGGAGCCTGCTTCAGATTCTGTCTCCCTCTCTCTCTGCCCCTCCCCTGCTCACACTTTGTCTCTCCCTCTCAAAAATAAATATCAAAAAAAAATTTTTTTTAAACAAAAAGACCAGCTCACAATTGGAGAAAGAATCAACAAGGATAATAACATAGTGTAACTGAACCAATATGAGTTCGCCCTTTGGTGAGTCACAGATAGAAACTATGCCAGGTAGGTTGTTGCACAAAGGAAACTGTATTTGCAGCAAATGAGATCACAGGGAATAACTCGCAAAGCCATGACTTTACCAAGCAAGGGTGAATGGGTTCCTTTTATTTAGGACCAGGATGAATATTTAGATAGGGAAGCCTTGTCATCATAAGCAGAGGCGGGCATAAGGCCATGTATGCACCTTTAGGAAACATGTCTATACGTACATCGTATGTTACGTAAATGGTGCTTATGCTCCTCCTTGGATGAAGATTTTAGAATTATAATAAAGTAAAGGCAGTTGTCAGTCATTCTAGAGGTTACCCCATCGTCCATCTTCTCAGGCATGAGTTGGAGTTCACACTCAAACTGGTCTGGGTGGTCTGGGCTGGCTGGAGGTCTTGTCTAGGCAGTCCCTACTGCTTGCTGGGTGGTTTCAGTTTCCATTTGCCTGTGCACAGAATTGCCTAGACAGAGTGGTCTTCACTGTAGGAGGAGGCGTAGGTGGTCTGAACCCTGGACTCCAAGCATCTTTTTGTTCCCCAGTAGCAGTGGTCCTCACTGCCTTCCTCCCCGCAAGTGAGCCTCCCACCCACTAAAAATATTTTTAAAATACTTGTTTGGAGGATGCCAAATTATTAGACTGCCCAGGCAGGTGCTGTCAGGACCCTGTTCTAGAGGATGCCGAATGTGAATGTTACCTACTAGAGCTTATAAAAGTTCACCTTTCTGGGATCTCCAGGGAAATACTGAAAAAGGGAGGATCTGGAAGGTGATTTTTTTCTGATTTTACTCTCCATTAAAAAAAATTTTTTTTAATTCATAAAGGAGAGTCCCACTTCTGCCCATAAGTCATTACTGGGATGAGAAATGTCCTCCCACAGTAAACAATTAGGAAAGTGGACAAAATGTTTTAAATGACTGTTTTCAGGCATTAGACAGTAATCAGTAAGGGACTGTGACCCCTGAGAGAATGAGTACAAGCAAGGTGAGCCCTAAATCTGTCCTCCCTTAATGTCGTGCTACCCAGGAAAGATCCACATCCTCTGTGGCCAAAGTTGCAGAAGCACAGTTTACTTGTTCTTTCTACTTCCTCACCTTCCATTCGCTCCTCAGCCAAGTGCAATTTAACTGTCATCACAAACTACTATATTAAATACTCCCACTAAAGTGATCAATAATAACCTCATCGTTAGATATAATGTACACACACTTACTAGTTCTATTTCATCAGGTACCTCTGCAGCAAGACCCCTAAAACAACCTCTTCCCATTTGAAAAAAAAAAATTAGCTATTTTTAAGTTTACAGTATGGTAGTGTTAACCATATGCTCATTGTTAAACAGTTCTCTAGAACTTTTTCATCTTGCAAAACTGAGACTCCTACCCACTGGATAACAACTCCTCTTTCCTCCTCCCCCCAGACCCTGGCAACTACTGTCCTAGTTTCTGCTTCTATGAGTTTGACTATTTTAGATACCTCATATAAGTAGAATCATGCAATATTTGTCCTTCTGTGACTTATTTTTTTACTTATTTTACTTATTTTACTTAGCCTAAATAATGTCCTCAAGATACATCCATATTGTAACACATAACAGGATTTCCTTCTTGTTTAAGGTTGAATATTATTCCATTGTATCTATTTACCGTGTTTTCTTAATCCATTCATCCATCTATGAACACTTAGGTTGCTTTCACCTGGCTATTTTGAATAATACTGCCATGAGCAGGGGTGTGCAAACCCCTACCTCTTGAAATTCATCTGTTTGTTTCCATTATGCCAAACTTTCTTGTTCATCTACCTCTCTGGCGGCCTATTCTCTGTTTGCTTCATTTGGTTGTTTTGTTTTTGTTTTTGTTTTTTTTTTTCCCTTCACTTGCTCTTTATGTGTTAAGTATTTTCAGGGATTTTGTCAATGGGCTTTTCTTACTCCATTATTTATATCTTGATTTTAAAAAGCTAATCCACAGGATTTCATTGTTCTTCAAAGCTTCCGAAACTATATTTCTAACAGTTTGCCAAACATTTCCACCTGTGTGTTCCAGTGATATCTCAAACTAAATATGTCCAAAATCGAACTCAAATCAACATGCTTGTCTACTCTGTCAGCTCTAAGTTATGTCGTAGGTATACAAAAATGAATAACTTCACACTTCCTTCCCAAAATGCTCTTCCTCCTGCACCCTCTACATTTTATAAATATTATCACTGTTCCCAGTCACCCTGGGAAAGGCCTCTTGGTCACCTCACATCTCTTTCCTCTCCATGTCCTATTGATTGTCTCAAACATCTAATTCCTCTGCCTTTTCTTCTCACTTTTTTTGCCCCTGGACTGTCACAGCTGCCTCCTAATTGGCCTCTAGTCCACCTCCCACACCACCTCCACCAGGATGGTCCTTCTGAAAGACAAATCTGGTCATGCAGACCCCTTGCTCAAAATGCTCAGTGACTCTCCGTTGCCTCAGTGACTCTCTCATTCTAAGATCCTGGGCGTGGCACAGAAGGCCCTGTCTGACATGGCACCTATATGCCTTTCCTGTATTCTGCTTCACCATCCTCATTCTCCCTGTTTTCTTGAAACATCATATTATGCTGCTGTTTTCAAAATGCTAGGCTCACTCAAGCTTCCCAGTCATTTCCCATTCTGTGTCCTCTGCCAGAGATGCTCTAAAGTTCTCTCCCACCCCCGTCCTCCATGTTTTCTTAGCAAATGTATCCTCTCTTTCAGCTCCTACTTCTCAAGTCTCAGCAGTCATGGCTTCCCCCGCAGTTTCCCTGGGGATGGCTCTAGATCTCTAATCCGAGGCAGTGTGGAGTAGTGGAAATAAGCCCAGACTTGATTCACGAGGCCTGGTACTTCAAATCCTGATGCTGCCACCTGCTGGTGGTGCCAGTTTTGTCTGTTAGAAAATTTCGGTCCTCATAGGGACCTGGGGGGGTGGCTGTGAGGTTGAGGAGTAACATCCCATCTCTGCAGTACTTGGAAGAAGGTGCTGAAGAAAAGCTAAATTAATTACTTTTCCTGTTGTCAAATTCACTTAGATATATAAGCATCAACTCAAAGTCCATTTTTACTTATTTTCAAAACAATTCCTCCTCTAGATATGTCTCTTTCCATCAGTAGGTGTCATTTTTTTGGTCATCCAGACCAAAAACCTGTCATACTGGATTTCTCCTTATTCTTCATCTGTCCATACTTAATCAGCCTTCTTCCCTTCTTCCACCATCCTAGTCTTATATTTTGGAATTTCATTGTTGTCTGGCTGGTCTTAAGTACCACTTTACCAATGTCACTCCTTTGTGTCAAGATCCTCAATGGGTCTATATTAGCTATGAAATAAAGCCTAAATTCTTTAGTAATTTCACATTTGGCCACATAGTTGCCAGATGTAGCAAATAAAAATACAGGATGCCCAATTAATTTTGAATTTATTTAATTTTTTAAAGAATTTACTTTTTAAGGTTTATTTATTTTTGAGAGAGAGAGAGAGAGAGCACAAGGGAGGGTCAGGGAGAGAGAATTCCAAGCAGGCTTTGTACCCTCAGCATGGCGTCCAATATAGGGCTCCATCTCATGAACTGTGAGATCATGACCTGAGCCGAAATCAAGAGTCAGATGCTTTAACGGACTGAGCCACCCAGGGACCCTTAATTTTGAGTTTTAGATAAAAAAAAAAATTTGTGTAAGTATATCACATGTGATATTTGGGATGCAATTATACTAATAATTTATTTGCTGTTTATATGAAATTCAAATTTAACTGGACATCCTGTATTTTATCTGGCAAACCTCTCTGGCCCTAACTTCTCTCTATTTGGGCCTATATTTCAATACTCTCTGTGAATCTAGGCTACTCGTGGTCTGTCCTTAGGTTTCATGTTGCTTGTCACTTGTATTTTGGCCTCAGGTGCCCAAGGAGAAAAAGTACAGCCTTTGGAATCAGAAAGATCTAATTTTGAACCTCAGCTTCCTTGCTTACCAACCCTATGCCTTGGACAACTAATTTAACTTTCCTAACCTGAGTTTTCTCATCTATAAAATGTGAGTCCTAATACCCCCACATGAAAGAGAGGTTGTGAGGAACAGATGAGGTATACAAACCTAGGACAGTTGAGGTCTACTGTATGTATTCAACATGTTAGTTTTTTGTCATTGTTGCTAGGACTTCTGTAGAGCCACTCTTTGGGCCCTCAGTTGCACTACCGGCCATGATTTGCACGATGCAATGTGGTCTAGGTTACATTTGTAAGTCACAAAGCCTGGAGGGGACATCAGGGTGATCTCTCCTAGGTGACCTGCCTTCCCAGGTCCTACTCTGCAACTGGAAGTAGGAATGAAGCAAACTGTGCTATGCAGCAGTGGGGATTTGGGGTCAGGGAGCCTCGGGTGCTTGCCAACACTGGGAGCCCCACCTGCCTCCATGGGCTCAACCCTACAAAACCTTCTCTCCACCTTACTCCCTCTCAACCTGTATCCCATCACTCTCCTTGCCTGTTTATTGACAAATGTCTTTAAAAGGTAGTCACATTTGCTGTTTCCATTTCTTCATGTAAGACTCAGCTTATGCTCCAGTAAGTTTTTTGAAATAGTACTTTCAACTGTCTTCAGTCACCTCCTGATTGCCAGGTTCAGTCTATTGTTTACTGATGTATTTGAAACTGCTGAGCACTCCTCTTCACGTTGAGCTCTGTGACCCTGACCTCTTCCGGTTTCCTCTTACTTCTCTGACTGCTCCTTCTAAGACTCTTCTGCCTGTTCCTCATGTATAACTCTTCTGAGCAGGACAGTGGTAGAGTAGGGAAGCCTCTCAATTCCCTCCCAAAAGTCCACTGAAATAATCAATAGAGCATGGATATAGGGGGAAATAATTTGTCACTACTGGAAACTAAGGTTGGAGAGGGGTGCCTGGGTTGGCTTAGTTGGTTAAGCGGCTGACTTTGGCTCAGGTCATGATCTTGCAGTTCATGAATTCAAGCCCCACATCTGGCTTTGTGCTGCCCCACATCTGGCTTTGTGCTGACAGCTCAGAACCTGGAGCCTGCATCGGATTCTGTGTGTCCCTCTCTCTCTGTCCCTCCCCCCTCCTCTCTCAAAAATAAACATTTAAAAATATTTTTAAAACAACAACTAAGGTTGGAATCATCTACAAACTAAAAATCCAGAAGAGTCTCTTCTACCAATAACCATAGGCTTGGATTGAAAGGAGCCAGCGAAGGCTTCGTCCCACCCTCCTTCTTGAGGGAGGACAGCTTACCAAGAATTCAAGTGGCAAAACTCCCTGGCTGACTCCACCAGCACTCCCTACCTTGGAGAGACAAGGGCAGCAGTGTTCTAGCAGCAAGGAGGTGAGGTGGGTGGCGGGGCCTGCTAAGAGGCCCACCACCAAAAGTACCTACTGGCCTTTGTGGACCTCTGACACTGAACTCCATCACTAGCTTACAAGGACAGGTTTGCTATAGTCTGAAGCAAACATTAAACAGAAAGCTGAGTGCTGTGTGTGAAGGCCTGGGGGTCCTTTTCCAGAGCATCACAGCAGTGCACAAAGCTCCTAGCTGTGGCTCAGCCTTCCTCCTCATTCACAGCCCTGGCTGGTGATCTCAGTACTCCTTACCCCCAGCTGCACCCAGCCTCACTTCGATTTAGTCCAGGCTGTCTGCTGTTTGCCCATGCCCACCCCTTGCATCTCTCCCCTTCCTTCCCTGGTTTTCCAACTCCCATTGGCCTTTTGACCAACCCAATTCTGTCTGTCAGGGATGTCACTTCAGCTCAAATAAACACTTAAAGCACCCAAGCACCCTCCCACGTTATAGAGACCTACTTTGGCTAGTAGTTTGATCAGGATAGATAGTGCCTTCTGAGGTGAGGAAGTGAGCTTCAGCCAGCAGCAGAATGAATGAATTTACATTGAATTTCAAGCAGTTTGCGAAAATGTGACTGGTCTCTGTGGGGGAATAGCCAAATATAAAATAAATCAATCTTTGCCTCTCAGGGAATTAAATTCCATTGTTGGACTTTTGCATGCAGTGAAGGGAGGGTGTCCATAAAAAACACTTCATTCCCTGCCCCAGTTCAGAGTCAACTGAAAGACAAAGGAGTTGGTCAGATGGATATCTTTAATATGAGAGAAAATATGCCATTCTCCTTCAGTTGTCCCTTCTCCTCCCATCTTCTCCTCCGTGTCATTTTCTTTCCTCCCTGGCAGAGAGGTAGTGAGGTGGGGAGTGGTGAGCTGCTTGGAGGTGATTTGGCAGCATGCTCACTCACACCCAAGGACACAGAATACTGACGTGGAAGGGAAGAAGCTGCACAGAAGCACATCGATGTCATGCCCACTGGTGCCCAAGAATGAAGAGATGGTGTACACAGCAGTTAGGCAGAGGAGACAACCCACATGGTTGGGAGACTGTTTACAATGAGCAAATAAGAAAATTGATTGAGCAAATAATTAAATACGTTCAGGATTAGAGAGCCAGGTTTCTCACCATTGGAGAAGGTAAAACATGGAAAGAGGCAACGTTTGAAAGAACTCTGAAATGTAGAAGTATTAGAAGTATTGGTATAAGTTCAGGGATATGTTGTGGCGCCTGGGTGGCTCAGTCAGTTAAGCGTCTGACTTCGGCTCAGGTCATGATCTCGCAGTTCATGAGTTTCAGCCCTGCATCGGGCTCTGTGCTCACAGCTTGGAGCCTGGAGCCTGCTTCTGTGTCTCCCTCTCTCTCTCTGCTCCTCCCCTGCTTGCACTCTGTCTCTGTTTCTCAAAAATAAATAAACATTAAAAAAAAATTTAAATTCAGGGATATGTATATACATATATACGCTTCCTAAGTCTGCCTACTGAGAAGTCTAGAAGCCATGACACTCTGGTAACAATGAGCACTTCTAGTAGCCAGGTCTTGTTTTCAAATACCATTCTTCTCTAAAATACCAGGACTCCTTGGTGAAATGGTTGACTCCAGGGCTGGGGAAGGGAACGTTAGACAAGAAAATCCTGAAATATCTTGTTTCACAAAGCAAGAAAGTATTCACAAAATGATGATGAAGACGTGTCAAAAGATCATAGCAGCCCCTTAATGGAAATCCCATCAGCCCAACGTGGATCAACTTATGCGTGAAAATAATGATCGCAATTTATTATAACCAGTGAATAAAGTAGAAAACCACGGCTCCAAACTGATATCAGTAAATGAAAGCATAAGTGGGGAGGAGAGAAATCCCTTTACAGGAGGCTATCAACAAATAAATGCAGCAGTTATGCATGTAGCAGGAACATTCAGATCAACATTCAGATGAGGTAGCGGTTCATTGTCCGGGAAGGCTAGGATTGTTAATTGGAGATTTGATGGCATAGTTTTGCAACACATCCTCACAAAGTACTAGTCAGCTACAAAGGGAAAACTGCAGATGCCAACATAACCAGGTGATTCACAGTAACATCACCAGTGGTGAGATGGATTAACAACACATGCCCCGTCTCAACCCTTAAAAAGTACATGGCATCATTTCTGAGGAATTCCTGCCAAGAAAGCCAGACCCAAGTGTGGTGGTGAGGAAACATCAAACTGACTAAGGTTAAGGATCATCTCTCCAGAGTATACGACCTGTGTTCTTATTTATTTATGTATTTATGTATTTATGTATTTATATTTATTTATTTTTAACATTTATTTTTGAGAGACAGAGCATGAGTGGGGGAGGGGCAGAGAGAGAGAGGGAGACACTGAATCCGAAGCAGGCTCCAGGCTCTGAGCTGTCAGCACAGAGCCTGATGTGCGGCTCGAACTCACAAACTTGTGAGATCATGACCTGAGCCGAAGTCGGATGTTTAACCGACTGAGCCACCCAGGTGCCCCACAACCTGTACTCTTTAAAACTGTCACAGACATAAGAGGTAAAACTGCTGAGGATATGAAAGGCAGGGAAAAGGGAGAACAGTTTCAGACTAGGAGGCTGAAGAGATTTGACAACAGTAGCGTGTGCTCCTGGAAGGGACAGTGTGCCAGAAAGGAAGAAAAGTTGTTGGGGAAGTTGGTGAGATTTGAATGGGGGAGGGGGGAGACATACAAGTCTATGAATTAGATGATGATGTTTTATTAATGTTGGGGGGTTATATGGTAGGTAAGCAGCAAAGTGTCCTTGATTTGGGGAAATACACACTGAAGTATTTAGGGGTGACAGGGCATCATGGACACAACTTGTTCTCAAAAGGTTCAGAACACAGCTAATTATTTTATACATGTATATAATTATATATAATATATAAACATAATACATTTATATTGCATGTACACACACAGTTATGGAGCAAATGTGATAAGATGTTTACAATTAGAAATCTGGGTAAGGGGAATATTTTAAAATATTCTCATAGTTTGAAAATAAAATCAAATTTATTTTCAACAAAGTTAGTAATTTATCCATTTCAAAAATTATTTAAAAAATTAAAAGGAATGTCAGCTTTTTTCGTTTTTCTTTCTTTCTTTCTTTCTTTCTTTCTTTCTTTCTTTCTTTCTTTCCTTCCTTTTATTTTCTTTCTTTCCTTCCTCTCTTTTCTTTTTTTTACTTTTCTTTACTTTTCTTTTTGCTTTCTTTCAACTGAGGAAAGCTAAGTTGAAGAACATAAGCACTTTTCAGCCCAGGTCAAAGAGCTGAGGACAACCTCAGGCCTTTCCTTGCAGGACCAGTGTCTTTACAGACTAAAATATTTGCATACTGAGATCAGGCTGGGTCCCAAAGAGGATGAAGTTAGAGGCTGAGCCTTATATTTCCTGTCCCTTCTCCCAAACTCATCATTCACATGAGTGTCTGCCTAGCACATCTCAAATATAAAACCCCAAAAGAGGAGTGAGCAGGGGGAACCTCTTTCTAGTGTAAGTCTACTTGGAAACACAAAGACTGAACATAAGTGCTATCCCTCAAAAGTCTTGTTTTGAGGAAACTCTTGTTTTTCAGGTGTTGGTAGGTTGCCCTAGGAGCTCCTCAATTATCTTGGTGTGCATCTGAGCCATGCAGTGGCCTGGGATTTCCTCTTCTCTGGTCCTACCATCCACAGAGACCAATGTGTTATTCTTACCATGGTGTGAATGCTCTTGGGGTTGGTACTGCTTATTTACTATCTGCATGTGCTGTCAGCTCTCAGGCAAGCAACTCTGTGCCAGGTACAGAGTCAGAACCACTGGATCACCTCCCCCAAACTGATTCCCAGTTGGGAAAGGCCCACTTTTCTATTTCTCAGCCCACATGGGAAACTTCTCCTAAGAAGTTAATCTACTCAGGGCGCCTGGGTGGCTCAGTCCACTGAGTGGCAGACTTGGGCTCAGGTCACAATCTCACATGGTTCAAGAGTTTGAGCCCCGCATCGGTGACAGCTCAGAGCCTAGAGCCTGCTTCGGATTCTGTGTCTCCCTCTTTCTCTGCCCCACTTGCGCTCTCTCTCTCTCAAAAAATAAATAAACATTAAAAAAATAAGGAAGTTAATCTGCTTGAGCAATAGCTGGGCCTTAGTATACAGCAGCTTTTGAGTCATTTTTTGATGTTTCAGTCTGACCAAGGAATCAGTTCCATCCTTCTGCTTCTATCTGCCCATGCTGGGCCACGGACAGCTATGACAGGGTCCTCCCAGGTCCCAGCCAGCTCTTCCCCTTCTTTGGAATTGGTCTTTCTCTCTTTCCCTTCTGCCAGCCACCCCCGCTAGCATTCAGTCAGAAAATTTTAATTGGGTTTTACGTATTTTTAAAGTTTTTCATAGCATTGTCATTTTACAAATGAGGAAAGCAATGCTCAGAGAGGTTAAGATGCTTACCTAAGATCAACCAGCTAAGAGGTGGCAGAGCCAGGACTTATGCACCCTCTGACTACACAGCTGTGCCCTGCATCTCAGTCAGGGAGGCATTCAAGGCTCCACACCCACTGGTCTCTAGTCTCTTCTCCATCACACCCCTCTGTCCTCCTGACACTGTAGTTAGTGCTCTGATTGACCAGTACTCTCATTCCTTTGCCTTTGTCCATGCTGGTTCTTAAGTCTTGAAGGATACTTTCTCATTCCTCATCTACAGGAATTGTACTCAGTTTTTAAAACTTACTCAGCTCAAATATAAATTATTAGTTAGAACTGCAGAAGACTCATGAAAAATGACATTGAAGTTAGTAAAATCATGAGTGACCATGGGCTTGCCTACCAAATTCAACAATGTTAAAAGAAGGGGATATGTCATGGAGCCTCAAGAAGACAGTTTGGGGGCGTGTGAGGTAGGATCACATGAAACAGTGAGTGTTAAACTAATGGAACATGTTATTCAAGGGGTGATAAAGCTGAAAGATCAACAACTGACATTTATTGAGCCTTAGCCTCAAGCCAGTCCCAGGAGGTAAAATGAAGAGCTTATTTTTAACTGGAAAGACATGTGCTTAAGTACACAATTACAGTACAGTGTGACCCATGCCATAATTTGGTACCATGAGAGCTTTGGCTGGGTCTGACGAAATAAATTTATAGGTGTTGCTACACTTATTTCTGGAAAGGAACCAGAATTTCTCAGGTAGCTAAGTGGCAATAGGGAGAGAAAGATCTTCTAGACAGATCAAGCAACAGTGTAAAAGCATGGTAACATGAGAAAGTATGAAGTGTTTGCGTTTGATATTTCTAGAGCAAAGGTTAGTGTGTGCATGTGTGCAAGACTTGCGTGTGTGTGTGTGTGTGTGTGCGTGCTCGCGTGAGTGTGAGATAGTCATGAAGTGTAGGTAGATGAAGAGTTCTAGGAAGTAAGACTAGGAAGGTGGTATAAGGTTTTAACATGAAGGGTTGATGTGAAATGTTCATGAGTTTTGCTTCTTTTCCTCTATACTTTTGAATAGCTTCATGATAAGATTTTCTTTTTGGAAAAATCATTTTGGTTGGATAGTGAATTAAAAATAATTAAGTCTAGAAGTAGAAATTCCAACAAGAAGGCTACTGTAGTAGTTCAAATGAGAGATGATAAGGGCTGGTGTGGTAGACAATGCGGTGTCCTGCCCGGATCACCTGTCACCAAGTGGGAGCCCCCATCCCCAGCAGTGACTGTGGATGCTAACAACTCATAGCTGACCCTTTCTCTAGAGAATTACCCACCACTTACTGCAGCCACCTCGCTCAGAAAACAAACTATGATGCCCACCCCCTGCCAACGACTGCCTTCAGTCAATGACTGCTAGAGTGGCATAAGAGATTGGCCCCCTTGCCTTAAGGGGCATAATTCTGCTGTGTGGTTAATGCTTCAAGTACCTTACCTGTGGATCAGGGCAAACTAGATTTTACCTGAGACTACCTGCTTGTCGGGCTCTTTTCCTTTCCCTAGTCTGGTTCTATCCCTCCCTTGTAGTAGGTTTTTCTTGAAACTCATTCCCTCAAAAGATCACATGCATCCCAAATCCTCTTCTAGACTCTCCTGCTAGGGAACCAGACCTAAGACAACCAGTATTAATTGTTTATAAGGATGTAGGTGCCTGATACATTGAACCAAGTAGAATTGACCAGGTATGATTGGCCACTAATTAGATGAGTGAGAAGGAAGGGTGAGGGAGGAAAAGATCTGGAATGTTCTCTAATTTTGGCTTGAGTCTAAAGGGGTACTATTCATTCACCAAAGCATCGTTCTGGGGTGGGTGAGGGAGGAGATGAGTTAATTCAGTTTTGGACAGGTGGGACTGGAGATGCTTGTGGGATACCCAGGACATCCAGGTAGAGATAAAGACCATTGCAGTTTAGAGTTCAGGATAGGAAATCAGAGCTGAAGATGTAGATTTTTGAGCCAAGAGCAAATAAATGACAGTCACAATAGAGGTATCATGTTCACTATCCTGGCTCTATACAGGTAAAGTTATAGGATGCTATCCTATTGAATTTCCAAGTTAACATCAGGGAAGGCAATCTAGTTCTCCAATTCAGTCCTTTTGGTCCATTGTTAGAATTCTGAGCTGGATAATCTTGAGCTGGCCTTTTTTTTTTTTTTCTTTTTCTTTTTTTCTTCTGTTGATCCTATTGTGGCTCTGTGTCAAAATTAGGGCCAAATGTAGTAAAAGAATAATATAAAAATAACCATTTTGTTCATAGTGAGTTATAGTCACATCGTTCATGTATATTATGCCCAAATGAACAAAATGCAGTGTTTCAGGGAGCCTGGGTGGCTGTCGGTTGAGAATCTGACTCTTGATTTCAGCTCAGGTCATGATCTTGTGGTTCGTGGGTTCGAGCCCTGAGTTAGATTCCTCACTGACAATGCAGAGCCTGCTTGGGATTCTCTCTCTCCCTCTCTCTCTGCCCCTCCTTTGCATGCTCTCTGTCTCTCTCTGAAAATAAATAAACTTTAAAAAAAAAATGCAGTGTTTCTTAATCACTTCCTTCAGAACCAGAATTAACTATTTGCCTATGTCTCCATAATGAAGGCCATTAATATTCAGAATCTGAAGGAAGAACTTTTACCCAATCCACCAATACTAGACATTAAGCCTCAGTCTCTATCTTCTCTCCCTCAAAAGTAAAGAGACCTGAGGATACCTAACTCAACTTTTATGATGGAGGCACACAAAGAAATTACTTGGCAAAGCATGAACCTAATCGCTACAAAGCTTGAGGAGTGAGTTTCCCAACAGCGGCAGAGTTAAGTGTGAAGCATGGAAGAAGACAGGAAAGAAACTAGTTCTCCTAACACATCTTCCAAAGTTCCTTACTGGTGTAACTTGAGGTATGAAAGGAAAAATACATTTTTTTACTCACTTAGTCTTGCTGAAGCCTTCCCCTCTGGCTACATAACATTATTGACACAGTTTTGTTGCTCTGTATTAATTGAATGGCTATGTATTCCTCTGCCTTTTCATTTCAGTATTCTCCAAAGATCACCATAATTTTCTAGTCCGTAAGTGGAAATGAGTTCAGTGGTTAAGTAGACTACTGTGCCTAAGACTGATCCATTTCTGCACCATTCCTTATTCAGACTACCTTTTTATTGGTAAAGCTAACTAAATTCCTGCTCTACAATCAACTTACCAAGATCTTTAATAAAAATGTTTATCTTGTTCACTGTATCTTAATAAGGAAAACTTACTGAATAATAATATTTGAAATTGTCTATGGACTTTCCCTGAACTTATTTTTGAAATGATAAATATCATATCAAAAAAATTTTTGACATTTTTGTTCCTGGAAGTCATTCTATAAATTATATGATGGGGGCGCCTGGGTGGCTCAGTCGGTTGAGCGTCGGACTTCGGCTCAGGTCACGATCTCGCGGTCCGTGAGTTCGAGCCCCGCGTCGGGCTCTCTGCTGACAGCTCAGAGCCTGGAGCCTGTTTCAGATTCTGTGTCTCCCTCTCTCTCTGCCCCTCCCCCATTCATGCTGTGTCTCTCTCTGTCTCAAAAATAAATAAATGTTTAAAAAAATTAAATTATATGATGTAATGTGGTATGATGAGTAATAGTACTTGTGGAGAAAAGCTCTGCTTCTGGAATTTCGACAAGTGAGCTGAGATTTATGTGACTATTATGTGACTACTCAATCATTTGAAAGGTACATATAAACTTAATGGGCAAGCCTCCCCACTGCCCCAACATTTGCACAGCTACTATATATCTCTTTAAATATTAATACAGAAACAAAAATACTATTTACAACCCCCTAAAGAATATCCTGTTCCTTAAAACTCTTTACTATGTTTTTCCCATTTTAATAAAAGATCATTTAATGGTTTTTACCCCTTAATATTTTAGTAAGTTACCTTTAAAGAATGATTTCAAAAGGATATCCATACACTGTATATCCACGTAATGAATCCACCTTATCCTCCAATTCACCAAGCAATTCAGAGAACATAGAGCCAAAACAAAGAATCTCTTGGCCTTCCCCATCCTCACCCTTCCTCCTCCATGTTTTCTAGACCTGATTCAGAGGAAGAGGTAAGTCTCAAAAGTTGCTTCTTGAGTTGCAGCGGGATTTATTCTAGGGTCCCAGAGGCAGTTATTACAGTGGGTTTGGCTTAGCGGAGTCTACATGGTTCTAATCCTAACTGCCACTTTTTAGCTGCATTAAGAGCTGGTCTCGAGGAAGATACTTAACCTCTCTGTAACTTGGTTGCCTCATCTGTAAAACGGGTATAATACACATCTACCTTACAGAGAAAGGAGCCAATTCTTACAAAACGTCTATAATAGTAGCTGTCGCACAGTAAGTTTGGAGTATTAGCTACTATTATTATCATGGAGCTCAGCCCGCGGTTACGAATCAGTTCGTTGGGCTTTACAAATGTGGCCAACACGCAGTGAACACGGAAGACACTGGAGAGAGAGGGAGGACCGGCTTTCTAATTCTGACTGCCTCCTATTCAAAGAAAACCTCGGCGGCAGTAAAGAAATACCATAGATCCTAGAAACGCCGCCTGCACAATAGACTGAAAAGTTGTAAGAGGTACAGCTGAACCTGGCAAAACCCCACCAGGAACCCCACCTCCGAATTAGCAAGAACGGGGTGTGGAAGCGGGCCTTTCCCAGTGAGGGGCGGAAATGGTCTGGACACGCTGTGGTGGGAAGAGCTGCCCGTCCTGGGAGGCGTACCGTGGGGACCAATCGCTCTCGGGATCCGCCTTCAGGGGGCGGGAGAATCGGGACGTCCACCCACCTTGGGCCCGCCTCTGCGCTGTAGGCTACTCGGCCTTTAAATTTCCGCTTGGGTCCGCGAGCGGCGGTCGGCTAGAGAAGGGTGAGCGCGGGAAAACAGCAACAACGGGGAGGGGGAAAAGGGATAGAAACGGGAAAGAGGGGAGATGTGACCGTCGGAGATGAGAAATAGGAAGCAATGGGGGGGGGGGGAGCGGAGAGAAAAAGAGAGTAGGAGCACGGGAGGGGCCAGAGAAATGGGGAGGAGGAAGGAGGGAGGTGGGGGGAGAGGCGCGGTGAGCAGACTTAGGGAAAAGGAAAGGAGAATGCGGGGAGGACACCGGGTAAGGGGAAGAGTAAGATAGCCCCCCGCCGACCCCCCCCCCCCCCCCCCCAGTATGAGATGCCTTAGGGGTTCACCCCTAATGGGGCAGTAAAGCAAAGCCTGGAGGTGTGTTGAAAGACAGCTGTTGTCTGGGCCCCTCTATCACCAAGTTAGCCACTCCTTTTGTATTAGTTGGCACGCAAATTAATTTGAGTGCAGAGATGATGTCTGGCCCTTTAAGAGGTGAATGATACAGGGAGTTATCCTTAGCCCCTCTGTGTGGGCTTGTCAGTCTTCTCAAAGGACTGGGCTTACACAACAAGATCAGCAGATTTATCCTCTGAGTTACTATGAGATCACCTTCACATCCTCCAGTTTTGAGAAAGGCATCTCTCTTCTTACCTCTGCCTTTACAGGATACCTGGCACTTTGACTCCTGTGACGCATTCTCTGACATAAACTCCCTGAAGACAGTTTCTACTGAATTATTTGCCACCTTTCTGATAAAACTTGCATTGACTTTCATTTAAACTGTTTTCTCTAGTAGTACCTCCCTCCATCCCACCTCCACCTAAGAAACCTATCCTTGATCTGTAGA
The DNA here is from genome assembly GCF_018350215.1 of Panthera leo. Taxonomy (NCBI): domain Eukaryota; kingdom Metazoa; phylum Chordata; class Mammalia; order Carnivora; family Felidae; genus Panthera; species Panthera leo. The sequence continues at coordinate 58,265,577 of NC_056684.1, read as the reverse complement.
TTTATATAGAGTGGTAAAGCAGGAATGGAGCTTTTGAGATAATCTAGCAGGGACCTCTCATTTTTAGGTAAAACGAATAAAAACCCTTGAGACTCAAAAAGTGAGTGAAAGTGACAGTATTGAGACCTTAGTAAGTACCAGGTACTGTGCATATCTTCTATATATTCTTCAAAAACATAGGGTGTAGGTACTTTCGTCCTCTTTATATAAATAAAAAAACAGGCTAAGAGTGATTAACCCGCTAATGTGTGATAGAGCTGGGATTTCATCCCAAGGAATCTGACTTTAAAACTCAATTAACTAATTTGAGTAAAAAGAAATCCTAGATAGTGCTAGGACTGTGATTCCAATTCAGGCTGAATGCTTTTTTTTTTTTTTTTTTTTTCTTGAATCACACTACAGTTTCCGTTTTTTAAGTCTAAAACTCTTTATATGTTTTGCAAGTTCAGTTATCTATACTGTATATGAATAGCATGTAAGTCTACTTCACTACCTTGAGCTCATTCCCTTATTTTGGTTCTATAAAAAAACACTCCCGTCTTAAGAGAAATTTATATTTTGGGTTCCCTGTTAAGTTAGGGAATGCTGACTTTACAGCTCTGACTGTGGCAGTAGATTTTGCCATGGCTTCTCTGGAATTGGCAATTAGGCAGGGGTTGGAAGAAGTTGAGAAATAAAGCTGGAAATCATTGGAATGACAATTGCTGGCACTTCAGGGCTTACTCTATTGCCTTCCCCTAAACTCGAGGCCTCCAGGTTTTAGGAGTGGCTTAGGCAAGCTCTAAACCTACAAATGATCATCTTAGACTCTCTGTACTAACTTCTGCTCACTGATACCATGAAACTGGAGTTGGTTATCTTCCTATTGCCATTTTTCCTGCATGTGCAACCCTTGACCCTGTGAGCAGTGCCATAATTTGTGGCATCTCATAAAATTATGCAGTAATCTCAAATCCTTAGCACTTAGAATTTGTCTTTTTCACACTAGTCATTGCCTTTTTATAATTTGTCACTTTTTTTCCCCAAAGATTTTATTTTCAATCTCTATACCCAGCATGGAGCTCAGACCTACAACTTCGAGATCAAGTGTCACATGCGTTACTGACTGAGCCAGCCATACATCCCAATGTATCATCTTTTCTGTTTATAGTTAATCTCTCCAAGAGCAACCCTCAGTCATGAAGCAGTCCTCTAATACCATGTTTTAATCCCTAGAAATTGGCATGATATATGTATTTTATATACTAAATACATATGTAGTTGTTTTGAATTATATAATACCTGAATTAATGCTTACTATAAAAAATTAAAATGAGAAGTATATAGAGTAAATGAGACAATCCTCTTTTATTTTTTTTTCAAAAAAAATTTTTTTTACATTTATTTATTTGAGAGACAGAGAGAGACAGTGTGAACAGGGGAGGGGCAGAGAGAGAGGGAGACACAGAATCTGAAGCAGGCTCCGGGCTCTGAGCTGTCAGCACAGAGCCCATGTGGGGCTCGAACCCATGAACCAGGAGATCATGACCTGAGCTGAAGTCAGATGCTTAACCAACTGAGCCACCCAGGTGCCCTGAGAAAATCTTCTTTTATCCTATACTTGTAATTCCATTCATTTTCCTGTAATAATCACTGATAATAATTTGGTATTTTCTGTGTCATCTATATATTTACATAAGTATGTACACACACACACACAGTTTTTTAAAATATAAATGAGATGTTGTATCAGCTAGGATCTCAGTCAGGAAACAGAAACCACACGTTAAACAGGGAAAATTTAATATAAAGAATTATTAACTAGTAATGGGATTAACTACTAAGGGGTAAAAAGAACTCTAAAACAATACAGTAGCAGATATAGGGAGCAGCCACAGCTTCTAAGGTTGAGGCAATGTGCTCAAGGAAGGAACGAATTTGGAAGAGGCCCCTTTCCTCCAAGACTAATAATTGGACTTTATGGAAGAGTGTATGACAGATGATGTCAGTGGATGATGAAGTTTGATGAATTGCTGCGCATTGAGACTGGAATGCAGGAAACTGTGGGCTGGACTACTGAGCTGGAGTGCTGACAAACTCTCCAGAAAACCACTGAGATTCCAGGAAACTGCTCACAAGGTTAATGCTGGCAGAATTAAATGCGAAGTCACAAGAATTCTGTTGAAACTCACTGGGAAGCTGCCTGATTGTCGTGCTGTTGAAACTTGATGGTAGGCAAGCATCACTGGGCGTTCTTCTAATACAAAGGAAAAAACAAAAACAAGGAAAGCATCCAGGAACCAGGAAGAGAATCCCCCTTCTTCCTGCAGTGTCCCTCTAGCACCCCCTAGTGATACAGCTTAAAACCATCAGCTGGCAAAGGAAAAATGAAATTATCTAGTATCACAAAACAGGGCAATGAAGGATAGATTTGGAGTCGAGGGACAATAACTGATGACTGGCACAGATATGATACTAACTTTTTTCACTTCTTAGAGAATTTTCCATGTTGATATATAGAGATCTTTTTTAAATGATTGCATAATTCCATTCGCCTTCATTTCACTGGTGGACATTAGCCTATTTACAGTTTTTCACTGCTAAGCAGTGAATATCCTTATGCATATCACTTTGTATGTATGGCAACTATATCTTTAGGTTTGATATCTATAAGTGAAATTGCTGGATCACAGGATATACATATTTTAAACTTTGGTAGGTATGAGGCAAATTGATATTCTTGTGTGTGATAATGCTGGTTTAGTCAAATTTTCACCAAAATGGATGTTATAAACCTTTTCCTTTTTTGCCAATCTGATGGGCAGGAAATGATACTGTTATTCTTTTTTTAATGTTTATTTACTTTTGAGAGAGAGAGCACACACACATGAGCATGAACTGGGGAGGGGCAGAAAGAGAGGGAGACACAGAATTTGAAGCAGGCTCCAGGCTCTAACCTGTCAGCACAGAGCCCAATGCAGGGCCCAAACTCACGACCTGTGAGATCATGACCTGAGCCAAAGTTGGACACTCAACCAACTGAGCCACCCAGGCACCCCAATACTGTTATTTTTTAAATGTTTATTTCTTTATTTTGACAGAGAGCGTGCATGAGTGGGGGAGGGAGGGAGGAGAGAGAGAGAGAGAGAGAGAGAGAGAGAGAATCCCAAGCAGGTTCTGCATTGTCAGCACAGAGCCCAATGCAGGCCTTAATCGCACAAACTGTGAGATCATGACCTGAGCTGAAATCAAGAGTTGGATGCTTAAATGACTAAGTCACCCAGGTGCCCTGATACTGTTATTTTAACTTGTATTTTCTTGATTCTTAATGAGACTGGACATCTTTTCATATGTTTTTGACCATTTGTTTTTCTGTCATTCTGTGAACATTGTTTTTTTTTTCATTACAAAAATAATCCCTTTTAGTAATTCAGTATCAAACTATATAAAAGAAAAATGATAGTGGTTAACACATAATGAACACCAACTATGGGCCAGACACTGTTCTAAGGACTTTACTTATGTTAAGTACAGTCTCCCAGCCATTACCACCTGAGGTAACTACTGTTTACAGTTGGGTGTGCAGTCTTCTAGATTTTTCTTCTAGGCTAACACAGACATATATAGAATTTTATTCCTTGGGGCTTTTTGTTTTCTTTGGTTTCACAAAAATGGAAACCTCCATATATTGCTTTACAATCTCCTTTCCCCCCGCTTCATTATGTTTTAGACCTCTTTCTAAACCAATATATAAAAATCTACCTCACCCTTTTTAATGTCTTCATAATATTTCATTGTATGGTTACCATAAATTATCCATTCCCATACTAGTGAATGTTTACTTTGAATCAGTTATTTTGCTAAGATTATCAATGCTGCAATGAACATTCATATGCATACCTTTATACACTCATTACCCTAACCTTTTGATACTATTTCCTGAGAATAAGATGTTAGATTACAGCTTAATTAATCCTCAGATTTTCCTGTCTCTTGCAGTTCAACTCCTGGAGCTTGAAAACACATGTACTACAGTATATGTATATGCTGTGCATTGTATACACATATGTATAATTGTGATACAATTCAGGTTTCCTCTCAAATTACTTAGATGGTGTATTTCTTAAAGCTTTAATAGTCTCTGTTAGGCATTCACTATCTTCCTGTCTTACATTATATCTCTGTAAGTCCTGATCCTTAGTGCAATCGTTTTTCTTTTCTAGTCTACTCTGTATCCAATTTCAAACCAATCTGAGCTATCTCCTTCAAATTCTTAAGTTCTCAGAAAAGCAGGGGTTCTTCCCTGTATCTATCCCACTTAGGTTTATTGCCCTTTAGTATCTTAATGAACTTAAAATGATAATTAGATATCTCACCTATCCAACCAGCATTCCCAGAGCTCTGCTAATTAGAAAATTCTCTCATTTGCTTCTTTTATGATTATGTATACTCTGTCCCCTTTTTTTGAGCTAAGAATGTTCACATCCATCATTGTTTACAAGGAGAAATTCTGTTTTATGCCTTCTTGTTTTGTTTTTGCTTTATATTTGTATTTGTTTCACTTTTTTTGTTTGTTTGTTTTTTGGTCTTTTTGTCTTGCTCCTAAGGCTTTTTTGATGGGTCCTTCAGCATCTCCATTCAACTTTTTAAAAAATTGAGGTGAGAGGGGGCCTGGGTGGCTCAGTTGGTTGAGACTCTGACTTCGGCTCAGGTCATGATCTCACAGTTCATGACTGCTGTCAGCACAGAGCCCACTTGGGATCTTCTGTTCCCCTCTCTGCTCCTCCCCTGCTCATGCTCTCTCTCAAAAATAAACAAAACATTAAAAAATAATTGAGATGAGATTCACATAACAAAATTAACCATTTTAAATATATAATTCACTGATACTTAGAACATTCATGGTGTTAAATTACCATCTCTATCAAGTTCCAAAACCTTTTCGTTATCCCCAAAGAAAACTCTGTACCCATGGTTGCTCCTCACTCTTCCCTATCCCAAGTCTCTAGCTACTACAAAATTACTTTCTGTCTTTATAGATTTACCTGTTCTGGATATTTCATGTAAGGAAAATCATATAGTAAGTGGTGTTTAGGGTTGGGTTTCTTCCAGTAACTAAGCCTAGTGGTTTTTTTTTTTTTTTAATGTTTGTTTATTTTTGAGAGAGAGAGAGAGTGGTGGAGGAGAAAGAAAGAATCTCAAGCAGGTTCTGTACTGTTAGCGTGGAGTCCAATGTGGGACCTGAACTCACAGACCATGAGATCATGACCTGAGCTGAAATCAAGAGTTGAATGCTTAACTGACTGAGCCACCTAGGCGCCCCAAGCCTAGTGTTTTTGAGGTTCCTCCACATTGTAGAATGTATCAGTACTTCATTCCTTTTTATGACCAAGTAAAATTTCACCATCTATGTATGTGTGTGTATATATATAAAGGACATCTGGACTGATTCCACCTTTTGGCTGTTGTGAGTAATGCTAGTATGAAAAAATGTATGTACGTCTACTTGTTTGAGCCCCTGTTTTCACTTCTGGGTATATACATAAGAGTGGGATTGCTGGGTCATATGGTAAATCTATGCTTAACTTTTTGAGGAACCCTCAAAGTGTTTTTCATAGCAGTTGCCCTATTTACATTTCTACCAGCAGCGCACAAGGGTTCTAATTTCTCCTGATCCTCGTCAACACTTATTTTCTATTTTAAAAATAGTCACACTAGTGGGCTTAGAGTGGTATTTCATTGTGGTTTTCATTTGCATTTCCGTAATGATCAAAGATGCTGAGCATCTTTTCCTGTGCTTGCTGGCCATTGGTATAACGTCTTTGAAGAAATGTTTATTCAAGTTCTTGGCACGTTTTTACTTTTGGTTGCTTATCTTCTTGTGGTTGAGTTGTAACAGTTCTTAATATATTCTGAACACTAGAGCCTTTATAAGATATGTGATTTGTAATTACTTTTCTCCTATCCTGCGGGTCATCTTTTAACATTTGTCTATCTTTCTTTCTCTTTCTTTTATTTCTCTCTCTCTCTCTCTCTCTCTCTCTACTTCTATTTATTTTTGTAAAGAGGTGAATCATGTACTTTGTAATGAAATCCTGAAGGAGACCTAATGTCCCTATAGGATACAATGCCTCCAAGGTAGGTCTTTAAGGCATGAGATAGGCCTGATTCTTTAGATCTATTAGGGCCTATCTTTGCATTTTTCTGATAATGTCCTTAATTTTGATGAAGTCTAATTTATCTTTTTTTCTTGCTTGTGCTTTTGATGTCCTATCTAAGAATCCATTCAGAATCCAAAGTTGTGAAGATTTACCCATATGTTTTTTCCTAAGAGTTTTACATTTAGGTTGTTGATCCATTTTTAGTTAATTTTTGTATATTGTATGAGGTAGCAGTATGGATAACTATTCTTTCCTCATTGAATGGTCTTGGCATCCTTGTTGAAAATCAACTGGCCATAAATGTATGGGTTTATCTCTGGATTCTCAGTTACATTTCATTGGTCTTTTTGTCTGTCCTTATGCCAGTACCACACAGTTTTTAGATTACTGTAGCCATGTAGGAAGTTTTGAAATTGGGAGGGGAGTCCTCCAACTTTGTTCTTTGTTCTTGTGTCTCAGTATTGTTTTGGCTAATCAGGCTCCATGCTATTCTCTATGAATTTTAGAAGACTGACTTTCCTGTTTCTTAAAAAACAAAAAACCCTTGTTTTTTGGGTATTGTCTCTTCCTCCTTCAGTTATCTTTCCAGCTGATACCAAAGTTTCCTACATCTTTCCTTTCACTGCCTTTCTCCTACTATCTCACTACCTAAAGCCTGATGGTAGGTTGCTATTGCACTCTGGATCAAGAACGAGACTGCAGACCTCCTCAACTTCTCTTCCACCCCTGCTCCTCTTAAAATGTATAATAAGGTTTCAGGTTCAGTTATTAAAAGATTATTTCATCTACTCTGTGTCAAAATGTGCATTTAAAAAAATTTTTTTAATGTTTATTCTTGAGAGAGAGAGCAAGCAGGGGAAGGGCAGAGAGAGGGAGACACAGAATCTGAAGCAGGCTCCAGGCTCTCAGCTGTCGGCACAGAGCCCAACACGGGTCTCGAACTCACAAAACTGCGAGATCAGGACCTGAGCTGAAGTCAGACATTTAACCAACTGAGCCAGCCAGGCACCCCAAGATGTGCATTTCTTATCATATAAATAGTTCCTCAAATTTTGCCTTTGAGCCTCCCCAGATTGATTACTGAAAAGAAAAATTATCTGTCTTCTCCTAATCAATTTGGACATGAGATTCCTGAGCGGTACTTGTTTCAGTTATCATTCCCAACTATGTTACTCTTGCTTCAATGAAAATGCACTTAAAATAGGAGAATTCAGAATTAGAGGGGGCCTTAGGAATATAATGCAGACTCCTACTTAAATGTGATCAAATGAACACATTTATTTAACTCTGCTGCTTATCCAAAGTCCTCTAAAAAGACAGTAAGCTCAAAATGCATAAGTTTTTGGTGAACAGATGACAGCAACCACATTTTGGAAGCCATAAAGCAGGAAGAAGTGTGGGACCTGACTTTGCAGAGTAGAAACTCACTAAGCTGTTAGTAGGGAAGCCAGAGCAAGCCAATTCTCAGAATCCACAGGACAGCTTAGGCATTAGAGGTACTAGGTACCTCTGAAAGGAGGAGTGTGAGTGAGAAAAAATATGAGGGGTAGCTGAGGACAGGGATACTGTACTGAAAATGGGAATTACATGGAAGTCAGCATTAGATGGTGAGACATATCAGTCTCCTCTTCATCTCAGCTCTGAGAGTGCTGGCAGCCAGGCTTACTCCATTCCTGCCTCCGTCCACAGGTGATTGGATGATTTCCTCACTGGGGAAATTTGGTAGGCCCAGAAGGGCAAAATCCTGCAATCCTAATAAGATCATCCTACACTGACCAACCCAACCTCCTATCCTGCCTCACCCCTGCTATCGGTCTTCCTCTCTTAAATAGCCAAGGCTTACCCTCAGGCAATCAAGGAAAGCCTGCAGCATGCAAGAGACCAAAATGAACAAAAAAGAACGCAGAGAAACTAGAGGCAGTGAAGTTGGTAGGAAAACTTGTTTAAGAAACCCTATTGTCTATCCTTGTAGATATCCTTGTCCCACAAAGGAAAGAACATATTCAAAAGGAACATTCAGAAGAAAAAAAATATGTTTGTAAAATTGAAAATAATATAGTAACAGCGAAAAAGTCAACAAAAAGTAAGGAAAATGCAAGGTGAGGAGACCCCTCAGAACTGAAACCGGCTAGGCTAACACAACTTACTGTTTACATTTATAAAACTTCTGTTTCAATCTTGTCACCAACAGAACTTTACTATTACAAGAAACCCTTTCACAGGGCAATAAAGATAGAAATAACTTTGTTCTGGGAATTTCCTTGCCCAGGAAGCCCATTTAAATGAACACCAAACGGGTTAGCTAACCTGTAGCATCAGGTGACAGTTTATCCCTCAAGACTCTGATCCCATCTCAAAATCCCTGCTGTGTCCTCCATCCCTAACTGTTATCTTTGTTCAATCCTAATCAAGTGGTAGCGTTGAAAGACCCGCCTTAAACCAGTCTTCGGAACCTCACAAATATCTCAACTTTGCTCTTCCCCCTCTGAGAGGCTACTAGTAGACTGTCCAGTTAGTGCTCTCCCTCAGTAGGAATAAACTCAAGTTTAATTTTATCAACAGGATTTTCAGCAATACTTTTTTGGAGCCAAAATCATCACTTCTTAAAAAGTAGTACAGGGGCACCTGGGTGGCTCAGTCGGTTTAGTGTCCAACTTCTGCTCAGGTCATGATCTCACTGCTTGTAAGTTTGAGCCCTGCATCAGGCTCTGTGCTGACAGCTCAGAGCCTGGAGCCTCCTTCAGATTCTGTGCCTCCCTCTGTCTCTCTGCTCCTTACCCACTCGTGCTCTGTCTCTATTTCTGGCTCTCTCTCTCTCTCAAAAATAAACACTAAAAAAGAAAAAAAAGAAAAACCTACAAGAAAACACATAGGAAAGTGGAAGAAAAAGGATAAGAAAGATAAAAAAGATCAATTCTGGAGATTTAATATCCAAGTTACAGGAATTCCAAACAAAACAAGAACAGGGAAAATGGTGAGGAGAAAAACATCAAAGAAATAATTCAAGGAAATTTCCCAGAACTTGAAGGCATAAATTTCCAGAATAGAAGTTGTGATGGATCAAAGGAGATTCATACCAGGGTTAAAACCATGGTTGTAGGAGAGTGTGATGCTAAGTGAAATAAGCCATACAGAGAAAGATACCATATGGTTTTACTCTTATGTGGATCCTGAGAAACTTAATAGAAACCCATGGGGGAGGGGAAGGAAAAAAAAAAAAGAGGTTAGAGTGGAAGAGAGCCAAAGCATAAGAGACTCTTAAAAACTGAGAACAAACTGAGGGTTGATGGGGGGTGGGAGGGAGGGAAGGGTGGGTGATGGGTATGGAGGAGGGCACCTTTTGGGATGAGCACTGGGTGTTGTATGGAAACCAATTTGACAATAAACTTCATATATTGAAAATAAAATAAAATAAAAATAAAATAAAATAAAATAAAATAAAATAAAATAAAATAAAATAAAATAAAATAAAATAAAACAAAATGAGAAACACCAGAAAACAAAAACAAAAACAAACCATGGTTGTAAAATTTCAGAAAACTTTAGACAAAGGCAAAGCAGAGTTCTTTTGGCTGCCTGCAGATTAAGATTATTGCCACCAGATGGCAGTATTGTCTCAAAGGCTCTATTTCTGTGAGGGTGTTTTTGTCTATAAAATGTCTCTGCTTCTTTCCAAAGCTTTAGAAAAGAGCCTGGGTTATTTCCTTAGTCATGCTCTATCAGAGCTCTTACTCTGATTTCTTCCTAAAAGGCTCTGCTAAAAGGTCACCATACAATCAGCCTGAAAGAAGAAAAATGATTCAGTTCTCTGAAGAATTGGTTCCATGAGGCTCTGATGGGAAAAAAGACTTTTAAGAGAATGGACTCTGAGCTGTAACTGTTTTAGAGAAGAGGACTTCTGTCATGAAGGGATTCTACAAAACATTCATGCATTCATTCTCTCAACAAGTTTTATTTTTATTTATTTATTTTTAAATTTTTATTTGAGAGAGAGAGCGAGAGCACACAATCAGGGAAGAGGGGCAGAAGGAAAGAGAGAGAATCTTAAACAGGCTCCACGCTCAGCACCCAGCCCTATTGGGGGCTTGATCCCATGACCCTGGGATCATGACTTGAGCTGAAATCAAGAGTCAAATGCTCAACCGACTGAGCCACCCAAGTGCCCCTCAACAAGTTTTATTGACACCTACTATATGCTAGGCATTAGCAATAACCCAGGGGAGAAAATCAGACATTGTCTTCGTCTTCATGGAGCTTACATCTGAGAGGAGAAATATCCAAAAAACAAGTTAAATCAAATCACATCTCTAGCGGAGGAATTTGATAGAGGTCAAGGTGGAAGTAACACCAGTTTTGTAGGTGGGAGATATAGATGACTTGGATTAGGATGGTGTTAGGAGAAAGAAAAGTAGATGGATTCAAGATATGTTGGAGGTAGAATTGATAGGACTTGGATGTGGGAGGTCAGAGAGCAGATGCATTAACGTCTCTGGATTGAGCAAGTGGCTGGGTGCACAGGTTGACATTTTCTTGGGTGCAGACTTGCAGGGAGAGAAGTTTTGGAGGACAGGATGATGGATAAGAATCAAGAGTTCAGTGTAGAATGTTAATTAAATTGCTCCTCCCCAGGCATTTGGGTTCTGGTGGACGTCACTTAACCAGGCTACGATGGAGTTTGCTCCAATCTACTGCCCAACAGAATGGCTTGGACTGGCATATTTGGTTCAAATTAGTTCACACTTGGCATTCATTAAGTTAAAAATTGCTGTTAACTCTTTCCTTCTATGGAGCAATAGCAAAATCAGCTTAATTTTTAGTGGTCCCTCCCCCACCCCGGGCTGGGTATTTGAGAGTTAAGGAGAACAAGGCAGCACATTTTACATTTTGTTTTTTGTATTCTGTTCAGATGGAGGACACATCTTAAGGACAAGAAGCTTCTAGAAATGCAAGACCACTTATTTTGATGGATCCTCTCAGGTTGCTATGTGCAGGTAAGATCCTGAGTGTGATTCTGAGATGACAGAGGTGAAAACTTCTTCCCTTGACTGGAAGATAGAGACCATGTCTTGTCCCCAACATAGTGCCTGATACATATGTACTCAATAAATACGTGTTGGATTGAAACCACTCCATCTGGATCATTTTCCAGTTTTCAGACCTTAGTTGAACTCTCCATAGGACTCAAAATACCTCCTATTACCTATTTCCCAAAAAGCTGTTACATAATAAACTGTGGGAGTGGGTGCCTCTCCAGGCTCATCATGGCTTAGGATCGTGTCACTGGGTTATGTTAGAAAAAAGCACATCTCCTTCCTTTTTCTTATCCTCCACTGCACAGGAATATTTTGCCATCATCAACACAGAGTTAAGGCAGAGCTTAAAAATCAATCTTAGATCTCGACATCAATGTTTTCATTTGCACCTAAGAGGTTGAGTATTCTGTACTGTACTTATAATCCTCAGTTACCTCACTCACCTTCTTTGTTCACTCTGCATTTTCTCTGTACCTATTTGCTTGCACCTTTGGACTGTGCTTTTTTGAAAGTGAGAGTTATATCTTTTTAAGCTTCATACTTGTATACAGTTGAGAACAGTGCTATTATAAGGGCGCGTGGATGGCTCAGTTGGTGAAGTGTCCAACTCTTGATTCTTGGCTCAGGGTTTGTGGGATCAAGCCCCATGTGGGACTCTGTGCTGACAGCATAGAGCCTGCTTGGGATATTCTCTCTCTCCCTTTCTCTCTGCCCTTCCCCTGCTTATGTGTGTGCTCTCTCTCTCTCTCTTAAAATAAACAAACAAAAAAAAAGAAGAGTGCTATTTTATAGTCTTGGTAACACAAAGGAGTAGCCTAGGAGAGCTTTAGCTCCCCCCACCAATTTTCATAAACCTTGCAACCCTCCTCCAGAATCATAATTAATACATAAAAAGAAAAATGTTTATGAATTACAAATAAAAGCATATTTAGAAAACATGTTATTTTTATCGTTGTGTAGCATGCAATCTAAGTAAAAACAGCGTGCTTACTATGCAGAAGCAACATGAAGTCAAGACAAGTCTTGTAGCGGGGTGCCTGTGGCTCAGTCGGTTAAGCATCCAACTTTGGCTCAGGTCATGATCTCATCTTTCGTGAATTCGAGCCCCACGTCAGGGCTCTGTGCTGACAGCTCGGAGTCTGGAGCCTGCTTCAGATTCTGTGTCTCCCTCTCTCTCTGCCCCTCCCCCTCCCCCTGCTCACGCTCTGTCTGTCTCTCTCTCTCAAAAGTAAATAAACACTAAAAAAAAAAAAAAAAAAAAAAAAAAAAAGACAAGTCCTGTAGCTTCCCCTTTCCACCAGACTGCTACTCCTAAGTGGTTCATGGGAAAGAAACCTGACACTCCCAATGCTCAAGAGATTGTTAACAACTCTTGTTAAGGATGGGAGCCAAAAATAAAGAATGGGAGCCAATGCCTGGCAAAGGATGTAGCATTCCCCTGAGAGCTGAGTCTCTCATTTCCTTGTCTTTCCTTCTCCTCTTAGGTTATGTTGTTTTTGTGCTGTGGCCTATATTCTAGATTTTCAAAGGACTCTGCTCTTATTTATCTTTACAAGTGTGATTCGGATCCAAAGCTTATTATGTAGTAAATTCTTTGGGAAGTGACATGTCTAAAGTACTGTGAAAAGTCCTCCTTGAACATTTTGCCTGAAATGTTAAGTAAGGAAAAAGTCAGGATACTGTCTGGAAGGCAGACTCTGTTGCAATGCAGATATGGGATATTTAAACAAACAAAAATTCTGGGAAGCTTTTAATGTCGCAAGTTTTGGTTCTAAGCATTTGGGGAAGGTAGTTTGGAAACAGCATAGCACATTTATATCTCAATTTAAATAATAAAATGTGTAGAATAGTTTTCCGATATATTACTTTACCCAATTCAGAAGACTTCCTAGTCCTAAATTTTTCTCATAAAAGTGATAACTGCTTTATAGTGTAATCAATCAAAAGAACAAAATAAGAGGTTTAAACATTAAAAAGGAGGTGGCAAATTATTATTATTTGCAGATGACACAATATACCGGAAAACCTAAGGGAATCAACTTAAAAGTTATTAGAATTAAAGAGTATTTGGGGCGCCTGGGTGGCTCATTTTGTTGAGCGTCCAACTCTTGATTTCGGCTCAGATCATGATCTCACAGTTTGTGAGTTCAAGCCCCTGCCTGGGCTCTTAATTGACAGCGCGCAGTCTACTTGTGAGTCTCTCTCTTTCGCTGCCGCCCGTGCATGCTCACTCTTTCTCTCTCTCTTTCTCAAAATAAACTTTAAAAAGAAGAAATAAGAGGAGTATTCACTAAGGCAACCTTAGAAAATAAATGTGTAACAATCAGTAGCATTTTTATATTTAAACCACAACCTGTTCAAAATATTATAGGTAAAATTATTACAATCTCAAATCAAAACAGCAATACCAGCAAACCCTAATAGGAAATATACAGAATCTAGATGAATAAAAATATAAAACTTAGTAGAGCCTGTAAAATGTCTTTTTTTTTTAAATGCTTATTTTTGAGATCGAGAGCACCAGCTGGGGAGGGGCAGAGAGAGAGAGGGACAGAGGATCCAAAGTAAGCTCTGTGAACCATGAGATCATGACCGGGGCTGAAGTCTGATGCTCAACCCACTGAGCCACTGAGGTGCCCCAAGGATGTAGAAAGTCTTGATCAGGAGACTTCGTGCTATAAATATGTCTATTTTTACTGCCTTGATCTATGGATTCAGTGAAATCCCCCCAAAACTATAACTGCACTTTTTTTTTTGGTAACTTAATTTTCAGTTCAACTAGAAGAGTAATTACATGAAACTGATCAGGAAAAAAAAAAAAAAAGACTTATAAGGGAAGACTTAGCTCTGGTAGCCAGCTCCAAGATGGATTCTAATGATCTCTGTCTGTCTTCTGGTTTTTACACCCTCATGTTGTCCCCTCCCACACTGTACCAGGGTAAGGTTGACAGATAAAATATAGAATGCCCAACTAAATTTGAGTTTCAGACAAGCAATGCATATTTTTTAGTATAAGTGTATCTTCAATATTGCATGCGACATAGGTATAATAAAAAGTCTTGGTTTTTATCTGAAAATCAAGTTGAACTGGGAGTACTATATTTTTATTTGTTAAATCTGAAAACCTATTTAACCAGGGTTGGTCTGACCAGTAGCATATGACGAAAGTAATGGTATGTCATTTTCAAGATTGGGTTATAAAAGACTGTGGCTGCCATCTTGGGCATCCTCCTGCTCCCCAGTCTCTCCCCTGGAGGAAGCAAGTTGCCATGTTGTGTGCAGCCCTATGGAGAGTCCTACATGACAAGGAACTAAAACCTCTGGCCAACATTAAGTGAGGAACTAATGTCTGTCAACAATGTCAGTGGGCTTAGTAGTGGGTTCTTCAACCCCAGTCAAGACTTGAAATGACTGCAGCCCCAGCCAGCACCTCTATGGCAGTCTTGTAAGAGACAGCCAAAACTACTCAGCTAAGCTGCTACCAGATTCCTGGACTCTAGAAATTGTTGAAAATAATAAATGTTGTTTTAAGATGCTACATTTTGGGGTAATTTGCTATGCAGGAATAATTACTAATACACTGACCCAATTAGATATTTAATCTTCAAACTACAATGGTAAAAACAGTTTGGTATATTATGCAGAAATCTACACTTAAATGAAATAGTATTTGAGAGTCTAAAAATTGAAAATATATATGGGAATTTTTTGTATGATGCAGGCATCATTTGAAATCAATGTGGAAAAGAATTAGTAAATAAATGACATTGGGATGATTGTGTAGCCATTTAGAACCTTGCTTTATTTCAAATTCCACTTCATTGTTGGTAAATTGAGAAGGGATTGGCTTTTGTATTAATCTTTTATCCTGCATCTTTGCTATAATTGCTTAATAGTTATAGCAATTATAGGAGTTTTTCTGTTGATTTTTTCAGATTTGCTACATAGACAATCACTTCATTTGTGAACAAAGACAGTTTTATTTCCTCCTTCCCAATTTGTTTACCTTCTATTTCCTTTTCTTGCCCTATTGCATTAGCAAGGACTTCCAGAGTGATGTTCCACCCTGCCAAGGTGGAAAGGGACATCCTTGCCTTGTTCCCAATCTTAGTGGGAAATCTTCTAGTTCTCACCATTAAGTATGATGTTAGTTGTTATCAAGTTGAGGAAGCTTCCCTCTATTCCTAGTTTTCTGATAGATTTTATGAAGAATGGGAGTGGGATTTTGTCAAATACTTTTTCTGCATCTATTGATATGATCATGTAAGTTTTTTAACCTATTGATGTAATGGATTACATTAATTGATTTTCAAATCTTATACCAACTTTGCATACCTGGGATAAATCCCATTTGTTCATGGCATATAATTCTCTTTATACATTATTGGATTTGGTTTACTAATATTTTGTTAAATATTCTAGCATCTATATTCATGAGAGTCTGTCTATAGTTTCTTTTTCTTGTAATGTCTTTGGTTTTGGTATCATGGTAATTCTGGCCTCTTAGAATCAGTTAGGAAGTGTTCCTTCTGCTTCTATTTTTAGGATGAGATTATGGAGAATTGGTGTGATTTCTTCCTTAAATGTTTGGTAGATTTCACCAGTGAACCCATCTGGGAATAATGTTTTCTTTAAAACAAATTTGAAAAAAAAAACCCATATTTTATTTAGATTGAAATAAGCTTATTTCACTGAAATAAGATGAAATTAAAATTCACTTATTATTTAGATTGAAATAAAATTGACTTTCCTCACTAAAAATAATAGCCATATTTTCTGCATTATTCCTAGATAAACCACAAGCCCCTTATTTTTGTAAGTTTTCCAGATCAAGATGAGGAAGTAGATACAGTCACAGAAAAAGACAGAAGAAAATAGATATACCAATTGTCAGTATCCATGGCCTCTGATTCTGGTTTGATCATGAAACAGAAGTGTTTAACATATACCTGATTAAAAGCTTAAGACTCAGAAAGGTGTACACTCAATAAAATAACAAATACAACAACCAGATATGGAACAAGAATGGCAGTCACTTCCATCTGAACTTCAACTGTACCTTGTTCCTTTAGGTTCACTTAACAAAGATAAAACCTGCACTGACACTCTTGTTTAATGAGCTCACCGTTTTTCTTTCCTTGATAATTCCATTAACTGTACATTACAGATCTTTAACAATATACTTAAAAACCCAACTAGTCAAAGGTCAGTTGTAAATTTCTTTGTAACATTTTATAAAATCTATTTTTTCCTCCCACACCTCCCCAAAATTTATTCCTTCAAAGAAGTGATAACTCATCTTCAGTGATAATAAATGTTATATCCAAAATGATTTTAAACATTCCTAGAGTGTCAGAACTGGAGATCATGCAGAAATGAAATATGGTACTTGCAATACTGTCTTCTGGAAGAACAAATATATCTTCAAGGTGTGAGCATTAAAATAGTGGTTGCTCAAACCAACCAAGTGGCTGATATATTCAGTAAGAGGCCCATAGAAAAAGATGTTCAGTGATTAAACAGCCTACATATACCTTACAACTTTGCCTTCAAATTTTAAACATAGGAGAAAACCTATTTTTAAGCATTTTTAAAGGTATTTTTTTATGGTTTATCAATTACCTGTAGGCAATTCTGACTTGTTTGTGTAGCACTGACTTGTTTGTGTAGAGATTGATATATGGGTCTACCATTAAATACAGATAATGTTTTATATAAAACATTTATGTTAGGCAAAGCCAAGTTCCTTAACCTTCATTCTGTCAAAGTGTTCCCCAGGAATGCTTTTGAGATGCTTTTGAGTGTTTTCACAGCAGTCATTCTCAAACAAATCACAGGAAGAATACACAAGACTTTCAGCAATGCATAAACATTAGGAAGAAACTTGAAGCCAGGCAAATGGAGGGCTTCCTAAGTGGTGGATGGGAGCTCTACCTCTTTCCTTCTGTGTTTCTATGTGATTTTCTAACAGGGAAGCTGGGCTGAGAGTGTGTCAGGATTGGCTAAGTCACTTCTGTACAAGTCAGTCAGCATGGGGCTCTCTGTTACGTTGAATTTGAGCTGTCCCATGACAGACAATACCCAAAATAAGCATTTTCAGGCTTTGAGGTGTTGTTCTGAGAACATATCTTTAAGTTCCTGAGTAATAACTTGTCCTGTTATTACTTGTCCTGCAACACTTAGGGATCTTTTATAGTAATTCTCAGAGGTTAGTTGAGATTCCAAGTTACCTTGCTGAGCTCTGTGGAATTTCTTAGGGAGTTTCATTCGAATATCAGGTTGGTTATCAAATTTATGGCTTCCTCAAGCCAAAATCGGTGGTAAGTTTTAGAGTTTTCCATCACCTTATTAGTGAATGCAAAACTGCAGAGAAGCTGCTAGCTGCAAAGAAAACATCCAAGATTTGTCATGTGGGGATTTTGTCCAAGGACTCTTGTAAAAGATAGGACTTTTTTTTTTTTTTAAAGTATTTATTTATTTTGAGAGAGATAGAGACAGCGTGAGTGGGGGCCAGGGGGCACGGAGCAGAGAGAGAGGGAGACAGAGAATCCCAAGCAGGTTCTGCACTGCCAGCACAGAGCCCACTGCGGGGCTTGAAACCATGATTTCATGACCTGAGCCAAAACCAAGAGTTGGATGCTTAACTGCCTGAGCCACCTAGGTGCCCCAAGATAGGCTATTTTTAAGAACAGTAATGACAAAAATAAAATTAAAATCTGTTGATGGCAGAGGGACAGATTCTCGGCCAGTTACAGTTATTCCATCTAATACTTATGTCGCTATACCATCTAAACATAAAACAAGTGCTTGTAGGAAATCTATAAAAATTTCAAAAACACCATGCTTGTCTCTCAATTGAGAATGACAAGTTTCCTTCAGGTCATTACTCTTTTCTTCATTGTTCTGAGAAAAGACAGAAATTACATTGTCATATATGAGTTGTGGTGATTGATGGGTGAAAGAACAGACTTCCTCAATCGTTCCCAATGCAACTGATACTGCCATAACAGGCACTGGTTTGCCAACCACATATTTAAGGCACAGGAAGAGCAGAGTGTGTAGAGAGCTTAGGACTCTTTCTCTAAAAGTCTTGAAGCAGTTTTCATTTTTGATGGAAATCTACTGGACATATGGTACTCCTGGCCTTGACAGTACTCCATATTTAGTCCCCTAGTCCCCACTTCACAGTTATTACAGTGTGAAATTACACACCCAAAATTATCTTCATTAAGGCAGACATTATCTTCATAGGGCAGGAAGCCCACAAATTCTTTTCCCAGGTATGGATTCATCAACAGGTGGGTGTTCCCCTACTATGTCCACATACCACCAGTGATCATGAAAGGGAAGTGAATCTCAGTTGCCTGATGGTTTCTTCCTGAGTGCAGCACTCACAGATCCAGTGTCTGACTCTTGCTGTTTTTCAATGGAACTTGTTAGTTGGTGCCTTGAAGTGCTTTCTCAAGACCTCTTCACTAGAATTTATCCTGCACTTCAGCAATGCTTGAAAGATACAGGAATATAGAGAGTTTATGGGATTTCATCAGCTTCAGGTCCTTCCAGAGGTAGATTTTGTTTACATAAGAATCAAAATTTCAAATAAAGATTTTAGGTATTGTTTTCCTTCTCTTCAAGGGTGAGAGGTAAAATGTCTTCATCCAGCTCTTTACCTCCTGCATTGGGGTTCTAGGCATAGCTGTGTATGTCTTTATTGTTTTGTTCCTGGACAGAAGGTTCATCAATTTTTTTCTCTCTTTTTTTTTTGTTTTTATGTTTCAGTGTCCTGATTTCATCTTCACTCAGTTCTTTTATTCACTTTCTATGTTGTTTTTTTTTTTTTTTTTTTTTTTTTATTTTTTTATTTATTTTTTTTTTTATTATTTTTTTTTATTTTTTAATATATGAAATTTACTGTCAAATTGGTTTCCATACAACACCCAGTGCTCATCCCAAAAGGTGCCCTCCTCAATACCCATCACCCACCCTGCCCTCCCTCCCACCCCCCATCAACCCTCAGTTTGTTCTCAGTTTTTAACAGTCTCTTATGCTTTGGCTCTCTCCCACTCTAACCTCTTTTTTTTTTTTTTTTTCCTTCCCCTCCCCCATGGGTTTCTGTTATGTTTCTCAGGATCCACATAAGAGTGAAACCATATGGTATCTGTCTTTCTCTGTATGGCTTATTTCACTTAGCATCACACTCTCCAGTTCCATCCATGTTGCTACAAAAGGCCATATTTCATTTTTTCTCATTGCCACGTAGTATTCCATTGTGTATATAAACCACAATTTCTTTATCCATTCATCAGTTGATGGACATTTAGGCTCTTTCCATAATTTGGCTATTGTTGAGAGTGCCGCTATAAACATTGGGGTACAGGTGCCCCTATGCATCAGTACTCCTGTATCCCTTGGATAAATTCCTAGCAGTGCTATTGCTGGGTCATAGGGTAGGTCTATTTTTAATTTTCTGAGGAACCTCCACACTGCTTTCCAGAGCGGCTGCACCAATTTGCATTCCCACCAACAGTGCAAGAGGGTTCCTGTTTCTCCACATCCTCTCCAGCATCTATAGTCTCCTGATTTCTTCATTTTGGCCACTCTGACTGGCGTGAGGTGGTATCTGAGTGTGGTTTTGATTTGTATTTCCCTGATAAGGAGCGACGTTGAACATCTTTTCATGTGCCTGTTGGCCATCCGGATGTCTTCTTTAGAGAAGTGTCTATTCATGTTTTCTGCCCATTTCTTCACTGGGTTATTTGTTTTTCGGGTGTGGAGTTTGATGAGCTCTTTATAGATTTTGGATACTAGCCCTTTGTCCGATGTGTCATTTGCAAATATCTTTTCCCATTCCGTTGGTTGCCTTTTAGTTTTGTTGGTTGTTTCCTTTGCTGTGCAGAAGCTTTTTATCTTCATAAGGTCCCAGTAATTCACTTTTGCTTTTAATTCCCTTGCCTTTGGGGATGTGCCGAGTAAGAGATTGCTACGGCTGAGGTCAGAGAGGTCTTTTCCTGCTTTCTCCTCTAAGGTTTTGATGGTTTCCTGTCTCACATTCAGGTCCTTTATCCATTTTGAGTTTATTTTTGTGAATGGTGTGAGAAAGTGGTCTAGTTTCAACCTTCTGCATGTTGCTGTCCAGTTCTCCCAGCACCATTTGTTAAAGAGACTGTCTTTTTTCCATTGGATGTTCTTTCCTGCTTTGTCAAAGATGAGTTGGCCATACGTTTGTGGGTCTAGTTCTGGGGTTTCTATTCTATTCCATTGGTCTATGTGTCTGTTTTTATGCCAATACCATGCTGTCTTGATGATGACAGCTTTGTAGTAGAGGCTAAAGTCTGGGATTGTGATGCCTCCTGCTTTGGTCTTCTTCTTCAAAATGACTTTGGCTATTCGGGGCCTTTTGTGGTTCCATATGAATTTTAGGATTGCTTGTTCTAGTTTCGAGAAGAATGCTGGTGCAATTTTGATTGGGATTGCATTGAATGTGTAGATAGCTTTGGGTAGTATTGACATTTTGACAATATTTATTCTTCCAATCCATGAGCAGGGACTGTCTTTCCATTTCTTTATATCTTCTTCAATTACCTGCATAAGCTTTCTATAGTTTTCAGCATACAGATCTTTTACATCTTTGGTTAGATTTATTCCTAGGTATTTTATGCTTCTTGGTGCAATTGTGAATGGGATCAGTTTCTTCATTTGTCTTTCTGTTGCTTCATTGTTAGTGTATAAGAATGCAACTGATTTCTGCACATTGATTTTGTATCCTGCAACTTTGCTGAATTCATGTATCAGTTCTAGCAGACTTTTGGTGGAGTCTATCGGATTTTCCATGTATAATATCATGTCATCTGCAAAAAGCGAAAGCTTGACTTCATCTTTGCCAATTTTGATGCCTTTGATTTCCTTTTGTTGTCTGATTGCTGATGCTAGAACTTCCAGCACTATATTAAATAGCAGCGGTGACAGTGGGCATCCCTGTCGTGTTCCTGATCTCAGGGAAAAAGCTCTCAGTTTTTCCCCGTTGAGGATGATGTTAGCTGTGGGCTTTTCATAAATGGCCTTTATGATCTTTAAGTATGTTCCTTCTATCCCGACTTTCTCAAGGGTTTTTATTAAGAAAGGGTGCTGGATTTTGTCAAAGGCCTTTTCTGCATCGATTGACAGGATCATATGGTTCTTCTCTTTTTTTTTGTTAATGTGATGTATCACGTTGATCGATTTGCGAATGTTGAACCAGCCCTGCATCCCAGGAATGAATCCCACTTGATCATGGTGAATAATTCTTTTTATATGCTGTTGAATTCGATTTGCTAGTATCTTATTAAGAATTTTTGCATCCATATTCATCAGGGATATTGGCCTGTAGTTCTCTTTTTTTACTGGGTCTCTGTCTGGTTTAGGAATCAAAGTAATACTGGCTTCATAGAATGAGTCTGGAAGTTTTCCTTCCCTTTCTATTTCTTGGAATAGCTTGAGAAGGATAGGTATTATCTCTGCTTTAAATGTCTGGTAGAACTCCCCTGGGAAGCCATCTGGTCCTGGACTCTTATTTGTTGGGAGATTTTTGATAACCGATTCAATTTCTTCGCTGGTTATGGGTCTGTTCAAGCTTTCTATTTCCTCCTGATTGAGTTTTGGAAGAGTGTGGGTGTTTAGAAATTTGTCCATTTCTTCCAGGTTGTCCAATTTGCTGGCATATAATTTTTCATAGTATTCCCTGATAATTGTTTGTATCTCTGAGGGATTGGTTGTAATCATTCCATTTTCATTCATGATTTTATCTATTTGGGTCATCTCCCTTTTCTTTTTGAGAAGCCTGGCTAGAGGTTTGTCAATTTTGTTTATTTTTTCAAAAAACCAACTCTTGGTTTCGTTGATCTGCTCTACAGTTTTTTTAGATTCTATATTGTTTATTTCTGCTCTGATCTTTATGATTTCTCTTCTTCTGCTGGGTTTAGGCTGCCTTTGCTGTTCTGCTTCTATTTCCTTTAGGTGTGCTGTTAGATTTTGTATTTGGGATTTTTCTTGTTTCTTGAGATAGGCCTGGATTGCAATGTATTTTCCTCTCAGGACTGCCTTCGCTGCATCCCAAAGCGTTTGGATTGTTGTATTTTCATTTTCGTTTGTTTCCATATATGTTTTAATTTCTTCTCTAATTGCCTGGTTGACCCACTCATTCGTTAGTAGGGTGTTCTTTAACCTCCATGCTTTTGGAGGTTTTCCAGACTTTTTCCTGTGGTTGATTTCAAGCTTCATAGCATTGTGGTCTGAAAGTATGCATGGTATAATTTCAATTCTTGTAAACTTATGAAGGGCTGTTTTGTGACCCAGTATATGATCTATCTTGGAGAATGTTCCATGTGCACTCGAGAAGAAAGTATATTCTGTTGCTTTGGGATGCAGAGTTCTAAATATATCTGTCAAGTCCATCTGATCCAATGTATCATTCAGGGCCCTTGTTTCTTTATTGACTGTGTGTCTAGATGATCTATCCATTTCTGTAAGTGGGGTGTTAAAGTCCCCTGCAATGACCACATTCTTATCAATAAGGTTGCTTATGTTTATGAGTAATTGTTTTATATATCTGGGGGCTCGGGTATTTGGCGCATAGACATTTATAATAGTTAGCTCTTCCTGGTGGATAGACCCTGTGATTATTATATAATGCCCTTCTTCATCTCTTGTTACAGCCTTTAATTTAAAGTCTAGTTTGTCTGATATAAGTATGGCTACTCCAGCTTTCTTTTGGCTTCCAGGAGCATGATAAATAGTTCTCCATCCCCTCACTCTCAATCTAAAGGTGTCCTCAGGTCTAAAATGAGTCTCTTGTAGACAGCAAATAGATGGGTCTTGTTTTTTTATCCATTCTGATACCCTCTGTCTTTTAGTTGGCGCATTTAATCCATTTACATTCAGTGTTATTATAGAAAGATACGGGTTTAGAGTCATTGTGATGTCTGTATGTTTTATGCTTGTAGTGATGTCTCTGGTACTTTGTCTCACAGGATCCCCCTTAGGATCTCTTGTAGGGCTGGTTTCGTGGTGACAAATTCCTTCAGTTTTTGTTTGTTTGGGAAGACCTTTATCTCTCCTTCTATTCTAAATGACAGACTTGCTGGATAAAGGATTCTCGGCTGCATATTTTTCCTGTTTAGCACACTGTAGATATCGTGCCAAGCCTTTCTGGCCTGCCAAGTTTCAAAGGAGAGATCAGTCATGAGTCTTATAGGTCTCCCTTTATATGTGAGGGCACGTTTATCCCTTGCTGCTTTCAGAATTTTCTCTTTGTCCTTGTATTTTGCCAGTTTCACTATGATATGTCGTGCAGAAGATCGATTCAAGTTACGTCTGAAGGGAGTTCTCTGTGCCTCTTGGATTTCAATGCCTTTTTCCTTCCCCAGTTCAGGGAAGTTCTCAGCTATAATTTGTTCAAGTACCCCTTCAGCACCCTTCCCTCTCTCTTCCTCCTCTGGGATACCAATTATGCGTATATTATTTTTTTTTAGTGTATCACTTAGTTCTCTAATTTTCCCCTCATACTCCTGGATTTTTTTATCTCTCTTTCTTTCAGCTTCCTCTTTCTCCATAACTTTATCTTCTAGTTCACCTATTCTCTCCTCTGCCTCTTCAAGCCGAGCCATCGTGGTTTCCATTTTGTTTTGCATTTCGTTTAAAGCGTTTTTCAACTCCTCGTGACTGT
The DNA here is from genome assembly GCF_018350215.1 of Panthera leo. Classification (NCBI taxonomy): domain Eukaryota; kingdom Metazoa; phylum Chordata; class Mammalia; order Carnivora; family Felidae; genus Panthera; species Panthera leo. Next base: position 58,241,704 of record NC_056684.1, on the reverse strand, counting down.
TCCTTAGTCCCTCGATCTTTGTGGCAAGAGATTCTCTGCTGTCCTGTATACTGTTTTCAAGCCCAGCGATTAATTTTATGACTATTATTCTAAATTCACTTTCTGTTGTATTATTTAAATCCTTTTTGATCAGTTCATTAGCTGTTGTTATTTCCTGGAGATTCTTCTGAGGGGAATTCTTCCGTTTGGTCATTTTGGAGAGTCCCTGGCGTGGTGAGGACCTGCAAGGCACTTCCCCTGTGCTGTGGTGTATAACTGGAGTTAGTGGGCGGGGCCGCAGTCCGACCCGATGTCTGCCCCCAGCCCACCGCTGGGGCCACAGTCAGACTGGTGTGTGCCTTCTCTTCCCCTCTCCTAGGGGTGGGATTCACTGTGGGGTGGCGTGTCCCGTCTGGGCTACTTGCACACTGCCAGGCTTGTGTTGCTGGGGATCTGGCGTATTAGCTGGGGTGGGTAGGCAAGGTGCACGGGGGCTGGAGGGGCAGGCTTAGCTCGCTTCTCCTTAGGTGATCCACTTCAGGAGGAGCCCTGTGGCAGCGGGAGGGAGTCAGATCCGCTGCCGGAGGTTTGGCTCCGCAGAAGCACAGATTTGGGTGTTTGCGCGGAGCGAGCAAGTTCCCTGGCAGGAACTGGTTCCCTTTGGGATTTTGGCTGGGGGATGGGCGGGGGAGATGGCGCTGGCGCCTTTGTTCCCCGCCAAGCTGAGCTCTGCCGTCCGGGGGCTCAGCAGCTCTCCCTCCCTTTGTCCTCCAGCCTTCCCGATTTCCGAGCAGAGCTGTTAACTTATGACCTCCCAGATGCTAAGTCGCGCTTGCTTTCGGAACACGGTCCGTCCGGCCCCTCGGCTTTTGCCAGCCAGACTCGGGGGCTCTGCTTGGCCGGCGAGCCGCCCCTCCGCCCTGGCTCCCTCCCGCCAGTCCGTGGAGCGCGCACCGCCTCGCCGCCCTTCCTACCCTCTTCCGTGGGCCTCTAGTCTGCGCTTGACTCCGGAGACTCCCTTCTGCTAATCCTCTGGCGGTTTTCTGGGTTCTTTAGGCAGGTGTAGGTGGAATCTAAGTGATCGGCAGGACGCGCTGTGAGCCCCGCGTCCTCCTACGCCGCCATCTTCCGGAACCCCCTAGTTAAGTATTTTCAAATGAGTTTGTAACTCCAGCTTTCTCTTCTGAGATTTTTAGCCTTCCACATGTGATATTAAGAGGTTTTGTTAGTCATCCTCTGTTCTAGTTATCTATTGCTACATGACAAGCCACCTCTAAATTTAGCAATGTGAAAACAACGGTTTTACTATCCTGACAGAATTCCGATGGGGCATGGTAGGGATGTTTTGTATCTGTTGCACTCTGTCCAGAGCCTCAGCCAGGAAGACTCAGTGTTCAGTGGTGACTTGAACAGATGGGCACTGGAATCATCATGAGGCTTCTTCACTCACATGTCAACACCTAGGCTGGGAAGACATGAAGCCTGGGCAAAGCCAGGGCTATTGACCAGATCACTTACATAGGGCCTGTCTCTCTGGCTTTGGCTTCTCACAGGGTGGTGGCTAAGTTCCAAGATGGAGCTTTCTGAGAGTGTTCCAGGAGACGCAGGTGGAAGCTGTAGGGCTTGTTATGACCTAGTTTTAGAAGTCACATAGCCTTTCTTCCATATTCTATTGCAGAGATCAGTGAACTATGACCTCGTGCCAAATTCAGCATGCCACCTGTCATTGTAAATAAAGTGTTATTGGAACATAGCCATGTCCATTTGTTTACATTTTGTCTATGGCTACTTTCATGCTACAGTGCAGAGTTGAGTAGTTGCAACAGAGACCTTAAGGCCTGCAAAGCCTAAAATATTAACTATCTGGCCCTTTACTGAAAAGGTGTGCTGAGACTTGCTCTATTAGTTAAAGCCATCACAGCCTCTCAGTGTCATGGGAACCCCACTCTTGGGGGAAGGTATGTCAAAGAAGTTACACCATTTTTTGAAAATTACCATAACACCCATTTACCTCTCAGATTTTAATCCTTGTTTGGTTTTTAATTGTGTGGGCTACTTAAAATAGCTTTTCTCACATACGTGAATGCATGCTGAAGTTCTGTGAGAGCAGGTTAAAAAGTGGGAGTCAACTGTGGTATTTCAAGTTTTATTCTTTTGAAATTTGCCTGTTTCAGCTCTATGGGTAAATGTTTTCCTAATAGTTTTTTTCAAAGAAAGGTTAGAAGCATTAACCTGTGTTCACAGAGCTAATGCAGGGATAAAGAAGACCTTTAGTTTCTGGAAGAAAAAAAAAAAAAGAAGAGGAAGAAGAAAACAAAGAGAAAGATGGTAAACAGTTGTCTGAACAGTTAAGCTTCACTTGGTCAACAAGTTGCAGGTTTTAGAAATCATTACTAATTTATGAAAAAATTTTAATCTAAATATGCTATATTGGTACAATTTTAATTAACCCCAATTTTGTCATCTATAGAATGAAGGGGTTGGGTAGTCAGTGGTTCACAACCCTGGCTACATATTCAGAACATAGGGGCCCAGGCCCTTATCTTAGATAATTAAACCAGGATATCTGGAGGTGGGACCCCCACAGGTTTTGAAAGCTCCTCAGATTATTTTCATAAACTACAGCCAGGGCAGAGAAATAGGCGGTTAGGGGATTGTAGGCTCCTGTTCAGATGGAAAAATTTCCTTGTTCTGTGATAAAGGGGATACGAAAATGGAAAGTTTCAGGTGAAGAGGGAAGAGCCAAGATGGCAGAACAGCATGGAAAGTGTTTTTGTGTCTCTCGTCCCTGAAATGCAGCCAGATCAACACTAAACCATCTTGCACACCTAAAACACTGATTGAGGATTAACGCAACAATCTGCACAACCTGAACCACAGAACTCAGCAGAAAGAGAAAAAAAATTTATTTTATTTTCCATTTTTATTAAAAAGATTTTTCTTTAATTTTTTTCTACTATGTATTTTACTTTTTTGTAAATTTTAAAAATTCTATTTTACATCGATCATTTCGTTTTATTCTATTTTATTGTATTCATTTTTTCAAATTTTCAAATGTTTTCCTTTTTCCCCCCTTTTTTCTGCTTTTTCTTTTCTTACCTTTCCTTTTTTTCTCTAATCTGTCAAGCTCCTTTCAACAACCAGACCAAAACACACCTAGGATATAGCATCCCTTATTTAAATTTTTTTGTGTTGCTTTTAATTTTTTTTTTACTTTATTAATTCCTTTTCTTCCTTAAAAATGATGAAATGAAGGAATTCGCCCCAAATGAAAGAACAGGAAGAAATGACAGCTAGGGACTTAACAACACAGATACAAATAAGATGTCTGAACTAGAATTTAGAATCACGATAACAAGAATACTAGCAGGGGTTGAAAAAAGCATAGAATCCATTTCTGTGGAGATAAAAGAAGTAAAAGCTTGTCAAGATGAAATAAAAAATGTTATAACTGAGCTGCAATCTCCAATGCATGCCACGGCGGCAGGGATGGATGAAGTAGAGCAGTGAATTTAACAATATAGAGGACAAACTTATGGAGACCAATGAAGCAGAAAAAAAGAGGGATACTAAGGCAAAAGAGCATGATTTAAGAATTAGAGAACTCAGTGACTCATTAAAAAGGAATAACATTAGAATCATAGGGGTCCCAGAAGGTGAAGAGAGAGAAAAAGGGGTAGAAGGTTTACATGAGCAAATCATAGCAGAAAACTTTCCTAACCTGGGGAAACAGACATCAAAATCCAGGAAGCACAGAGGACTCCCATTAGATTCAACAAAAACCAACCATCAATAAGGCATATCATAGTCAAATTCACAAAATACTCAGGCAAGGAAAGAGTCATGAAAGCAGCAAGGGGAAAAAAGTCCTTAACCTACAAGAGAAGACAGATCAGGTTCACAGCAGACCTATTCACAGAACCTTGGCAGGCCAGAAAGGAGTGGCAGGATATATTCAATGTGCTGAATTGGAAAAATATGCAGCCAAGAATTCTTTATCCAGCAAGGCTGTCATTCAAAATAGAAGGAGAGATAAAGTTTCCCAGACAAATGAAAGTTGAAGGAGTTCATGACCACTAAACCAGTGCTGCAAGAAATTTTAAGGGGGACTCTCTGAGAGGAGAAAAGATGAAAAAACAAAACAAAACAAAAAACAAAAAGACCAAAAGCAACAAAGACTAGAAAGGACCAGAGGACACCACCAGAAACTCCAATTCTACAGGCAACATAATGACAATAAATTCATACCTTTCAGTACTCACTCTGAACGTCAATGGACTAAATGCTCCAATCAAAAGACATAGGGTAAGAGAATGGATAAGAAAACAAGATCCATCTATATGCTGTTTACAAGAGACCCACTTTAGACCTAAAGACACCTTCAGATTGAAAGTAAGGGGATGGAGAACCATCTATCATGCTCATGATCTCCGAAAGAAAGCCAGAGTAGCCATACTTATGCCAGACAATCTAGACTTTAAAATAAAGACAGGACAAGAGATGAAGAAGGGTATTATGTCAAAATTAAGGGGTCTATCCCCCAAGAAGCTCTAATAATTGTAAACATTCATGCTCCAAACGTGGAACACCCAAATGTACAAATCAGTTAATCAGAAACATAAAGAAACTCATTGATAATAATCCCATAATAGTAGGGGACTTCAACACCCGACTTACAGCAATGGAAAAATCATCTAAACAGAAAATCAAGAAGGAAACAATGGTGTTGAATGACACACTGGACCAGATGGACTTAACATATATATTCAAAACATTTCATCCTAAAGCAGAGGAATACACATTCTTCTCAAGTACACATGGAACATTCAGAATAGATCACATACTGGGACACAAATCAGCCCTCAGCAAGTACAAAAGGATTGAGATTACACCATGCATATTTTCAGGCCACAATGCTATGAAACTCTAAATCAACCACAAGAAAAAATTTGGAAAGACAACAAATACTTGGAGATTAAAGAACATCCTACTAAAGAACAAATACGTTAACCAAGAAGTTAAAGAGGACATTAAAAAGTACATGGAAGCCAATGAAAATGATAACACCACAGCCCCAAACCTCTGGGATGCAGCAAAGGCAGTCATAATAAGGAAGTATGTAGCATTCCAGGCCTTCCTTAAAAAGGAAGAAAGGTCTCAGATACACAACCCAACCCTATACCTTAAAGAGCTGGAAAATGACAGCAAATAAAACCCAAAATCAGCAGAAGACAGGAAATAATAAAGATCAGAGCAGAAACCAATGCTATTGAAACCAAAAAAAACAGTAGAACAGATCAATGAAACCAGAAGCTGGTTCTTTGATAAACTCCTACTCAGTTTGATCAAAAAGAAAAAGGAAAGGACTCAAATAAATACTATCAAGAATGAAAGAGGAGAGATCACCACCAACACTGCAGAAATAAAAACAATAATAAGACAATATTATGATAAATTATATGCCAATAAATTGGGCAATCTGGAAGAAAATATAAACTACCAAAAGTGAAACAGGAAGATATAGAAAATTTGAACTAACCCATAACCAGTAAAGAAATTGAGCTGGTAATCAAAAATCTCCCAAAAAAAGGTCCAGGGCTATATGGCTTTCCAGGAGAATTCTACCAAACATTTAAAGAAGTGTTAACACCTATTCTCTTGAAGCTGTTTCAAAAAAATAGAAATGGAAGGGAAACTTCCAAACTCATTCCATGAAGCCAACATTACCTTGATTCCAAAACCAAAGATTCCACTAAAAAGGAGAACTACAGACCAATCCCTGATGAACATGGATGCAGAAATCCTCAACAAGATACTAGCCAACTGGATGCAACAACACATTACAAAAATTATTCACCATGGCCAAGTGGGATTTGTCCCTGGGATGCAGGGCTGTTTCAATATCCTCAAAACAATCAATGTGATACCTCACATCAATAAAAGAAAGGACAAGAACCACATGATCCTCTCCATAGATACAGAGAAAGCATTTGACAGAATACAGCATCCTTTCTTCATAAAAACCCTCAAGAAAGTAGGGATAGAAGGATCATACCTCAAGATCATAAAAACCATATATGAAAGACCCACCGCTAATATCATTCTCAATGGGGAAAAACTGAGCGCTTTCCCCCTAAGGTCAGGAACACAGGGTTGTCCACTCTCACCACTGTTATTCAACATTGTATTGGAAGTCTTAGCCTCAGTAATCAGACAACACAAAGGAATAAAAGGCATCCAAATCAGCCAGGAGGAGGTCAAACTTTCACTCTTTGCAGATGACATGATACTCTATATGGAAAACCTAAAATATTCCACCAAAAAACTGCTAGAACAGATCCATGAATTCGGCAAAGTTGCAGGAGATAAAATCAATGCACAGAAATTGGTTGAATTCCTATACACCAATAATGAAGCGACAAAAAAAGCAATCAAGGAATCAATACCATTTACAATTGCACCAAAACCCATAAAATAACTGGGAATAAATCTAACCAAAGAGGTGAAAGATCTATACACTGAAAACTATAGAAAGCTTATGAAAGAAATTAAAGAAGACCAAAAAAAAAAAAAAAAAAAAAAAAAAAGGAAAAATATTCCATGCTCCTGGATAGGAAGAACAAATATTGTTAAGATGTCAATACTACCCAAAGCAATCTACATATTCAATGCAATCCCTATTAAAATAACACCAGCATTCTTCACAGAGCTAGAACAATCCTAAAATTTGTATGGAACCAGAAAAGACTCCAAATAGCCAAAGCAATCTTGAAAAAGAAAACCAAAGCTGGAGGCATCACAATCCCGGAGTTCAAGATGTATTAAAAAACTGTAATCATCAAGACAGTGTGGTACTGGCACAAAAACAGACCCTCAGATCAATGGAAGAGAGTAGAGAACCCAGAAATGGACCCACAAACATATGGCCAACTAATCTTTGGCAAAGCAGGAAAGAATATCCAATGGAATAAAGACAGTCTCTTCAGCAGATGGTGTTGGGAAAATTGGATAGTGACATGCAGAAGAATGAACCTAGACCACTTTCTTACACCATACACAAAAATAAAATCAAAATGGATGAAATATCTAAATGTAAGACAGGAAGCCACCAAAATCCTTGAGGAGAAACCAAGCAAAACCTGTTTCACCTTAGCCACAGCAACTTCTTACTCAACATGTCTCTGGAGGCAAGGGAAATAAAAGCAAAAGTGAACTATTGGGACCTCATCAAAATAAAAAGCTTCTGAATAGCAAAGGAAACAATCACCAAAACTAAAAGGCAACTGACAGAATGGGGGAAGATATTTGCAAATGACATATCAGATAAAGGGTTAGTATCCAAAATCTATAGAGAACTTATCAAACTGAACACCCAAAAAACCAAATCATCCAGTGAAGAAGTGGGCAAAAAACATGAAAAGACACTTCTCCAAGGAAGATATCCAGATGGCCAACCGACACATGAAAAAATGCTCAATGTCACTCCTCATCAGGGAAATACAAATCAAAACCACAATGAGATACCGCCTCACACCTGTCAGAATGGCTAACGTTAACAACTCAGGCAACAACAGATGTTGGCAAGGATGCGGAGACAGAGGACTCTTTTGCACTGCTGGTGGGAATGCAAGCTGGTGCAGCCACTCTGGAAAACAGTATGGAGGTTCCTCAAAAAATTAAAAATATATGTATGTATGTATATATGTATATATATATGTGTGTGTGTGTGTGTGTGTGTGTGTGTGTGTGTGTGTGTACACATACATACATACACACACACACAATGGAGTATTACTCAGGAATCAAAAACAATGAAATCTTGCTGTTTGCAACTACGTGGATGGAACTGGAGGGTATTATGCTAAGCGAAATTAGTCAGAGAAAGACAAATATCATATGACTTCACTCATATGACGACTTTAAGACACAGAACAGATGAACACAAGGAAAGCAAAAATAATATAAAAACAGGGAGGAGGACAAAACATGAGACTCTTAAATATAGAAAACAAACAGAGGGTTATTGGAGGGGTTGTGAGAGGGGAGATGGGCTAAATAGGTAAGGGGCATTAAGGAATCTACTCCTGAAATCATTGTTGCACCATATGCTAACTAACTTGGATGTAAATTAAAAAAATAAATAAAAATAAAAATAAAATTAAATGACTGAAAAATTGTATGAATATCCTGACTCACCCTCCCCCAAAACAGTTCAATGGCTCAGCAATGGTAAGTGTTTAATGCAATTTTTTGAGCTCAGGCTGAGACTAAAATTTTTCTCAAAGAGAAGAACTGCCCTCAACTGCTATTATCAAACACTAAATAGCTTTGGAAATTAACTTTTACTGCAGACTTGATAATGTTTCTTAATAAATTCAACCTAAAATACAAGCCAAAACATTGCTTTGTGCAAAACTTATAGTATGGTAAAGTAACTTCCATGACAACCAATGTTGTTTCAATCAAAAGTCACATCAAGGGGTGGCTCAGTTGGTTGGGTGTCCAACTTTGGTTCAGGTCATGAACTCACAGTTCTTTAGTTTGAACCCCGCGTTGGTCTCTGGGCTGATACTCTGTGTCTGCCTCTCTCTCTGACCCTCCCCTGCTCACACTCTTTATCTCTCTCTCTCTCAAATAAACATTAAAAAAAGTCACATCAAGTTGCGTTATACACACATATATATTTTCTGAGTTTGATCTACAGTTTCAGAAGCATTTTCTGAAACTTGAAACAAGAATAAGGAAATTTGTATGTATTTCAAAATCCACTTAACTGTGCAATTTGAGAGTTTCTTAAATTAAAAGTGATGAACCTGCAATGTAATGACATACTAAAAGTTAGCTATCAAGAGCAGAGTTTAATCATCATTTAATCATTACTGGAGAAAATAATAAGTTTTTCCTGATTTTCTTCTCTATTGGTTTTTTGTTTCCTGATTCTCTTCATGCTGGAATTGATTCCTTTATTTATTTATTTATTTATTTATTTATTTATTTATTTAATGTTTACTTATTTATTTTGAGAGGCGTTGGGGAGACAGCTGGGAGAGAGAATCCCAAGCAGGCTCTGCACTGTCAACATAGAGCCCAATTCAGGGTTTGATCTCATGGAATGGTGAGATCATGACCTGAGCCAAAATCGAGAGTAAGATGCTTAACCGACTGAGGCACCCAGGTGCCCCCTGACCCCTTTATTCTTATATTCTCCAAGAAAATGTCTAAACATATAAAACATTTTATTGTGTATGAGAATTACCTGGAAGGCTTGTCTTTTTTTTTTTTTTTTTATGTTTATTTATTTATTTATCTTGAAAGAGAGAGGGAGCATGAGTGGAGGGAGGCGCAGAGAGGGAGACAGAGACAGAATCTCAAGCAGGCTCTACGCTGTTAGCATGGAGCCCGATGTTGGGCTCCAGCACAGGAACTGTGAAATCAAGGCCCAGGCTGAAATCAAGAGTTGGACACTCAACTGACTGAGCCACCACGTGTCCCCAAAATGCAGATTCTTGAGCCCTACAACCAGAGATTGATTTGGTAGGTGGTCTCAGACCATTTTTAAGAAGATGCTGACATAGCACATACTACATTCCACCTTGTATTACAATTTTTATGTATAGGTTTTATCTCTTTTGTAAACTCCTTGAGGTCAGGGACCATTTTTAAAAATTAACATCTTGGGGCGCCTGGGTGGCTCAGTCGGTTGAGCATACGGCTTCGGCTCAGGTCATGATCTCACGGTTTGTGAGTTCAAGCCCGCGTCGGGCTCTGTGCTGACAGCTCAGAGCCTGGAGCCTGCTTCAGATTCTGTGTCTCCCTCTCTCTCTGTTCCTCCCCCACTTGTGCTCTGTTTCTCTCTCTCTCAAAAATAAATGAACATTAAAAAAAAATTTTTTTAATTAACGTCAGATTCCTCCCTGCTACCTCACATTTAGTGTGTACTCCATAGATGTTATTGAATGGATGACTATGGATTAATGTCATGACAATTTTATCCTGATAAATAATAGCATTTCCAGCAGTAGATGGGCTTGGTATACTTATTTTTTCATAATAATTCCTGATAATTACACTTTTATCAGCACCTACAAAATGAAAAAATTATCAACAATTATTCAAGAGCAGGGACAGAGAGACTTTAAGGGGAAAAAAAAAAAACCTAAAAAGACCCCTTTCTTTACAAACTTCTCTTTTCCCCCTGCTCCACTACACAAAGTTGGGGAGAACAACCAGAAGGAATGATGAATTCAGTGGCTGGATCAAAGAATGAAAAGTAAAATATATAAAAAAGAAAGAGGGAAACCAAAATAATTATCTATTCCACTCTTCTCCAAGCTGAGAGATGAATGCCCTGATAGCAGCTACCATGAAGAGGGGTCAGCTTGAGGTCTTACACATAACACACCCCTAGAGCATCCTGCCCCTTTCTGGCTCTCACTAGTACACACAGACCCAAGGCCTTCAGATTCCTTCTTGTCCCAAGCAAGGGCATACTTATTCTTCCAGTATTATAACTGGGGTTACATATGTTACATTTATATATACTATGACAGCAGCACCAAAGCTCTAGGATAATTATGGCACATTTTAGTGTGTCAATTTTAGTCAAGGTTTTGGAGAAAAATTGTTTAAAATTTTTGCCCCATAGAAGGGTTTTATGACACATGTGCAAGTAAAATCAAAATTCTGCTTTTCCATGTCAGTGAAACTTGTGTTTTTCTTGAATGGATACTATGGAATAGAAAATTTTTATGTGTAGAGAGCAATTGAGAACTCTGACCTTTTTGGTGTAATCGAGGAATCCAATGATACTAGCCCTGGAGTCTCTTCAAGTGATTGCAAGATGTCATAGGAGGCAAGGTCAAATCCTGTAGATATCTGTGACCCACATGACCTGTGCTTTGACCACAGAAGTCAAAGTAGAACATGTGACTTTGGAGTGAGTCAAGAAGGCCAAAATATTTATTGTACAATAGATATTTCTATCTACCTTAGAAAAGTTTGTCACCTTAGAAATCACTTGTGATTATTTGGATTGTACGCAAAGCCACTGGCTCCTGCTAACAAATTCAGTTTCCTGATGTAACTGTCCTTAATCAAATGCTTTGGTATATTGAAGTATTTATGGATAAATTCATATGACATTTAGGATTTGGTTCAAAATAATACGAGATGGGGAAAGTGGACTGGGAAAAGGTTTCACACTCAGGATTGACTTGCTTTTCATTAACAAGAAGAGAGATGTGACAGCAAAAAACAAAAACCTGGGTGGTCTGACTCAATTGTTCATCTTAATGATAAAGTCTTAGTTGTCTTACTTAACTGCTTTTGGTTGGTTTATTTGAAGTCTGAACAATTTCAGAAAACAATTGCAGAGCAAAACTGTTAGTGTTTTTTTTTCTGTAATCAACAAAAGTTCTGTGATAAAAATAAACATTGAGAGATGAAAATCATAAGGACTACTTTATTTGAGATTCTTGATGTATTTAAGTGTAGTAAAACTTATAAATTTAGCAAAATAGAAAACATCACTAGTCTTTCTTCAACATGAAAGTGCTCTGACAAGAATTCCATGGAGACAGTTAAAGAGGCCGAGTGGATTGTTATGACACTGGTTATTAGGCCTGTAAACAGAATGATGCAACCATCAGGATTTTCTACCACAGGAACCCAAAAATATTGCACTGTAACTTTCTCTCTAGTAGCATTCAAATAATATTTCCTCAGCATTTACCCTTTTATAACATGTAAAGCAATAACAAATGGTTGCCATTTTATTAGTATATTTTTGTGGGTGTGGGTGTGTGTTCTAGAGACTTGCAGCTAGAGAAGAGAAAATACCTAGATGATGAATCTGCATTGGCTGAGCCTCAGTTCATTCCAGAGCTCTGACATGGACAGAACCTATGACAAGCAGCTTCTTCATTGAGCCAATGAGACAAGTAGAATACGTTTTCCCCCAAAATTATAATTTAAAATAATTTACTATATTCTAAAACATAGTATTATTATACTATAAAATGGGTTTTAATGTCTGAAAAGGAGATTCCAAATAAATGTTCTGATTTTATTGGCCACACTGGCCAATACCCCCATTGCCCCCCAGGTATGCCTTTGCTGTCTTCTGCTAGTAAGGGTAACTGGTGGAAAATACTGAAAAGTTCTCATTGAACTGGTTTTCTCTTTCTAAGGAAAGTTTAGGAAGGAAAATTTCAAGCCTTTAAAATTTCTGTAAAGCATATCTATGGGGAGAAATTTTTCTTTGTTATTTAAAAATTAGACTAATAGAATATTTTTCATAAACAGCAATTTTAAACTCTTATAGTATTAAAAAATACTATAGTGTAATAATTCAAAGTAAGCCAAGAAAACATTGACTAATAGATCACCTCAGTGAAATAGAGAAAAAATGAACTGATGTGATACAAGAAGAATGAGCTTACCGCCAGTTGCTACTTAAATTGAAGTTTATTATTTGCATTTACATTGAAGATAATGTCTGATACCTTTAAAAATTATGCAAAATCGGGGCGCCTGAGTGGCTCAGTCGGTTGAGCGTCCGACTTCGGCTCAGGTCATGATCACTCGGCTAGTGAGTTCGAGCCCCGCGTCGGGCTCTGTGCTGACAGCTCGGAGCCTGGAGCCTGCTTCAGATTCTGTGTCTCCCTCTCTCTCTGACCCTCCCCCATTCATACTCTGTCTTTCTCTCTGTCTCAAAAATAAATAAAAACGTTAAAAAAATTTTTAAAAAATTATGCAAAATGTCCCATATAATTTTGTAAATGGATTTAATTTTCTATAAAAATAGTATCTCTGAGGTAAAAGGGAAATTTTAAATTTTGTCCCTTCAGATGATCACAAATGATATGAAATCTGTTTTAATGAGGTATTATTACAACCTACGCTGCACAGAAAGGTAGTTTGGGTGGTATTTGTGTGGGTGCCCAAAAGTATGTATCCTCGGCTCAATGACCTGAGGCATTAAGGTCAGCATTTTTATCCATACACCCTGTCCTTGGACTCCACGATACAGAGACAGAGGTTTTCAAATAGATTTCCACTCTCTGTCTACAGAAACTATTTCCATAACCAGAGTTGTTGGCATTCATTGTGTGTAGAATGAGAACAGGCTTTGGCACAAGATTAGAATGTCTTCAGTTCTGTGAAACATTCTGAGAATTGCTCCAGCAATTTCTCCCTTCTCTCCGATGCATCGATATTTCATTTCCTTTCTACTAGACATTTCCATTAATATAAAAATATGGTATTATTTCTTCCACTTAAACATCAACAATATCAACAATCTTGACCTCACTTTTGCCTCTAGCTTACTGCTCTATTTCTGTTCACTCTGCAGAAAAATTCCTTAACATAATCATATATCCTTCATGCCAGCAATTCTTCTCCCATTCTCTCCTGAACCCACTCACTCAGGCCCTTACCCCCTCCTCTCCACATAAACTGCCCTTGCTATAGTTACTAACGTCTCCCACATTATAAAATCCAAGGCACTATCTCCGTTATCCTCACTTGCCCATCAATAGTGTTCTCACTTTCTTTTTCTTCCTTGAAACATTTTCTTCACCTGACTTTCAGGATACTCTCCTCTCCTGGCCCCCCATTGCCCTCAGTGGCCATTACTCCTCCATCTTGGCTGGTTCCTCCTGTGTCTCTGACTCTAAATACAGGAGTGCTCCTGGGCTCAGTCTTGGCTCTTGGTCTTAGACTGTATCCATGTTTTCTCCCTTGGGAGTCTTATGTATGTATGTGACTTCCATATTTACATTTCCAGTCCTGACTTGTCTACACTCCTATACCCAAGTGCCTGCTCAATGTCTCTACTGGGATGTCTAACAGGCATCTCAATTTTTCACATATCCCAAAACGAACTCCTGATCTTTTCCCCAAAACTTTCTTTTCCCTGAGTCTGCCTCTGTTTATTTAGTTAAGGTAACTCCATCCTTCCAGTGGCTCAAGTAAAAACTTTGGACTCATCCCTGACTCCTCTCTTGCCTTTGAATAAAATGCTGAAAGAATAAGCTGAAATGTGTTAATATACTGCTTAAAGACAAAGGGACAGAATTCTCACCACTGTCTAAAAACCACAAAAGGGTTGCTGCTGCCTCTTCCTTTCCGGAAATCACCAGCTACAATCACCTTTTGGACAGACAAGAAAACTTCTACTAACTGGATAACAAATACTCACACCGGCTCTGGTAGGAAGAAGGAATGAAAAACACAAGACTGGCCATCACATTCCCTCTGATACACTCTACTTACATACATCAAAATACTTTCACACATTTCTTTTATTCTCTACTCTCAAATAGCCAACTTGCCCACCAAGTGCTAAGGGAAACTCTGAGACATCAACCTCTGGAAAAGTTCTTTGCAGAGCACATAGCTGTCATAGCTGCTGTCGGGTGCCTGTATTGGAGAAAGAAACAGAGTTGGCTTTACCTCCTCTGGGGACATAAAGGATTCCTAAGAAATTATGGTCATGGGGAAAACTGCTGCTGGAGGCAGAATGTAGAATCTAAGTTCCTCTGGGAGGTTTTTAAACAGTAGGTTTCTCTTCTGCTTTTTATTTTTTTTAAGTGTTTATTTATTTATCTTAGAGAGAGAGAGAGTGAGCGAGGGAGGTGCAGAGAGGTGGGGGGTGGGGCGGTGCGGGAAACAAAGGATCCAAAACAGGCTCTGTGCTGACCGCGGAGAGCACAATGCGGGTCTCGAGCTCACGAACCATGAGATCATGACCTGAGCTGAAGTAGGATGCTCAACCGACTGAGCCATACAGGCACCCTTCTTCTGCTTTTTAAAAAACAGCCCCTCTGCCATTTCTCTGAAGATATGAGATATCTTTTCTCTCTTTTTTTTTTTTTTTCCACCACACCAAACAGCCTGAGTAAGGTGTTTTATGTTTGATGGGTGCTCAAAAAAAAAAAAAAAAAAAAAAAAAGTTGCTGATTGTTCTGAACTTTTTCTACTCCTTGGTAACAGAGTGAGTTCCTTTTTATTCTTTAAGGACTAATAATATGTGTTTGTATTATCAAGACCCAGAGAAGCACCCACTTGCCACACGAGAAGGTAAAGATATACAAACCCCAGTGAAGGAGGCATTCATGACAGTCTTAGAAAATTGCTCTTCCAGTGGGGCACCAGTGAGGCTTTAGACAACAAGGGAGGTTAGGAGAAGGGAATTTAGGGCAGACATATGTTCTATATGCTACCAGTTTATTAGGAGAAATTCTAAAAGGATTGTCAACTTATCACTATTAATAGTTCTGCCTTCTCCCTTACAAATTGGCACTTGTACTCTATTATCATTTTTATTAACAATCTTGTAGTCTTTGGGGTCTTAAATTCATGCAAATACATTTCTTCCTCACCCATAATCCACCATATATAACGAATTATATTTTGACCTAAAGGAACTAGACATTATCTAATAGATACCTGAAAGACTTAAAATATTTTTACAAGCTCCATTTGAAAAAAATTGCGACAGAGAGGTATGAAGAAATCACTTGTTATTCATGTTTTAACTTTACTTTCTATTAAATGTAATTTTGAAATGTTCTTTTCTGGAAAAGATGAATGATAAAGTTCTTTGGAAAAAAAAAAAAGAAGCTGCACCAAATAGAAATCTGTTAGAGCTACTGCTAAAAAAATCCCATGAACCCATGAAGAAATGCTTGCAAATAAATGCCAGTAACCGATGTAAATTAAAAACTCAATTCTAGGGGCACCTGGATGGCTCAGTCAGTTAAGCGTCCGACATCAACTCAGGTCATGATCTCATGGCTTGTGGGTTTGAGTCCCACATTGGGATCTGTGCTGACAGCTCAAAGCCTGCTTTAGATCCTCTTTCTCCCTCTCTCTCTGCCCCCCCTCAAAAATAAATTAAAAAACATTAAGGGGAGGTTCCGGAAGATGGCGGCGTAGGAGGACGCGGGGCTCACAGCGCGTCCTGCCGATCACTTAGATTCCACCTACACCTGCCTAAAGAACCCAGAAAACCGCCAGAGGATTAGCAGAAGGGAGTCTCCGGAGTCAAGCGCAGACTAGAGGCCCACGGAAGAGGGTAGGAAGGGCGGCGAGGCGGTGCGCGCTCCACGGACTGGCGGGAGGGAGCCGGGGCGGAGGGGCGGCTCGCCAGCCAAGCAGAGCCCCCGAGTCTGGCTGGCAAAAGCGGAGGGGCCGGACAGACTGTGTTCCGACAGCAAGCGCGACTTAGCGTCTGGGAGGTCATAAGTTAACAGCTCTGCTTGGAAATCGGGAAGGCTGGAGGACAAAGGGAGGGAGAGCTGCTGAGCCCCCGGACGGCAGAGCTCAGCTTGGCGGGGAACAAAGGCGCCAGCGCCATCTCCCCCGCCCATCCCCCAGCCAGAATCCCAAAGGGAACCAGTTCCTGCCAGGGAACTTGCTCGCTCCGCGCAAACACCCAACTCTGTGCTTCTGCGGAGCCAAACCTCCGGCAGCGGATCTGACTCCCTCCCACTGCCACAGGGCTCCTCCTGAAGTGGATCACCTAAGGAGAAGCGAGCTAAGCCTGCCCCTCCAGCCCCCGTGCACCTTGCCTACCCACCCCAGCTAATACGCCAGATCCCCAGCAACATAAGCCTGGCAGTGTGCAAGTAGCCCAGACGGGACACGCCACCCCACAGTGAATCCCGCCCCTAGGAGAGGGGAAGAGAAGGCACACACCAGTCTGACTGTGGCCCCAGCAGTGGGCTGGGGGCAGACATCGGGTCGGACTGCGGCCCCGCCCACTAACTCCAGTTATACACCACAGCACAGGGGAAGTGCACTGCAGGTCCTCACCACGCCAGGGACTCTCCAAAATGACCAAACGGAAGAATTCCCCTCAGAAGAATCTCCAGGAAATAACAACAGCTAATGAACTGATCAAAAAGGATTTAAATAATATAACAGAAAGTGAATTTAGAATAATAGTCATAAAATTAATCGCTGGGCTTGAAAACAGTATACAGGACAGCAGAGAATCTCTTGCCACAAAGATCGAGGGACTAAGGAACAGTCACGAGGAGTTGAAAAACGCTTTAAACGAATTGCAAAACAAAATGGAATCCACGATGGCTCGGCTTGAAGAGGCAGAGGAGAGAATAGGTGAACTAGAAGATAAAGTTATGGAGAAAGAGGAAGCTGAAAGAAAGAGAGATAAAAAAATCCAGGAGTATGAGGGGAAAATTAGAGAACTAAGTGATACACTAAAAAAAAATAATATACGCATAATTGGTATCCCAGAGGAGGAAGAGAGAGGGAAGGGTGCTGAAGGGGTACTTGAACAAATTATAGCTGAGAACTTCCCTGAACTGGGGAAGGAAAAAGGCATTGAAATCCAAGAGGCACAGAGAACTCCCTTCAGACGTAACTTGAATCGATCTTCTGCACGACATATCATAGTGAAACTGGCAAAATACAAGGATAAAGAGAAAATTCTGAAAGCAGCAAGGGATAAACGTGCCCTCACATATAAAGGGAGACCTATAAGACTCGTGACTGATCTCTCCTTTGAAACTTGGCAGGCCAGAAAGGCTTGGCACGATATCTACAGTGTGCTAAACAGCAAAAATATGCAGCCGAGAATCCTTTATCCAGCAAGTCTGTCATTTAGAATAGAAGGAGAGATAAAGGTCTTCCCAAACAAACAAAAACTGAAGGAATTTGTCACCACGAAACCAGCCCTACAAGAGATCCTAAGGGGGATCCTGTGAGACAAAGTACCAGAGACATCACTACAAGCATAAAACATACAGACATCACAATGACTCTAAACCCATATCTTTCTATAATAACACTGAATGTAAATGGATTAAATGCGCCAACTAAAAGACATAGGGTATCAGAATGGATAAAAAAACAAGACCCATCTATTTGCTGTCTACAAGAGACTCATTTTAGATCTGAGGACACCTTTAGATTGAGAGTGAGGGGATGGAGAACTATTTATCATGCTTCTGGAAGCCAAAAGAAAGCTGGAGTAGCCATACTTATATCAGACAAACTAGACTTTAAATTAAAGGCTGTAACAAGAGATGAAGAAGGGCATTATATAATAATCACAGGGTCTATCCACCAGGAAGAGCTAACTATTATAAATGTCTATGCGCCAAATACCCGAGCCCCCAGATATATAAAACAATTACTCATAAACATAAGCAACCTTATTGATAAGAATGTGGTCATTGCAGGGGACTTTAACACCCCACTTACAGAAATGGATAGATCATCTAGACACACAGTCAATAAAGAAACAAGGGCCCTGAATGATACATTGGATCAGATGGACTTGACAGATATATTTAGAACTCTGCATCCCAAAGCAACAGAATATACTTTCTTCTCGAGTGCACATGGAACATTCTCCAAGATAGATCATATACTGGGTCACAAAACAGCCCTTCATAAGTTTACAAGAATTGAAATTATACCATGCATACTTTCAGACCACAATGCTATGAAGCTTGAAATCAACCACAGGAAAAAGTCTGGAAAACCTCCAAAAGCATGGAGGTTAAAGAACACCCTACTAACGAATGAGTGGGTCAACCAGGCAATTAGAGAAGAAATTAAAACATATATGGAAACAAACGAAAATGAAAATACAACAATCCAAACGCTTTGGGACGCAGCGAAGGCAGTCCTGAGAGGAAAATACATTGCAATCCAGGCCTATCTCAAGAAACAAGAAAAATCCCAAATACAAAATCTAACAGCACACCTAAAGGAAATAGAAGCAGAACAGCAAAGGCAGCCTAAACCCAGCAGAAGAAGAGAAATCATAAAGATCAGAGCAGAAATAAACAATATAGAATCTAAAAAAACTGTAGAGCAGATCAACGAAACCAAGAGTTGGTTTTTTGAAAAAATAAACAAAATTGACAAACCTCTAGCCAGGCTTCTCAAAAAGAAAAGGGAGATGACCCAAATAGATAAAATCATGAATGAAAATGGAATGATTACAACCAATCCCTCAGAGATACAAACAATTATCAGGGAATACTATGAAAAATTATATGCCAGCAAATTGGACAACCTGGAAGAAATGGACAAATTTCTAAACACCCACACTCTTCCAAAACTCAATCAGGAGGAAATAGAAAGCTTGAACAGACCCATAACCAGCGAAGAAATTGAATCGGTTATCAAAAATCTCCCAACAAATAAGAGTCCAGGACCAGATGGCTTCCCAGGGGAGTTCTACCAGACATTTAAAGCAGAGATAATACCTATCCTTCTCAAGCTATTCCAAGAAATAGAAAGGGAAGGAAAACTTCCAGACTCATTCTATGAAGCCAGTATTACTTTGATTCCTAAACCAGACAGAGACCCAGTAAAAAAAGAGAACTACAGGCCAATATCCCTGATGAATATGGATGCAAAAATTCTTAATAAGATACTAGCAAATTGAATTCAACAGCATATAAAAAGAATTATTCACCATGATCAAGTGGGATTCATTCCTGGGATGCAGGGCTGGTTCAACATTCGCAAATCGATCAACGTGATACATCACATTAACAAAAAAAAAGAGAAGAACCATATGATCCTGTCAATCGATGCAGAAAAGGCCTTTGACAAAATCCAGCACACTTTCTTAATAAAAACCCTTGAGAAAGTCGGGATAGAAGGAACATACTTAAAGATCATAAAGGCCATTTATGAAAAGCCCACAGCTAACATCATCCTCAACGGGGAAAAACTGAGAGCTTTTTCCCTGAGATCAGGAACACGACAGGGATGCCCACTGTCACCGCTGGTGTTTAATATAGTGCTGGAAGTTCTAGCATCAGCAATCAGACAACAAAAGGAAATCAAAGGCATCAAAATTGGCAAAGATGAAGTCAAGCTTTCGCTTTTTGCAGATGACATGATACTATACATGGAAAATCCGATAGACTCCACCAAAAGTCTGCTAGAACTGATACATGAATTCAGCAAAGTTGCAGGATACAAAATCAATGTGCAGAAATCAGTTGCATTCTTATACACTAACAATGAAGCAACAGAAAGACAAATGAAGAAACTGATCCCATTCACAATTGCACCAAGAAGCATAAAATACCTAGGAATAAATCTAACCAAAGATGTAAAAGATCTGTATGCTGAAAACTATAGAAAGCTTATGCAGGTAATTGAAGAAGATATAAAGAAATGGAAAGACATTCCCTGCTCATGGATTGGAAGAATAAATATTGTCAAAATGTCAATACTACCCAAAGCTATCTACACATTCAATGCAATCCCAATCAAAATTGCACCAGCATTCTTCTCGAAACTAGAACAAGCAATCCTAAAATTCATATGGAACCACAAAAGGCCCCGAATAGCCAAAGTAATTTTGAAGAAGAAGACCAAAGCAGGAGGCATCACAATCCCAGACTTTAGCCTCTACTACAAAGCTGTCATCATCAAGACAGCATGGTATTGGCATAAAAACAGACACATAGACCAATGGAATAGAATAGAAACCCCAGAACTAGACCCACAAACGTATGGCCAACTAATCTTTGACAAAGCAGGAAAGAACATCCAATGGAAAAAAGACAGTCTCTTTAACAAATGGTGCTGGGAGAACTGGACAGCAACATGCAGAAGGTTGAAACTAGACCACTTTCTCACACCATTCACAAAAATAAACTCAAAATGGATAAAGGACCTGAATGTGAGACAGGAAACCATCAAAACCTTAGAGGAGAAAGCAGGAAAAGACCTCTCTGACCTCAGCCGTAGCAATCTCTTACTCGGCACATCCCCAAAGGCAAGGGAATTAAAAGCAAAAGTGAATTACTGGGACCTTATGAAGATAAAAAGCTTCTGCACAGCAAAGGAAACAACCAACAAAACTAAAAGGCAACCAACGGAATGGGAAAAGATATTTGCAAATGACACATCGGACAAAGGGCTAGTATCCAAAATCTATAAAGAGCTCATCAAACTCCACACCCGAAAAACAAATAACCCAGTGAAGAAATGGGCAGAAAACATGAATAGACACTTCTCTAAAGAAGACATCCGGATGGCCAACAGGCACATGAAAAGATGTTCAACGTCGCTCCTTATCAGGGAAATACAAATCAAAACCACACTCAGATACCACCTCACGCCAGTCAGAGTGGCCAAAATGAAGAAATCAGGAGACTATAGATGCTGGAGAGGATGTGGAGAAACAGGAACCCTCTTGCACTGTTGGTGGGAATGCAAATTGGTGCAGCCGCTCTGGAAAGCAGTGTGGAGGTTCCTCAGAAAATTAAAAATAGACCTACCCTATGACCCAGCAATAGCACTGCTAGGAATTTATCCAAGGGATACAGGAGTACTGATGCATAGGGGCACTTGTACCCCAATGTTTATAGCGGCACTCTCAACAATAGCCAAATTATGGAAAGAGCCTAAATGTCCATCAACTGATGAATGGATAAAGAAATTGTGGTTTATATACACAATGGAATACTACGTGGCAATGAGAAAAAATGAAATATGGCCTTTTGTAGCAACGTGGATGGAACTGGAGAGTGTGATGCTAAGTGAAATAAGCCATACAGAGAAAGACAGATACCATATGGTTTCACTCTTATGTGGATCCTGAGAAACATAACAGAAACCCATGGGGGAGGGGAAGGAAAAAAAAAAAAAAAAAAAGAGGTTAGAGTGGGAGAGAGCCAAAGCATTAGAGACTGTTAAAAACTGAGAACAAACTGAGGGTTGATGGGGGGTGGGAGGGAGGGAGGGCAGGGTGGGTGATGGGTATTGAGGAGGGCACCTTTTGGGATGAGCACTGGGTGTTGTATGGAAACCAATTTGACAGTAAATTTCATATATTAAAAAATAAAAAAAAAGAAAAAAAAGAAAAAAAAAAAAAAAAAAAAAAAACAAAACATTAAAAAAAACCCTCAAATGTCAATCCTAGTTTCAAAGAAAAAAATTGCTAAAAGTAAAGATAGAGGAATAATTTTCCTCCCTACACCTCCATTTTATTGAGATATAAATGACATATAACGTTTTATAAATTTAAGGTGTACAAGATAATTTGCTATATGTATATATTACAAAATGATTATCACAATAAGTCTAGTTAACACCCATCACCTTAGTTACAAAATTTTTTTCCTTGTGATTAGAACTTTTGAGATCTACTCTCTTAGCAACTTCCAAATGTACAACACAGTGTTGTTAACTGTAGTCACCATGCTATACATAATATTCGCAGAACTTATTAACTAGAAGTTTGTACCTTTTGACCACCTTCATTCATTACTTCCCCTATCACCAAGCCATTCTCTGCCTCTAGAGACTCTGTTCTCTGTTTCTATGAGTTCCTTTATTTTAGATTCCTCATATAAGTGAGATCATACACTTATTTTCTGTCTAACTTATTTCACTAAGAATAGCATTCTTATTAAAAAGGTTGTATTAGTCAGGGTTCTCCAGAGAAACAACCAATGGGCCAATGGGGAGTGTGTGTGTGTGTGTGTGTGTGTGTGTGAGAGAGAGAGAGAGAGAGAGAGAGAGAGAGAGAGAGAGAGAGAAGTGGGGAAGGGAAGGCAAGGGAGGGAATGAGATTGATTTTCAGGATTTGGCTCACACAATTATGGAGGCTAGCAAGTCTGAAATCTTTAGGGCATGGTGGTAGGCTGGAAACTTAGGCTGAGTATCTATGTTATAGTCTTGAGGAAAATTCCTTCTTCAAAAAACCTCAGTCTTTGTTTTCAAGATCTTCAACTGATTAGATGAGGCCCACCCACATTATGGAAGGTAAACTGCTTTACTCAAAGTCTACTGTTTTAAATGTTGATCACATCTAAAAAATTCCTTCACAGCAAGATCTAGATAGATGTTTGACCAAACAACTGGGCACCATAGCCTAGTCAAGTTGACACAAAGAATTAACCATCACAAAGGTAGTCAAGAAGGAGTATTCTCTATTTCTTCTTCAGCTGAGGATGGCAAACAAATGTGAATATTCGGGGACATGATCAAGTACACTGAGAAAGGTCACCTAAGTTTATTCAAAATTAACAGACCCCAGCCTAACACTGTTAAAATATCAATGAAAGAAGTAAGAGGTTTTGGTACTTAATGAAGCTGCTAAAGGTCCCAGAACTATGGCCAGGGCAAAATATACACAATAAAAATATATTCTCCTTACTTAAATTAATCCCTAGAACTATACACTGGTACGAAATGGGTCAGTTTACTGGTCTTGGCACTAGTTTTGCTTTGGCTTCAGTCAATCCCTTGGAATTTATTTATAAAGGGTTCCTTCCCAGATCCTACCTAAGGTTCCCCAGTGCAGAGATGGCTACTTGCATGAGCTCAGGGAAAACTGCTTCATTGCTATTAACACATAAAGTTAAGTCTATTTTCTACTTGCAGATTTTCACACTGAGGCCATTTATGTATCCAGCTATCTAATCATACAGATTTCTAAATCTAACTACAGAGGCTGAATTAGTTTTTCTCCAAATTAATAGTTTTATTTCCCTACTGTAATGAAATGCAAGCCTCTTCGATGTATTATTATGCTAGTAAATTATAAGTCCTCAGTAAACATTCTAGACACTGAAGGAAAGACATGGGGTTAACTATTTCTCTAAATTGAGTCCATTGAAAGAATCAGAGAAAACTACTTTCTTTTATTTTTTTTATTCAACAATGGCTTTCAATCACAATCAGTTGATAGGCCTTCCCATTGTTCCCATTGTTGAATCTACTGGGAGTCCTCTGTGCTTCCTGGATTTTGATGTCTGTTTCTCCAGGTTAGGAAAGTTTTCTGCTATGATTTGCGCATGTAAACCTTCTACCCCTTTTTCTCTCTCTTCACCTTCTGGGACCCCTATGATTCTAATGTTATTCCTTTTTAATGAGTCACTGAGTTCTCTAATTCTTAAATCATGCTCTTTTGCCTTAGTATCTCTCTTTTTTTCTGCTTCATTGGTCTCCATAAGTTTGTCCTCTATATTGTTAAATTCACTGCTCTACTTCATCCATCCCTGCCGCCGTGGCATGCATTGGAGATTGCAGCTCAGTTATAACATTTTTTATTTCATCTTGACAAGCTTTTACTTCTTTTATCTCCACAGAAATGGATTCTATGCTTTTTTCAACCCATGCTAGTATTCTTATTATCGTGATTCTAAATTCTAGTTCAGACATCTTGTTTGTATCTGTGTTGATTAAGTCCCTAGCTGTCATTTCTTCCTGTTCTTTCTTTTGGGTGAATTCCTTCTTTTCATCTTTTTGGAGGAAGAAAAAGAATTAATAAGGTAAAAAGTTAAAATTAAAAAATGAAAAGAACACAAGAAAACAAATAAAGCTAACTATATCCTAGGTGTGTTTTGGTCTGGTTGTTGACAGAAGCTTGATAGAATAGAGAAAAAAGGGAATGAAAAGAAAAAAAAAAAGAAATAAAAAAAGGAAAAAGCAAGCCACCATTTAAAAATTTTTAAAAATGAATACAATAAAATAAAATGAAATGAAAGGATGAAAGTCAAATAGGAGAAAAAGCTTGTAGAATGAAAAAAATTTATATAAATGGAAAATAAAAATAATTTTTTTCTCTTTCTGTATCCAAGAATAAGAAAAGAAAAGAAAAAGAAAAAGAAAAATGAATAGATGAGCCAGTGAACAGAATGAAATCCAAATGAAATTACATCCAGTTTTCCTCAGAAGTCAAACTGTGAAGCACTTTATAGTTTGTACACTAAGCAAGTGGAGAGACTTGTGGTCATCCTCTAGGGCTTGGTTGGCACAGTTGGATGGGGCTTGGTGTAATGGTTCCATTCTCCAATATGTGGTGTTGCTTAGCTTTGGGGGAGGATTGGTGTAGCACACTTGCTCATATGTGTAGGTATGGGAGAGGTGAAAATGGCATCACCCAGCTTCCCAGTCTCTGGTATAAGAACTCTGTGCTCTCACCAACTGGCCATCAGACACCCCTCCTTTGTCTCCAGCTTCCCTCCACTCCCTACTTCTACATTATCTGCAACCAAGCTTCAGCCTGCCAGGTGGCACCTCTCTCCCAAATTTTATCTCAGATGGGGCTGTGTTTCCAAACCCCTCACTCTTTGGGGCCCTGCGGCTTAGGCCTACTTGGACCCTCTGTGGAAGGGTCTCACCAGGCAATGGCTGGTGAACCCTTACATCACCTTACATCACCAGCTGGGAACGCTTATATCACTGCGCGGTTGCAGTGGCCCAGAGACTGCCTCTTATTAGTTTTTTTAATGTAATTTTTTCCCCTGTAAGTCATTTGAAGTTATCATGTGGCCCAGCAATTCCAATCCTATACCCAAGAGAAATGAAAGCATATATACACACCAAAACTTGTACACAAATGTTCATAGCAGCATTATTCATAATTGCCATAAAGTAGAAATGGACAAATAAAATGTGGAATATCCATACAGTGGAATTTTACATAGCCATAAAAAGGAATGAAGTAGTGATACATGCTACAAAATGTGTGATCTTGAAAACATTTTGCTAAGTTAAAGAAGTCCATCACAGAGATCATATATTGTATGATTCCATTTATGTGAAATATCCAGAATAGACAAATCTATAGAGACAGAAAGTGGATTAGTAATGGCCTGGGGCTTGGAAGAGAAATGGGGAGTGACTGCTAATGGGTATGGGGTTTCTGTGTGGGAGGATACTTTATAGTCTGTGTCTGATATTCTGATATCTGGAGTCCTTGCAGACATACTTCTCTTGAATGTTGTTTGCTGAAGGGGTCTTTTCTCCTCCTGCATCTATCTTTGGCTGTATGTGAGATTTTGTCTATGAAATTTTATTTTTAGAAATAATTTGAAGCCTAGATGGATGTTATATTTCTTCAAAGAAGAATTTTGATTGCTTTTTTTCATGTACTTCAGAATACCAGCAATCAAGTATCATCTTAATCCATTATGAGGCTAGAGATTCTCTGGGCTACAAAAAATTTGAAGGGCTTTCTGGACTACAGATTATTTGAAACTGGGCTGAATACAGTGCAAGGCCTGGTTTACTTCCATTTTACCTTAATTCCTAGTGTGCAACCAGTCTTATGGTGAGCCACACTGGAGTAGAGGCAAAAGAAACATCAGTAATAATGCTCCTGTCTTTATTTTAAAATTTGATGTTTTGTTCATTGTTGACTTTTCATTATTTTATTTACTAGTTTTAATTAATAATACTGCATTAAAGTATTATTTATGTGGATCAGTAAGTTCTTGGGCCCCCTACATTTTCTGCCCAAGGTGAGTACTTCACTTACCTCACTGCACTCCCAGCCTTGGGATTTTTACATCCTAGGAGTTTGAAGAGACAAAGCTCTGGGTTGCCCCAACTTCCTTTAAGATATTATAAAGATTTTTAGGGTAATTCTTCCATTTTCTCCTTTACTATGCAATATAGAATTAATGGTTTAAAGACTTATGGACTGGAATGGAATCAACATAAACATTTATCTTCACCTTCCCCTGAAACTGTCCAAAAATGATAGTTGTAGAATAACAAGATCGAAACCCACAAGGATGAAGAAAAGGGACAAGAGAGAATAGTGAATGAGAGCTGTCCATACATTTTCGGAAGACAAGACAGCTGATAGAGGAGTGATATCTGATCTTGATAGCAGAGTGCAGAAAGCAGAGCCCTAGTTTCTACAGAGATAGATAATAAGAAGTGAGCCATTTCACCCCACAGAACCCCACAGAAAATGTGTTGTTCTTATTACCAGTCTCCATGGAGAGGCAAAAACAATTTGCATTCACATGTTATGGTCTATAACATACATTTACAGTATCACCTCAAGAATATTGAACTCTCCCATGTACTATCAGTCTGGTCAGGTAGGACCTAGATTAATACAACTAGACAATGTTTTGTTTTGTTTTGTTTTGTTTGAGAGGGATTGGAGACAGGGAGAGGGGAAGGGAGAGAGAGAATCCCAAGCAGACCACATGCTGTTGGCACAAACCATGAGATCATGACCTGAGCCAAAATCAAGAGTTGGTCACTTAACCAACTAAGCCACCCGGGCGCTCCAGACAATGTTTCAAAACACTATTTTGGTGATACTGTTATTATCTCAGAAACTGAAGAAAATCATATGACTGATTGGGGATGATCAATTTAACTCCAAAAAAATCCAGGGCCCCACAGAGTGTAAAATTCAGGGGGATTGTCTGACCTGGAGCAACTTGTAGTATACCACAGACAACTAGGAAGAAATTGCTGTTGCTTCCCACGTCTCAGACGAAATTAGAAGTCCAACATTTGATGGGCCTATCTGGATTTTGGAAAAATCATACCCTTCACTTAGGGATAAATACTGTTACCTTAAATCTGTAAAATTACCCAGGAAAAGGTTGTATTTGATTGAGTTTCTGAATAGCAACAAGGCTTCTTAGAACTGCAAAAGGCTGTAGCTCAAATTATCCCATTAGGACTATATGATCCTAATGTTGAGATAAAATTAGAAATGTTCTGCCTGCACTCATGTCAGCTGGAGTCTCTGGCAGAAGTCCATAGCCACTGATCAATGGTGCCCTCTCGACTTTTGAACCAGAAAAGCACCAAATGCTACTCTCCAGTGTACTCCTTCTAAAAGACAGTTACAGGCTTGTTATTGGCCATTTATGAAATAGCTCCAATAACTGAAGGATATGAGATTATTTTAAGAACTGAAATACCTAGTATGTCATGGGTAATGTCAGAAAAGTGTTCCAACAAGGAGGATAGCACCCAAAGAAGGTCCATCCTACAATGGAAATAGAGCACGCTACAGTGAGTTCTCATGGGAGGAACTTATATTCAGAAGCAAGTACCCATTTTCCCTTTAGGGTTGACTATGGAGCTTTCTGAGAAGGATTTACTTACTTGGTTCCTGCTGATGCTAAAACTCATAATAAAAATGGCCTTATTTGCCAACAGAAAAAGCAGAATTTTCAGTTCTGGGGAAGTAACAGTTTGGCTCTCCTAGCTACATTTCATCAGATCAGATCACAACACTCACTTCACTGCCTGTACAGTGAAACAGTGGGCAGAAAAACATCACATTCAATAGGCTTATCATATTACTTTTAACCCTCAAAGTAAAGGAAAAATAGAAAATTGGAATAGACAATTAAAACATCCACTCTAAAAAATGAGGGAGTAAGAAATGATTGAAGAGTTGATCCACAAAATTAGAGCTTTGTGTCTTACAATTTAACATGAGGGACATTAAAGGTAGATTTCCATTAGATAATTAGGTAAATTAATATGATAGGAGTGAATAAAACTTACAATAATACTGATATTGACTATCAAATGTGTTGGGAGATTGAATTTAAATGAATTTAAATGTCCCTCGGGACATTGCCCCTGTGGAAGAGAACTGGCCTGAAGAAAATTTTGACCTGAACAATAATAGATCAATTAAAGTTCCTTAATCTCTCAACTGATACATGCCATAAAATACAGATGACTACAGAACAGGTAGACAAACAAATTGTAAAGTTAGTTTAAAAATATGAGAGTTTATGCTGCTATTTTGGGATGGTTCAGCTATATGGTAAATCCATATACATGGATTATGTACATTTTCATTGTCTGATTATGAGGTATTGTAAGGCAAAGGATCGTTCTCAAACTGTGAGTGATTATTTTTGTTCTTAAAAAGTCTTGAGCATGGATCAGGTGGATAGACTCTACTGTGAGGGTTAATTCCTGTGGGCCTGAAATTGGCCTGAGCTCTTTTACTAAAACATGAAATGTACTCACACGACACTGACATCTGATCAAGGCATAAAATCTACAGATTATTAGTGGTGCTTTGTAACCAGGAGTGGGAAGAATTTCAGGGCAAGCTGTTAGCATTATTTATTGATAATAGTAAAACTGATGATTTGCACCTGGTCTAAGACACCCACAGGGTTCTGTCACTGGAAGTAGTTACATAACAAGCACATGAGAAACCCAGGTTGAGATTCCATCTGGGACTTCTTGGTTCTGAGATGGTCCCTGTCCACATTGCTGGTTTCTGATCTGAGAGAAAGTGTGTTGAGACAGCCCCTTACAGAGGGATTACAATTGGAACTTGGGCTTGGCTGCCCTGAACCCTTTGCTGTGAGGTAACCTTTGACTGTGATGTACATCCTTACTTTAATGCTATTGTTCTATTGTGTCCTTTTCCTGCAACAAACCATAGATTTATAAGCATTGTAATTTTGAGTCTGATGAATCTTTAGCAATCAAACCCCATTTAATTGTTACTATTAGTGTGCTAGGTGATGGAAATGGAGTATTTTTATATTATTTTAATTTCTCAAAAAAAAAAGAAAAGAAAAGAAAAAAAAGATCCTATGCATCCCAAAAGTTGACCAAAAAATTTTGAGGTAGTGTGTTTTTACATTCTCCTGAACCATTGGGTGATGTTCCTGTGTAGAAACAAGTTAACACACTGTAACTGTCAGATCCATGAGCTTTATTATAAAAAGGCTATTCCCAAAAGGAATAGCTTGCTTTGTGTTTGGAACCAGACCTGCTCTACAGCGTCAATATTCATCTTTTGTATTTGAAAAAAATTTTTTTAGTGTTTATTTATTTTTGAGACAGAGAGAGACAGAGCATGAAGGGGGAGGGGCAGAGAGAGAGGGAGACACAGAATCTGAAACAGGCTCCAGGCTCCGAGCTGTCAGCCCAGAGCCCGACGTGGGGCTCAAACTCATGGACCATGAGATCATGACCTGAGCCGAAGTCGGACGCTTAACCAACTGAGCCACCCAGGCGCCCCTCATCTTTTGTATTTGAAATTAAGTTCGTTTTTTGTGACAATTGGTTTGTCCTAATATGCATAGCTGTTTCCTCTAGACAGTGAATTAGAAAGGGGATTGGGATTCCCCAAGAAGAGTGGTAATCCAAAATTGTTGGCATGATCTGGAAATCTGACATCTGTAGCAGCAGATGGTGGCCCTTCTGCCTGCTACAGGTCACAGAGAAGCCACTGTGTTGCAGGAGTGGTAGATAGCGGCTAGAAAAGGAAATCTGATAGCACTAATGGAGACAAGGCTGCTTCTGTTTTCCTCTACAACCCTGACAAGACAGCACACCCACAAGCAGCATCATAGGATCTAAAATAGAGATTTTATTAAACTTCTCAATTGAGCTATCTTTATTGAAATAATTGTTTTATTTAATAACAATGCAAAAGGCCAATGAAAAGGACAAGATGAGGAAGAAGGCAAGTCAAGGCTTGGTCAACTGAGTCAGTTGTGATTAGTTGTGTTGTGCCTGAGATACCTTTGCACATTCAGATAATGTCCTCAGACCACTGAGAACAGGACCTAGAGCTCAGGTTAAGGTCTAGACTAGAGAGTGTAGGCATGTCTACATAGCCCCTGGGGGTTATTAGGGGATATGTGGGAGGGGAAGGCCAGTGTGCAGATGAGATCACCTAGGAGGACCTGGGAGAGGAGAAAAGGCTCAAGGACAGGGCCTCTTAAGGGTAGGAAGAAGACAATCCAGTGATGGAGTTTGAAAATCAGAAAGAGAGAGAGAGAGAGAGAGAGGTATCACAAAACTCCAAATGAGGAGAAACATTTGGTCCGTAAGACCTGACTGATGTCCACTAGAAATAGCTCTTGAGAGGTCAGGTCAGGGATATTAGTACATTGCAGTGATAAGGTAGAAATCAGACAGCAGGAGATGAAGGGGTAAATAAAAGGTGAAAAAGTAGAGATTGTAGATAAATTCTTTCTAGAAGCTTAGCTTTAAAGAAACTGAAGTTGCCAGAGGAATCATTTTTATTTTGAAATTATTTTCAGTATGACTATTTGCTGAGAGGATAAAATAACAAGCATACACACATAGAAGCTGGAGTTACATAAATGATGATAACTGAGAAAGCAAATTCCTGAAGGAAAGACTGCAGTCAAAGGATAGTCGTATAGGTTGGACCTGGTCAGAAGGTTTACCTCGCTTTCTGCAGCAGTGAAAGAAGTGTCTCTTTGTAGAGGGTTGAGAAGCAGAGACAGTGAGGAGATGAAGTTCTGACCTTTCCCTTTAGAAGCTGGGCCATAAAGGCGAGGAGAGAAAGGACTTTAACCAGTGAATGCAAATCACAAATAAATCTGCAGGGGACTGGAGCAGGAAAGCTGAGGGAACTGACACTTGATAGCTTTTATTTTCTCCATGAGAAATGAAACATTAAGATCAGATAAGAGAACACAGTGAAGGTCTGGAATAGCCACGGAGGATAATGTGGAGAGGTATGGAACAGAACTGCTGAGTGGTATTTAGACCTGGGAATATATACCCTAGGTGTGCGTCAGTCTACAGGATCAGATGGATTTCTTACTCAGTCCAAGTACAGAACTGATAGGTGTTTCTGTGGTGGATGAAAAAGGACAGCAAAACACAAAGGAGCTAACACTGTTGGCACCAGCAAGGCTGAAACCTATGACTCACTTCAGAGTACATCTTGCCCACCCTCCCACCCCCCGAGATTTGTCATGAGCCAAGACATTTAGCATCTTGAGAACAGAGACTTTTAGGGCTAGGATTAGTCCCTTATATTCAGAAGATATTCAGATATTTTTGAATGAGTGAAATCTGACTCTGCTAAACATTTCTGAATACAAGTATTAGGTTTAAATTATCTACCGGGGATAAATATGTTATTTCAGAGCATTAGAATTATGTCCCTAAAGGCACATTCTTATAATTTAGTTAGGCTTAAAATAATTAAACCGATGCTAAACTCTAATGGAATCAATTCTGTAACATAAAAGTTTATTAGAATAAAAATACATGTACAACCCAACATTAAAATTATTTTACATTGCATGTAGGTTTTACCTCCATTAGTTTTTTTAATGCTTTTTAAGTCTGTGCTTTAAATAATTTTCACATCTGTAAACCAAGCTTAGATTATCAAAGAAGCAATGTATCCACTAGATACTGGATAGCAAAATTTAGAATTGGAACTGATAGTTATAACCTATTGCACTAAATATTTCTGTAAAATTTGGACAGAGAAAAGTATTAAACTACATCACTTGAAATGAGGTAAGTTTTATGAAAATGCTTTTAGTAGCAAATATTACCAGTGTTGAAATAAGAATATTAAAAACATTTATGGGAAATTCACTTAAAATGTTTGCATAGTCTAGGTTATCTTTTAAAGATGAAAAATTTTTAATTACTAAAATTCCTTATTAGAAAAAAGAGACAATTATCTGTTTCTGCTTAAGATCTGTATACATTCTAAGTCTTTCTCTCATTTAGAAAAAAGAAGTGATACAAACATTCACAAGTCTGGAAAAAAGGAAAAAAATAATGAAGATTAGGACCAACTTTTCAAGCTGCCTTTTGGAAAGAAAATTAAAAACAGAGGTAGATGGTTAAGTATTAGTGGCCAAGTTACTGAAATGACTAATTTTTGTCTTAATACACATTCACCAAATGTTTATACTTGAAGCCAAATTGTAAATAAATTTAGGAGTAGAGAGTAAGACCTAGCACAAGTTATTTTCCTTATATCAAAGAAAAGTAATAAAAACAAACCAGGCTTAAGACCCCTGTTAAAGATATGATTGTTTAAAGCACTACAGTTCATGCACTTCTTAAAGTGGGAGAATCAACCTTATCCCTAAGCTTCCTAGATTTATCTGAGGCCAAGTCGCAAGCACTGTCAGGCCCGGTCAGTCAAAGTAGGACTGCAGGGTGCCTCGGCGCCGGACATCGCAGGTCCAGCAGTGGAAGCCTCCTCCCAGGGAATTGGCATTACGGATGTTAACCTTGATAGTACTGATACCTGCATCAAAAGAGAGACATGTGGTCAGTTAGATGGACTCCCATGAAGATTCTCCTATAGTAAGTAAGCCTAAAGATGGGTAGGAATCCTGTGTCTCTAATCCTCAAGTCTATCCCAACCCCAAACAGTCCTCCAACCGTATTGTCACCAATTCTATTTCATCTAATCTATTCCACTGCTAATATAAAATCTTCACCAGAAAGTCAGCAGTGACTGTGAAGTCTATTTCATTCTATTGACAATTCACAAGTCAACAGGTTGGATAAGTGGATGTATCTGACAGGATTAACTTTATGAGGCCACCTTAAGAAAACAGAACAGAGCTTGTATTTTAATATGCTGGGTTGTATGGTCATACAGGTACCAAATCCACTCAATTAGTTTAATCTGGCACCATTTATACTGATGTGGTTATGATGTGCATGGCCTAGTCAACCAGTGGTATTTAGAAAGAAATCTGTTGTGTTCAGTATAATGGGGTTTTAAAAAGAAAATCTACTCTCTTCCCTCAAGAAACTCATTATTTTGAGGGGAAAGATAGCTATAGAGTCACAAAAGAGTCCACTGGTATATTTAGGGAAGGAAGG
Organism: Panthera leo; assembly: GCF_018350215.1. Taxonomy (NCBI): domain Eukaryota; kingdom Metazoa; phylum Chordata; class Mammalia; order Carnivora; family Felidae; genus Panthera; species Panthera leo. The sequence continues at coordinate 58,208,338 of NC_056684.1, read as the reverse complement.
CAGCAGGAGCCATCAGAAAAGACTTTCCTAAGAAAGTGAGACTGGGCAGGGTTTTGGAGAGTAAGAATAGGGTTTCGAAGGGGTAAGGAGTGGGCTTGGGTAAAGGAGTAGGCTTTTAAACACAAGTATGTGTCCTGATAGACAGACATATCTGTCTTATTCAGATGGCTAGAGCCATTTTCATCCTGAATTGGAGAGGATCCAGTTGCTTGATAAAGTTTGCTTTAACAAGTTACCTGTGCCTAAAATTATAAAATAAAATTATAAACCATATATTTGGTTCTTAATAGTATTTTATATTGAGAAACAATAAAATCTTAATGGACAAAGAAACTGAACCCAAGCAGTTGAGCTATTTAATGAAAGCCATAAAAAAAGTGGCATAGCATTAGATATCAAATCATTTGATTGGGATCAATCTACAATTGACAGGCCAATCCTTTTGAACAGATACCACATTAAAGAGGGATATGTCAAAGGGGCAAATACTTTCTTCTGAGTAGTATACCTAAAATATGAGACATGAATTAAAACATGACTCACTTTCAACGAGTATATACTGCCTGGCTTTATTTGACACTTAGGATACATCATTTATGTGAAGAGTGATAAAAACACATACTTCTGTACTCTATGTAATAGCCATATGAACATCCTTTCTTTCAACAGTTTTCTCAATAGTGTTAGAATAACTGTTTTAAATTTTGAATATCAGGATAGGTAAACTCCCACCCAAGCAAAAACTGATTCTTATTTCAAAGGGGCACCTGGGTGGCACAGTCAGTTAAGCATCTGACTCTTGATTTCAGCACAGGTCATGATCTCACGGTTCACGGGATCGAGCCCCCCGTTGGGCTCTGTGCTAGCAGTGCAGAGCCTGCTTAGGGTTCTCTCTCTACCTCTCTCTCTGCCCCTCCCCCCTCAAAATAAATAAATAAAAAATAAAAATAAAATAAAGCATCAGTAATTTCTTTTAAAAAAAAGCTGAATGATTTACTGACACCCTCTATTGCATGTCATTACTTTGTTCATTGTGCTTATCACACATATGAATCACATCTGTATCTGTACCCTTATAAGTCCTTTAAAATATGTAATGACAATTAAATTACTTTTAAAGGACCCTTAATGATTCAATCTCTTATTTGTGGAAGGACTTCATAATCTATATGCTCATCTCAAAGGAGTAATTCTTCATACATGGGCACCGGGAGGTTAGATAAATCATAGAAGATTGATAAACTTATTGCTAAGGGGGTGTCTGAGAAGACTGGAATGCAGCTCCAACCTTTTGAGATTATGATTGTTAAAAATACTGTGCATGTGTGAAATAATAACTTGATACCTCCAAAAGGAACAGAAATTGAACCAGACCTACCAATGTAATTTCTTCAGTTCTTCTGGTTTAACACTTTCACGTATGACAACATGTTTCATTTACCATACATACCCAGCTTTTCAAACATCTTTTGAATTGGGACTTCATTGGCATCCACCATGACACGTTTTTCATCTAGCATTAAGACATTCATGGAAAGCCATTTGGATGACATCCAGAGTGGGTGATCTAAAAACAGCAACAACTGTTAAATCATGTCTGCTACCATTTTTGTTTAAAGCAAGGATTCCAAAGTAAAGAATATTAAAGTGAACTCCATTCTTTCAGTAGTTCACTTTCCCTGAGAAGTTTTATTTTAATCTTAAGACAATTTATCTATAAATGTTATGATTCAATCTATACCCATTACACATTTGGATTTCACCTTGTTTTCTTTAAAAACTCATTTCTTGCTTTATGTGATGTTTTATACTGATTTTTCCCATCTTCTTGCTTTCAGTTTCTATGGAAGAAGTTGAAAATATAAATCCCAGCCTTTCTCTTGTACCTATAGGCCCAAGTGCTAGTTTGCTCCTTCCTGGGGAAACATTTTCACTAAAGTGCTAAAATTTGGGCTGCTGTCTATAGATGAAAGGTCCTTAGTCAATGAAGTACTCATGTTGGTCTGTGAGTGTATAACAGTAAACATACCATCTGGGATGACCGGTATTGGAGGAGTAACTATGGTCCATCCTGCTTTCTTGAAAAGATCAATCTGCAAGACCAAAAAACAAACAAACAAAAAATAAACCCCAAAGAGGTTTAAATCCACATATGCTATTCTTATCATTCTTAATCTCTGATAGCCCTTGTGATTAATAATTCTTTTTGAGATGCTGTCTTTTCAATTGCCAAAATAAAGAAATTTAAATTTTCAAACATTTGAAATGATTTTGTCTGAAGCCCAATTAAAAATGTGCATAAAATCCCCCTATTGCCAGGTTAAAGGTAAAAAAAAAAGTAACAGAAATGGTAAAGCTTTTAAAAATATTCTCATGCTTTATTCAAGTTTCAGAGATCTTAAAATACTGAAGATACTTTCCTTGAAAAATTCCCATTAAATAAAATGAAAATATTTCCTAACTCTTTAGTTATAAGAAAACAAAAATGTGACTATGGTAAACCCATAGTCCATCACTTTGTATCTATGACCATGGCATGAAGACAGATGTTATGGATGTACTCCCAAACCATAATTATCCTTAGTGACCTATTATAACCTAGTCATCCCTATGGTCATATACTCACTTAGTACATCAACAAATTATATTAAAAATGAAACAAGTAAATAATCTTGGTCATTGATATAAACCTATGGAATATAAATGAACAGTGAGGGGCACCTCGGTGGCTCAGTCAGTTGAGCATCAACTCTTGGTTTTGGCTCATGTCATGATCTCATGGTTTGTAAGTTTAAACCCTGCACTGGGCTTAGGGGTGCTGGTATAGAGCCTGCTTAGGATTCTCTCTCTCTCCCTCTGTCTCTCTTTGCCCCTTTCCTGCCTCTCTCTCTCTCTCTATTAAAATAAATAAACAAACTTAAAAAAAAAAAAAGAAATGAACAGTGACATGGTAAAATAGTGGTGTACTGCAGCCTACCTACCAAATAACACTCACCACCCAACTGGAAGTAGGAGGGGGCAAGTAGAAGTAGGAGGCTGCAGGTGACAGGGACAGACCAGATGCAGGGCAACAGCTCTGCTTCTCCCTGCAAGGTGGGGCTGGCCAAAGGGGTCCTGACCCACTGGAGAGGGAGGAAGACACCCTCTGCCCCGTGGCATTGCCCAGCCATGCAGGGACCATTCTGTTTGCAACTTAGCTTCTGTGGCCTCTTGGCTGCAAGTTAGGGGATAATACACTGTTCAATAAAAACACACAGACACACAAACTTGAGGCTTTGAGAGCAGCAAGCAGTAAAGTCAAAGTCTGATGACACTATGCTAATTATCATGGCTACAATGTACATTTGTGAGTGTTGGATATCTTGTAGTGAATCCACCGTAGGCAATCCAATGTTTGATCATCATAATGTTGAGCACTGCTGAATTTGTTATTTAGAACGATTAGAAGCTATGGAAATACTTAAAATAGAAGTGGTAATTACGTCAGTTGCTAGATTATTGCTTTTCCAGAGTTTTAAGAATGTCCTTACCTGATGACACGGTCGATCAGGGTTGGAAAGCACAAGACCAGGTCCAATGATATTGAAGGTGGCATCAATATGCATTGGATTGGGGTCTTTAAAGGAGATGATATGCACTCTGTAGTCTGGAGCAAGATGCCTACGCATCCATTCAATGCCTAGATAGTTTGTAACCTAAAAATGAAAGGAAGACCTAAATCTATACAGATTTGGTTCTGTATTTAGATAACTAAAAATATTTAGGATGGGGGCACCTGGGTGGCTCAGTCAGTTAAGTGTCCGACTCTTGATTTCGGCTCAGGTCATGATCTCATGGTTCATGAGATCAAGCCCCACTCTCATGCTCTCTCTCTCAAAATAAATAAACTTTAAAAAATAAAAACTAATAAAAGATAAAATAAAAATATTTAAGATGAAATATTTTCATAAAATAAATACAATAATTTATAAGTAAATAATGTAATAAAATAATAAATTAAAGGTATAATAATAAAGTGTGAAATTTAAGAGGCAGCTTTTATTGACCTGGCTTCTCTGTGCAAAAATATCTCTTCCAGCTCTAATGAAGTCAGCAGCATCAAAGCATGGCTCGAACTCAGTCGTCACAAACTTTCCCTGAGCAGCCAATTTGTGTCTGTCTTCTACAGAATGGATAGGGTAATTCTGATTGGAACAAGAATGAATACATACAATGAATTGGCTCATAAGGAAAGTATTTATGGGGCATTCATTACTAAGAAAATTAATTAAACATCATCATTTCCCAAAATACTACTACCCTGTTTTAGACTAAAATATGCATGGGGAAGATGTAGGCTCCTGCTAACTAAATCAAAACAAACTGACAATAAAAACCAAAAACGAGGCATGGCAGCAATTTCCTGATACTTAGAAGCAAGTGGCACAGAGGTAGTAATGGTTCTGAAAATATTCCATGACCCATACATTGATTTATGTAGCTATCTACAATATTGAAACTCAACAGGATGAAGTCATTCTGTTCTTTTAGAAAAGGAATTTGGTCCTGAGCCTAACTCATACCATAAAATGAGATGCCATGCATCCCTGCCAAATTTGATTTGGTGTGGTGGAATGAATTCACAACTTATTTCTGTCTTTAAACAGAATTTTTAATTTTTTTCTTTCTATAAATGATCAAATAATAAATGACCTAACAAGGGACATGTACTTCCTTTTGCTGTGAATTTGGCCTGTAAACCAAACTGTTTTTCTGGAAAAGAGAATGGAGTTCACTATACTGACTTTTGTTTCCACCAAGGAATAGCTGTGTGCCTTTAGGCAAGTTATCCTCCCTGTAAGGGAATGATTGATGCTATCCCTCAGAGAGTTTGCGAAGAATAAATAGGACTGAGGATGTATAAAGGCACTTAGCTCAAGGCCTAGCACACAGTAAGCACCAGATAAGTATTAGCTATTATTACAATTACTATTATTGTCATAATATTATTTATCTTATTTTCATCATAATCATTTTTTTAAAATGTAGGTCATGCTCTCAGTTTCTGAAATGAATACTAAATACAAGGTATCAGAGAATCTCTCTCATTTTCTGTGGATTATTGAGAAATTTACTAATAGGCTCACCTATAATTAGGGTCTTACCTCATCATAAAGCTTATCAGCCATTGTTGGTTTAGGAGCCGTTGTCCACTTGGCGCCACGGTGGAAGTAGTCTTTGATAATTGACCGGTATGCCCGGTACTCAAAGAAGCGGGCACGCCATGCCATGGGAGCCTCGATAATCTCATTTCCCACAACTATCAGGATATCTCGAGGCATCGCACCATATAAACCTATCAGACCAAAAAGTTCCACAACAACCCCAGTAATGCAAGACAGAAAAGTCTATGTAATAGAATCCCAGTTTTTGGTTAAAAAAAAATTACAGAAAACCTATATGCATGTGTATGTGTATGTTTCTATGCAAGTGGACAAATATGTGGAGTGATATATACTATAGTGCTATCATGAACATTCTGTGTGGGGATGGCAAAGCTAGGAAAGAAAGATAAGAAAGAAAGAAAGAAAGAAAGAAAGAAAGAAAGAAAGAAAGAAAGAAAAAGACGGAAGGAAGGAAGGAAGGAAGGAAGGAAGGAAGGAAGGAAGGAAAGGGAAGGGAAGGGAGGGAAGGGAGGAAAGAAGGAAAGAAATGAAGTAATAAGGTCCTTGTTCAGAGATCTAGAACCACCAAGTCTTCACACTTTTGTAAGCTCCTTTCTTACTACACAGAAACAGAGTTCTTCAGGGAATATCAGTACCACAAGATAAAAATTGGGCCAAGGACCATTTCTAGAACTGTAAATTAGAACACTGAACTCAGGCACAAGAACAGTCTTGTAGCAATGCCAGTTAAAACTAAAATGGGAATGTTTCTGTTTCCCCCCCTTAACTTCTGTACTTGAGGAAAATTAAATGGAATCCACCACTCTTATGAAAGGAAATGACCACAGCGTTTAGAAAAACTTCTTTCAAGAAGATTCTGATTTATAATGGAGTTTAGAATATGGACATCTCAATCGTATCAAAAAGAACCAATCTGTTCCTAAACAATCTCTAAAGTTTCTAAGGATTATTAAAGAAAGGAATCTCTGAGAAATTATCTGATTTTTCTCCTTACATATTAAGAAAGAAATTATAAATTAAGACTAGCAGTTTAGGTATCCAACATCACTTACCCGTAGACTCAAAATCAGGAGTTTTATACTTCAACGACCAGTCAATGGGGTCAGGCCTCCTCACTGTCACTCCTTCCATTTTTAAAATATTGCACATCTCTTCAATTTCAGTAACAGCCTTTTTCAAATGATCTTTGGGAAAATAATGGCCTCCGTGCTTCTGGTAAAATGGCCAGTACTTTTCATATGTGTTGGCCTAGAAGCAGAAGAAATTAAGTGTAATACTTATAGGAGAAAAATGTAACTCATGATAGGGGCATAGGCAGTGAACAATGATTTGTATAACTTAGTGGCAATGAGACAAAGACCATGTCTTGTTTAGTGTTGATCCCCAGTACTGAGCACACTACCTCTCTGGGAAAAAACCCAGTATTTGTTGAATGAAAAATTCTAAACTTCTGGGGCGCCTGGGTGGCTCAGTTGATTAAGTGGCCAACTCTTGAGTTCAGCCTAGGTCATGATCTCACTGTTTGTGAGTTCTAGCCCCACGTTGGGCTCTGTGCTGGCAGTATGGAGCTTGCTTGGTATTCTCTCTCTCCCTCTCTCTCTGCCCCTACCCTGCTTGTGCTCTGTCTCTCAAAAATAAATAAACATTTTTTAAAAATTAAAAAAAAAATTCTAAATTTCCTTGATGTTTTTTGAGACCGTTTGCTCTCTTTGCCTGAGATCTCATGCCCTACTGTTCACAGCATGTCTGCCCTCAGATGGGCTTGGAATCTTCTTGGACCAGTTTTTATAAGCTTCAGAGACAACACAGGACCCAGGTGCTCTGTTAGACAGTCTCAATGAAATCAAGAGAACAAACAAAAGAGCATAAGAGAACAAAAGTATATTTGTATTTAGATAAAACTATGCTATCCATGCATCCCAGAATTCTATCTAGAAAACAGCACTTCAAGATATTTTGTGGGAAAATAGGACACTGCCCCCTTAAAATTAGGGACATGCTCTCAAGCATTCTTTGTTTCTCTTAAAAACCCATTGATTTTCTTGGGGCGCCTGGGTGGCTCGGTCGGTTAAGCGTCCGACTTCGGCTCAGGTCATGATCTCACGGTCCGTGAGTTCGAGCCCCGCGTCGGGCTCTGTGCTGACCGCTCAGAGCCTGGAGCCTATTTCAGATTCTGTGTCTCCCTCTCTCTCTGCCCCTCCCCTGTTCATGCTCTGTCTCTCTCTGTCTCAAAAATAAATAAACGTTAAAAAAAAAAAATTAAAAAAAAAAAAAACCCATTGATTTTCTCATTCAACAGAATTAGCACCTGGCAATATGGTGCAGCAGTGTAAGTCTGCTTTTGGTACTCCTATCCTTCCCTGCAGACGTGTCCCCCCACAATCACACTTCTCCCCTCCCCAGTCTATCCAAGTTCTGATATTGCTTTAAGCCCTTTTGTCATAGAAGAAAGTGATCTGCTAAATGAATTCACACACTTGTGGCAGCTGAAAAAAAGCTTAATATTTCGAAAGTGTCCAAGGCCATATGCATTTTAAAAGACAACTGAATGAAAAACAAATGCTTTACAAAGGCTTAATTCATAAAAAATGACTGATGAATTAGGGTAGGCATAACAACTATAAAATATTGGTTTCCAAAAATATAAAAATGTAGAAGGATTCTTCATTCAGATTGTTGTGCATGTGCCAAAGTTATCAATTTAAAGAAATACACTGGGAAATGTAGATGATGTATATGGATGTAATTTATCAAGACAGATGAAGTAGAATTCCAATCGGAAGATCCATATGCTAAGAAAAAACCTTGGCCTTTCATCAAAAGATTGGCAAAGTGATATACATCGATATATTTTAAGTTTAAAAAATACTTCCTTATATAACTGATTAACTACCAGTCCTGATCATGTCAGATAAGGTTTCCATCACAAATCAGACAATTTCAGATAGTGGTAAGTGCTATGAAGAAGGGAACTGGGTAATGAGACAGAGTGTGTAGATGTCTAGGTCATTAATGTCAAAGATGATGTCTTTTCCAGATTTTTTGTCTCTACTTTCATTTCCACCTCAGTCTGATAAATATCACACATATGGAGGCAGACCAGCCTCTTGTTAGTTTGGTATGTTAAGTTCATATCCGTTAGGCTGGAGCTGAGCCTGCTTGAGAAGGAAAGGAATCTCAAAAACATGTCTTTAACAAACATGGAGCATGCCAGTGAGGCTCTAAAACAAGGGTTGACAAACTAAAATCCATGGCCAGATTTTTTTTTTTAAAGTAAATACAAGTTCTATGGGAACACAGACACGCTCACTCATTTACATACCGTCTGTGGTTGCTTTTGTACTACACTGGCAGAGTTGACAGTTGAGTGGTTGTGACAGAAACCTATGGTCTGCAAAGCCTAAAATATTTACTATCTGGCCTTATACACAAAAAGGTTGCTAATCCTTGTCTAAATGATTAGTTACTTGCTTTACTTTTGAAGATCTATAGGAAAACAACAGGCTCAATTTCTGGCCTGTGAAAAATATTATCAGTATCAAATTATCAGTATTAATTTGCATACTTTTTAAGATCAATCTACTCTTTTTAAAAACAAAAGCATTCCACTGTTTTCTTCTCCTAGGAAGTCCTGCAGCAGCCACTAGAAGGAGAGGATAATAATGACTCTTTATATTCTTCTCAGACACATCGTGGTACTACTCATCCATTCACCACTTTCTCCTTCTCATGCCAGGCACATCTCTTACAGTCCACGAAAGGACAAGAAGCCTTTGAAAATTTAACACTGGGTCACAGCAGACGCATAGCCATGTTGTCCTGCCAGACACATTCCAAAGTATTCTGTGTAACTGTGCAGAATGAAGCTTGCCTTGGTAAATATAAACTAAACTTTCCTGGGGAAAAACAGCTATTTGAACAAGTGTGAGTTTCCTTGTGTAATGAATACCGTGGCTAAGGTCGGACAAAGTCCAAATGATCAAGGCGCATTACATTTTCTAAGAGATAATTGGAAATTATTTACACTCCTTTGTAACCCTGCTAAATGAGTTAGCAAACATTTACCAAGTGTCTGCAAGATAAAAAACACTATATTAAATGCTTAGCATGTGATGTTTTTAATAATCCTTTGCAGAGATGTGGCTGCACTCCTAGAAACTTTATAGGTTTTCAGAGCCTAAAACCCTTCGGGGGAGTTTGCCAAATGAATTTTAAATACCGTCTTTGGAAGGCTAAGAAATATCAATAGAAACTTCTTATGTATCCAGGTGCAAACTTATATTACATTAACCTTGACTGACTTTATATTTTATAAAAGGTTCTTTCTTAAGAGCTTTATTTAAAAAAGACAAAAGCAAAACAAAAACTACATATTTGATGGAAAGTATTCATTATATTTTACAGAATAAAATGCTTCAGAGCTTTTAAAAACTGTGCTCCCTGACAACTACATTCCTTACTCCCATAAAATTTCTTTAGCCCTTTTGTCTTCTAATATGTCTTATGCTCTAATTGCCTATAAACAGTTTAATACATAATTTTATCTTTCATTGTTTCCAAACTGATTAATACATCTGAATCATCTCTCTCTTACTTAAGGCCTTGCCTTCTAGGGGCCATGCATGTCTTTAATATTCTCTCCCTCAATGCCTAGTTCAGTATGTGGCATAAAGCAGAAATAACCAGACATATGAATAAAATCAATACTGCTAAAGCTAGTAATATCTGCAATCATCACATTTACATTACTTTTGTAATGTAAAACTAAGTCGATGCAACAGTAATGAAGTGTGGTTTTGTCCCTTGAAATACTTAGCATGTAACCTTTTACCTTCATGTTTAATCTTGTTAGGTAGATAGCAAACCTCTTAATATCTTCACTTTATTGAGGCCCAGAAATTTGTGGAATCTTGCACAAGGTCAAAGAGCTGATTAGCCAAGACTAGTATCAAGCTTTTTAATCAAATACATAATTCAGTCGTGGTCTCCTGACTTCAGCCTGCTACACTTCCCACAAATGACAGAGAACTCAAACTCATGTCTGAGAATCATGTCTGTTTTCATAAGATCACATAGTACAGAAGTCAACAATTTCATAGACAAGTAAAAGGGTAAACTATTGCTTGAATTTGAAATTTAATTCCACCCAATTAAAATGGTTAAGGGATGGGACTTCTTTGCAAGAGAAGACTTAAAAAGATCACACCTTTCTAAAACATGTGGATGATACATAAATTAATCTGTTCTGTTCATCAAATTTCAAATATCAGAACCAAAGGTAGTTTCATAACAATTAGAAGAAGTTATTACTTTTTCTATTACCCTGTCTTCAAGGTCTAATTAAAGAATCATTTTCTTCAAGAAGACTTCCTAACTATCCAGCATTTGGTTGTTGCTCTCCTGACATTCAATTCAACTGTTAGTTGGTTAGCATAAGATACTTCGCTTTAATCTTTGTTTCTATACGACCATCTTATCTGTCTCAATAGAAAGCAAGTTCTTATGTGCTGATACCTCTGGAGCCCTGGTATACCACAGGCAACATTTCTGAGGATGATGATAATGATGTAACAGAACTTATTTCCTTAATCCATGTTATAAATAAAAATGTAAATATTCAAGAAGAATTTAAGTACATTGAAGATATATTTGTAACCCATTATTAACAGAAGCTCAAGTTGTGTCTGCAATGTGGATGGCACTCCCTTATTCAGGATGCAACCTGAACACCAACCCACAGAGGCCTGGCCTTAGGAATATCACAGATAACACTAGGAGTTTTTAAAAGAGAGATATTACATGTTGCCAGGGAAACACTGAAAGGCTTTGTGAAAGGTACCATCAGAGCTATGTGGTAGTAAGAGGGGTAGGTTTAAACTACAGACAAAAGGGGTATCTGGGTGTCTCAGTCGGTTAGGTGTCCAGCTTTGGCTCAGGTCGTGATCTCATTGTTTGTGGGTTCGAGCCCCGCATTGGGCTCTGTGCTGATAGCTCACAGCCCCGACCCTGCTTCAGATTCTGTGTCTCCCTCTTTCTACCCGCCCCCCCCCCCACTATCTCTCTTTTTCTGTCTCTCAAAAAGAAAAAAAAAAGAAAAAAAAAGTAAAAGAAAAAAAAGCTGTAGATAAGAGAGGTACAGGCACATAGGTGGAAGAGTCCTGAGTAAGAGCAAAGGCATGAGGATTGTTTGGGGAACGGTCTAGTTTGGCTGCTTGTATCGTTACCTTACAAAGTCTTCTGCAAACCAGGGTGAAATATTAGAGCAGAGAGGAACCCAAATAGGAATGGTCATCTGCTAACCTGTCTTTCTAACACATCTCTAAGATGAACCAATGACTCAAATGGAGAGTCCTGAAAAGGCAGATAAGAACCAGATTGTGAATGATCTTGATTACCATGAGAACTTTATCTGGAGCAGTATGGGGGGAGGGAACACGTCGAAGATTGGGAAATAGAGGAATGATAGGAGCAGGATGAGCAACATAACTGAATTTTGGTTTAAAAAAATCACCCTGAGGGGTGCCTGGGTGGCTCAGTTGGTTGAGCATCTGACTCTTGATTTTGGCTCAGGTCATGATCCCTGGGTCGTGGGTTCAAGCCCCACTTCAGGCTCTGCACTGAGCATGGAGCCTGCTTAAGATTCTCTTTCTCTGCTCCTCTCTCTTGCTCACATGCTCTCTCTCTCTCTCTCTCTCTCTCACTTATAAGAAAATTTTAAAAACTCACTCTTATAGAAGCTGGAAGGTGGTTTGGAGAGAAAAGCAAATGAGGGAGACCAATGAGGAGTTAACTGCAATAGGCAGTAGATGAGATCCTGACCAAAGGGAGCAGTAGAGGGATGGAGGCAAGGTTGCTTTTGACAAAAGACTGGTTAGATCTTAGAAAAAGGATGTGGAGGACCTGACTGAAGGAGAAATCAGAGGTGATTCTTTGATGTTTCAGCGTGAGTGAAGAGGAATGCCAAAAATGAAAAGGAAGGAATGAAGAAGGGTCCAGTTGAGCAGAGTGGCTGGCAGTTGAACTCAAGATGTGCCAGGTTTGAGGTCCCATGGCAATACCCAGCAAGGAATTTAACCTGTTGGCCTGGAGAGAGATCTGGACCAGAGTGGAGGCAGGAGCCAAAGTTGTGAGAACAGCTAGAAGAGGGCCAGAGTGAAATTCTGCTCAAACCCAACATTACAGACAGGAAGATGTGAGGCATAGTGAAAGTACTACATCCCCAGATAAGGTCTGTCAGAATCTGAAGGAAGGGGTTATTTGTGTAAATAGCGTCAAACACTTGCAGAGACTTCAAGTAAGATAATTAAAATCACGGCTGGATTTCAGAGGGGTGGAGTAGGCTGCAGTGAAAGCAGTTCTAGAGGAGAATGGAAGCAGAAGCCAGACTGCACAAGGTGAGGAGTGAACCCCCTTCAGACATGTGAACATCCTTGCTTTACCTTCACCTCCACGGTGAACGGTGGAACACAGGCATTTTCAGCTCTGCCCACGATCACTTCCTCTAAGGGGTCCCATTCATTGTAAGAGGAGACAGGGCAGTCCTTGGGCAGAGGATCAGTGGCCTTATCGTCAGCTGCACAGGAATTCCGGGAGGAAGCAGTAGCTGCCTGGGTGCTCTGGAAAGTTCGCTGCACCCATCCTGTTAAGGTTCTTCCAAGCTTCCAAGAACAAAGAAAAGATTATTACGGAGTCCCATACAGTACTTGGTGAGAGGGGTGAGGAAGTAGAGGTGGAATGAAACCCCACATAACATAGACATTTAAAATCCTTTAGGAGAAAGTAAACCAAGATGTTAGGTAGTATATAGTTGGCTAGTGGGGTCATAGTTTTACCTTCTTGTTTGTACATTATCCTTTTATCTATCATATTAAATGGCATAACTCTTTAAAGCCACTCAGAAGATTCTGTCCCCAGTGATCACCCCCATTTATATCTCAGAGTGGATTTCTGCAAACAAGTTTTAATCAAGCTTTAAGCAACCCTTCAGCAGATGATGGGTCACCCCATCCCTATAAAACCACAGAAAGCTGCTCCATATCTCCCTGCCAAGTCCAGCTAGAGGAAGCAGCCTCCTTTCCCCTTCAGTATTAAAAGTTATCAATATTAGAATCCTCCCCCCCCCAAGTTATAATATAGAAGCATACACAACCTTATTTTTCAGAATAATCAGCTTCAAACTAAAAATTTTGCATTGCTCACACACTTCACACTCTTTGGCACTTCAATTCTGACAATGACCAAGTGCCATCTGCTTCATTTTACAGATGGTCCAGAGTATCCTAGCCAAGATAAGGATTAACCCAAGCACAAATGTAAACAACAAGAAAGGAGAACTAAGGACTTCAAAAAAGACTTTTGAAAATACAGGGCCTATAAAATCTAGAACAGGGGAGTCCCTTACCCAGTGGGCAAACTTCAACTGCCCTCCCCCCACCCCCCACCCCAACCTCCCATCTATATCCTACTCCGTTAAATGCGTTAGGAAGGAGGCAGGAGAGGAGCCAGGGTGGGGACCAAAGGAAGAGGGAGAGTGACAGCTGTTCTGGAAGCAGTTGCGGGAGGGAGCCAAACTGCCCTGCTATTCCTGTCCTAGGAGCCAGGGAGGGTCTGCAAGCACAAGCTTACATACCAGGCAAGAAGAGGGTGGGGGCTCGGCAGAAAATCTGGCTACAGACTGAACTTGCTCCTCTCTCGACTCAGGACTCCATGTTCCTCTTGGAGTGGGCCTGCTTGCTCCCTCTCCTTCCCAGATTCTCACTTTGCCTCCTCTCCTGCCCACCCACATCACACGCATTTCCCCGAAGGCTCTCCAACTCTATGCCCACCCCCGGCACTGCACCCCAATAACTCGATCCTGGTATTAAGAAAAGTCACGTGTCACCCCCAGCCCCTCACCCCGGGCCGGAAGCTCCTTGGAGCGAACCCAGTGCTGGTGGGAGGGCGGTGCCCCCTGCATTGACGGCCACCGTGGCCGGAGGTGCGCAGAGAGCAACTGTGCCCACGGGGTGTGGCCCCAAAACGTGTCCCGCTTCCCCAGGGGCACCGCCCAGCTCCCGGCAGCCAGCAAAGGCTCTCGAAGCTGAGCATTCAAAGGGCAGCAGAGGACCATTGTCAAGCAATGCCGGCTGGGGAAAGTGAGGGAAGGCGCGCACGCGGCCGCCGGCAGAGATGGGCGGCGCACGCACCCGAGAACCGATGTAGTGCACCGCCTCGGCGCCGCGGCTCCCGCCGCGCAGACACCGCACCCGCAGCATCGCTCCGCGCCTGGCTGGTCCACGAGCGGAATGTTCCCGGTGCTCGGCCGCGTCGGTCCGAGCCTCCCGAGAGCGCGCTAGCAGGAGGTGTCCGGGCGCGCGGCCCTCTGCCTTTTGTAGTCTCGCCCCGCCCCTCCACCTCCCGCGCGCCCCATTGGCTGCTGGGAACAGGTGGCGGGGCCGGTGGGAGGCGGGGGGTGGCGCTGGCCCGCGAGCTGGGCCGCCCCGAGTTAGGAACTGTTAGGGGACTGCCGGTGGCACCCGGTCAAGGCCCCGGTGTTTGCCTTTTTTTTAGCTTGTCAATCGGCCGACTGGCTTCAGCTACCGAGCCCCACCCGTGCCCGCCGAAGGAGGCCCACCACTGCGTCGGGGAAGGGGAGCAGCACGCGACTTCTGACGAAGTAAACTTAATAGTACCTTAAATGTGCCCAGTTGGATTACATATGTAAAGCGTTAAATACGGTCACAGGGTTAAATTCGTCTGTATGCACTGACTCAGTCCCCTCGTTTTGCTCAGTCCCCTCATTTTGCAGTGAATGAAGCCACCTAAAGGTTAGGTGGCTTCTTAAGGCAACACCGGGATTGAGACTGGAGAAGAGTAAGTCTGGAACTCAGGTTATCTCCACCCTCCGGGGTGCTGCACTTTCCACCCATGAGCGTTTTCGGTGTTTGGGGGAATGCTGGACGTTTCAAATAGTCGTTGGCCTTGTGCCCCTGGCTTGAGAAACTCAATCATGAAAACAGAGACAAAAGTGGGCCAGAAATAAGGGAGGTAGTCCTCCCTTCCAGTCTCGTCTTCCCTTCCATTTCATTTATTTAAATTTTTGTTTCAATTTGATTAGGATACGTTTTTTAGAAAAGTTCCCTAACAGTGCAAACTAGAGAACTCAGTTTAACATTTAAGTACCTAGCAGGAAAGGGATCAGAGAGATTTGAGTATTTTGTTTTGTACCTACAAAATATCTAATTATTTATTTTTAGTAAGCTGTCTTTTTAACTCTGGTGTCTCAAACTTGTTTTCCAAAGCTCACTGATGGAAGGCACCAGACAAGCAGGATGGCAGGGGAGAAAGAGCCCTGGAGAGGGAATTGGGAGAACAGGGTTCACGTCTTGACTCTGTAATAGACTACTATGTGTCTTCTTGAGTAGCAATCTTCTTATCCTCAAAGGGAGAACACTTGCATTTATTGTCCCTAGTACACAGGGTTGTTAAGGGGCCAAAAGGAGAGATTGTGCATGTGGAACGTGGTGTGGCCCTAAGAGCTATATGAATATGAGGTAATATTTTACCAGCTCTAACAATAAGGAGGCCTCCAAATGTGATAATAGGGTGAAAGGAGTCAGTAAGTCTAGGTCCATATCTTAGCTCTGCTACTAACTTGCTTTGTGACCTGGAACCAAATTCCTTCTCCTTTCTAATGAAGGCATCACACTTCTAGTGAAGGTTTTGGCAAATCTCTAATATTTCTCAAAATTTATAAAGTACCTCTCCCAGGAATTAAATGCAGAAAGTCTAATTTTCTAATGTACTTGCAATGGTCAGAGATGTACTCCTCAATAAGGGATTTTTTTTAAATTTTTATGAATATAATTTATTGTCAAATCGGCTTACATACAACACCCAGTGTTCATCCCGACAAGTGCCCTCCTCAATGCCCATCACCCATTTTCCCCTCTCCCCCACCCCCCATCAACCCTCAGTTTGTTCTCTGTATTTAAGTCTCTTGTGGTTTGCCTCCCTCCCTCTCTGTTTGTAACTTTTTTTTATCCCTTCCCTTCCCCCATGGTTTTCGGTTCAGTTTCTCAAGATTCACATATGAGTGAAAGCATATGATATCTGTCCATCTATGACTGACTTATTTCACTCAGCATAATACCTTCCAGTTCCATCCACATTGCTGCAAATGGCATGATTTCATTCTTTCTCATTGCCAAGTAGTATTCCATTGAATATATGAACCACATCTTCTTTATCCATTCATCAGTTGATGGACATTTAGGCTCTTTCCATAATTTGGCTATTGTTGAAAGTGCTGCTATAAACATTGGGGTACAAGTGCCCCTATGCATCAGCACTCCTGTATCCCTTGGGTGAATTCCTAGCAGTGCTATTGCTGGGTCATAGGGTAGGTCTATTTTTAATTTTTTGAGGAACCTCCACACTGTTTTCCAGAGCGGCTGCACCAGTTTGCATTCCCACCAACAGTGCAGGAGGGTTCCCATTTCTCCACATCCTCTCCAGGATCTATAGTCTCCTGATTTGTTCATTTTAGCCACTCTGACTGGAGTGAGGTGATAGCTCAGTGTGGTTTTGATTTGTATTTTCCTGATGAGGAGTGACGTTGAGCATCTTTTCATGTGCCTGTTGGCCATCCGGATGTCTTCTTTAGAGAAGTGTCTATTCATGTCTTCTGTCCATTTCTTCACTGGATTCTCTGTTTTTTGGGTGTGGAGTTTGGTGAGTTCTTTATAGATTTTGGATACTAGCCCTTTGTCCAATATGTCATTTGCAAATATCTTTTGCCATTTCGTCGGTTGCCTTTTAGTTTTTTTGATTGTTTCCTTTGCAGTGCAGAAGCTTTTTATCTTGATGATGTCCCAATAGTTCATTCTTGCTTTTAATTCCTTTGCCTTCCCTTCCCTCTAGGATTTTGATGGTTTCCTATGCTCTTTCATCCATTTTGAGTTTATTTTTGTGTATGGTGTAAGAAAGTGGTCGAGTTTCATTCTTCTGCATGTTGCTGTCCAGTTCTCCCAGCACCATTGGATATTCTTTTTTCCATTGGATATTCTCTCCTGCTTTGTCAAAGATTACTTGGCCATACATTTGTGGGTACAATTCTGGGTTCTCTATTCTATTACATTGGTCTATGTGTCTGTTTTTGTGCCAATACCATACTGTCCTGATGAATACAGCTTTGTAGTAGAGGCTAAAGTATAGTAGGTACGTATAACAGAAAGTATTGACATTACTGTATACCATTTCTGTTTGAGTTCTGAGGACACCCTCATATCATTCATCAAAGACACTTTTAATTTTGGAGATGTAAGAATTGGAAATGCCTGGAAATAATGAAGCCAGGATGTCATTAAGGTTTATATAAAAGAAGCTTCATGGGACGCCTGGGTGGCTCAGTAGGTTAAGCATCTGACTCTTGATTTCAGCTCAGGTGAATGGAATCAAGCCCTGAGTTGGGCTCTGCGCTGACAGTATGGAGCCTGCCTGGGATTTCCTCCTCTCTCTCTCTCTCTCTCACTCTCTCTCTCTCTCTTAAAATAAATAAATAAACTTAAAAAAAAGAAAAGAAAAAAGAAAGACTCATAGCCACAGAACATATCCTAATCTCCCTGGAATCCAAGGGAAAGTTTGTGGATAAAGCCACCCAAACCAGTCCTATTGCTATAAAAGCAAGCCAAAGCACTTAACTCACTCTCTTTTTCTTTCTTATGTGTGGATATATGCATTGCTTTTGAAAACATTCTGTAACAATTTTTAGATTGATTTGATCAACGGGAAGCACAAGCCTTCCATACTGGTTTGTTTATCTTACATTGTGTGTCCAACTCTCCAAAGTATTGATGGTGATACCTGGAAACTCCTTGGTGTTTAGATACTGCTTTTTTTTTTTCTGAAGAAATGGAATAGACCGTGAACTCTTGTCTTCTTCTCCTTCTTTGGCAGTAGGTTAGTGTAACACCAATTATTTTTATTGAACCAATAATTTTAGGATCTTGGTGGCCTCATAATTAATGGTTATGCATATTCATGTCTAATAGTAGTATACTTTTGTAGGTTAATCTAGAGGCATGATTTAGGGTCATGTAGGGATAAAAGGACAAGGAATAGGAAACTCATCAGAAGCATGGCAGATTATTCTGCTTTCCAATTTCTCCTTCATTACCATTGCTTTGTGGACCATACCCAGCTCTACCTGGTTCCAGCCAATGAAGTACAGAGTTTGAGAAATGTGTCCTGAGACTAAAAAAACCCAAAAAGCTAGTGCAGTCTTTGGGTCAACACAATGAACAACAGAAGAGCCTATTGTAAGAATTCATTATTTCATTGTCATGGTTAACATCAGAATCTGTGCATAGGAAGCAGTCATAATGTGTTCCTAGAACTTAAGAGATATGGGTACTCTGTGAAACTAGTAATACAGGCGTACACACACACACACACACACACACACACACGGTGGATGAAATTAGCTATCTTCAGAAGTCAGCCTTTCTGAGAGATATTTGTACTTATAGTTTAGGGGACAGGATATGTCTCAAATTAAATCAGAAAAAGATAGGACTACTCAAGTCAAACAAGATGACTACAACATATTCTCATGACTAGAATGTAATAAAAGAAAGATGCAATTTTTTAAAGTATTATTTGGGGGACACCTGGCTGGCTCAGTTGGTAGAGCATGTGACTCTTGATCTTGGGGTTGTGAGCCCCACATTGGGGGTAGGGATTACTTTAAAAATTTTTTGTTTATTTAAAAAAAAAGTAGTAATTGGACTGCATCATAAAATGTCTCTGTATACACAAAACAGTGATAACAGAAATTGTGTGGAGGGCAAGGGCCTGGGTCACTGTGGAACAGGGACAAGAAGGAGGTTTTTCACTGCATACCCTATTGTACTTTTAATTTTGAACATTTGAATGAATTTCCTATTAAGCAAATAAATATTTCAAAGACTGCATTTACAGAGGTGTGATTGTCAAAATGGAGCTTTTAAAAAGGAAGCCAGAGTGCACAGTTTGTCAGAGTCTGTTCATCCAGCTCTATCTAAGGATGGAATCAGAATATTCTGGTCCCTGAAAAGGTAATACCTATTGAGGACAAGAATAATTTCATGGGTTTTGATGGGATATCCTTCTAGAATATTCACCTCCTCCAGCTTCTGAGTTCACTAAGCAACCTTATCATTCCTGGAAACCTTGACATGGGGAAAGGGTTCACACTTCAGGCTGAGCACAAGTGACAGAGCTGGGAATGTGGAACTTTCATTGTAAAGTTTTACATCAGTATTCTAGCTTATCCTTCACAGTCTGGTGTGATTCAGTCCTTGCTCTCAAAGTATATTCCTCTTCTCAATGTTCTCCCTTTTCTGTCTGCCTGCTCAACTCTGGGTGAACTGATGGAATCCAGTTTCTGCCCCTGAAATTCTGCGGGACTGTCTTGCTACCACAACACCGTGTTCTCCTAGCTCACAGCACCTCTCCTGCTGCTCTGGAATTGCCTTCTTAGCTGTCTGTCTTTTGCTGGACTGTTCACTCCAACGGGGCGGGAAGCCTGTTTTATCCACTACTATATCCCCAGCACAGTGCCTGTCACAACACGGGTCCTCAATCAATCTTTCACTGAAGGAGGTGCTGCTCAGAAAGCCTGGACTAGAATAACCGGACCTCCCTCTTTGCTAACTATCTTACAGTCTTTGATTTCAGCATCCTTTATATCTCTGGAAATCCTCTCATGTAACCTCAGCTATTCCCACTATTCAGATGATTTCCAGTAGTTTTAGAACCACTTTCTACCCTGGGTACCTGACCTACATTTTCAAGTACCTGCAGGTCAGAATGGTAGCCTGGGGGCTCTGATACCAATTTTCTCTTCATTCAGCCTGGGATTTCTCATCTGAAATTAAAGGCAATGGTCACTAGATAATCTCAGCCTTAAAAATGCCATTTCTACACTGGGATTTTGTCAGCAGCTCAAACTCAGTCTGTCTGCAGTGGAACTCACACCAGCCCTTCCTCCTTCCTCCTAGAAAGGGTTCTACCTTTTTCTAATCATTTAGGCTTGGAACTCTCTAGACATCTTTGCTTCCTCCTCCTAATCTAGTCCTCCATACCCAATGAGTGGCAAAATCTTATGAAGGCAGTTTCTGCCCAGTTCTCTTACAAAGCCTTTTAGGATTTTTATTGGCAACATCTGGGTCATTACTGCCAGCAAGTCTTAGAGGTGGATTCTTTCATCAGATGACAACTGCAAAACAGTAACTCCAACTAAGTGAAATCCAGCTCTTTCCAAGTATTTAAAATAATCTCAGCTTAAGTCAGCACTCAAACCCATCTGGCTTTAAGAATATTGAAGAAGGAACGTCGAGAGTCTGCTCCAAGGAATCTTATTTCTTTCACATCAATCTTCAGATACCTTTCTGGAATCTGAAAGCAGTAAACACTATTCTCTTTTAGGTCCTAACTAAACTTAAACTAAAAGGCAAAGGTCATCGCCATCTGTTCGTGTCTTGATACCATGAGTATATGGCAAGAAAAAAAGCTGCATCTCTTGCGGTCTCACCCCAGTATTTTTTTTAAAATAAAAAAATAAGTAACAGCTTTGTTGAGATATAATTCACAGAGCATAAAGTTCACTCTTTTAAAGAGTACAAGGTCAATGGCTTTTTACATACTTACAGTATGTGAATGTAAGTACTCACATACTTACTTGTTCATCTATCACCACGAATTCAAGTACAGTTTCATGATTCCAGCAAGAAATCCTGTCCCCATTAGCAGACACACTCCTCCTTCTTCCCCCTCCCACCCCCTGGCAGACACTAAGCTACTTTTTATCTATTGATTTGCCTATTCTGAGCATTTGATATAAATGGAACCATGCAAATATGGTCTCTAGTGTCTGGCTTCTTTCGCTTAGAATGTTTTTAAGGTTCATCCATATTGTAGCATGTATCAGTACTTCATTCCTTTTTAAGGCCAGATACTCTTCCATTATATAGATATACCTGATTTTGTTTATCTGCTCATCAGTTGATGGACATTTGTATTGTTTTTTGCTACTACAAATCATGCTGTTATTCATGTACAAATGTTTTGTGTGGATGTAGGTTTTGATTTCTTGTGGATATTGCTGCATCATATGCTAACTCCATATG
This sequence comes from Panthera leo, assembly GCF_018350215.1. Lineage (NCBI taxonomy): Eukaryota > Metazoa > Chordata > Mammalia > Carnivora > Felidae > Panthera > Panthera leo. The sequence continues at coordinate 58,187,025 of NC_056684.1, read as the reverse complement.
TAACACTCTGAGGAACTAGCAAATTGTTTTCTGGGGTGGCTACACCAGTTTTGCATTCCCAACAGCAATATGTGGAGGGTTCCAGTTTCTCCTCACCAACACTTACATGTCCAACTTTTTTGATTATATCCATCCTAGTGGGTGTGATGTAGTTTATCACTGTGGGCTTAATTTGCATTTCCCTAATGACTAGTGATGTTGATAATCTTTTTATGTGCTTATTGTCCATTTGTACATCTTCTTTGGAACACCTGTCTTAGAACAGAAAAAAGTGAAATACCTTTATTTAGGGAGGAAGTGATGCCCATTTACAGGAACTAACATTCTTCTTTCAAATGAGGCAAAATTAATAGTTCTTTACAAATACAAAGAGGGAACACTTCTTTAAATACATTGCCTAAAGGGGTGCCTGGGTGGCTCAGTCATTTGGGCGGCTGACTTTGGCTCAGATCATGATCTCACAGTTTGTGAGTTTGAGCCCCACATTGGGCTCTGTGCTGACAGCTCAGAGCCTGGAACCTACTCTCGATTCTGTGTCTCCCTCTCTCTGCCTCTCCCCTGCTCAGGCTCTGTCTCTCTGCCTCTCTCTCTCTCTCTCTCAAAAATAAATAAACATTAAAAAATAAAAATAAATAAATACATTGCCTAAGACTGGGGTAAAAACACCTTTTATCTTTTAAAAAATCATGAAAGGTAACCTTAGAGCTAAATGATTGAGAGAAAATTTCATTTTTAGAGTAGATAAATAAATAAACAGTAACTTCAGTTTACTCCTGAAGAATTAAACATTGGGCTTGTGAGAGACATTGTCACCAATATTACTGTCTTTTGGAGGAGCATTTGAGACTTGCTTAGAAGTTAGTAGATAATGCAACAGATCTACTATTTTGAAAAAGGTCAAGTTATTTTAATATAAATGAACCCATGTAGACAAACTCAGTTTAGCAATCCTTATCAAAATAACACCAGCATTCTTCACAGAGTTAGAACCAACAATCCTAAAATTTGTATGGAACCAGAAAAAACCCTGAACAGACAAAGCAATCTTGAAAAAGAAAACCGAAGCTGAAGGCATCACATTCCCAGACTTTAAGACATATTACAAAGCTGTAATCATCAAGACAGTATGGTACTGGCACAAAAACAGACACTCAGATCAATGGAACAGAATAGAAAACCCAGAAATGGACCCACAAATGTATGACCAACTAATCTTTGACAAAGCAGGAAAGAATATCCAATGGAATAAAGACAGTCTCTTCAGCAAGTGGTGCTGGGAAAACTGGACAGCGACATGCAGAAAAATGAACCTGGACCACTTTCTTACACCATACACAAAAATAAACTCAAAATGGATGAAAGACCTCAATGTAAGACAGGAAGCCATCTAAATCCTAAAGGAGAAAACAGGCAAAAACCTCTCTGACCTCAGCCACCGTACCTTCTTACTCAACACGTCTCCGGAGGCAAGGGAAACCAAAGCAAAAATGAACTATTGGGACCTCATCAAAATAAAAGCTTCTGCACAGCAAAGGAAATAATCAGCAAAACTAAAAGGCAACCGACAGAATGGGAGAAGATATTTGCAAATGACATATCAGATAAAAGGTTAGTATCCGAAGTCTATAAAGAACTTATCAAACTCAACACCCAAAAAATGAATAATCCAGGGAAGAAATGGGCAAAAGACATGAATCGACACTTCTCCAAAGAAGATATCCAGATGGTGAACAGACACATGAAAAAATGCTCAACATCACTCATCGTCAGGGAAATACAAATCAAAACCACAATGAGATACCACCTCATACCTGTCAGAATGGCTAACGTTAACAACTCAGGCAACAACAGATGTTGGTGAGGATGCAGAGAAAGAGGATCTCTTTTGCACTGTTGGTGGGAATGCAAACTGATGCAGCCACTCTGGAAAACAGTAGGTTCCTCAGAAAACTAAAAACAGAACTACCCTATGACCCAGGAATGGCATTACTAGGTATTTATCCAAGGGATACAGGTATGCTGTTTTGAAGGGGAACATGCACCCCAATATTTATAGCAGAGCTATCAACAATAGCCAAAGTATGGAAAGAGCCTGAATGTCCATCAACTGATGAATGGATAAAGAAGACATGGTATAGGGGGGTTCCGGAAGATGGCGGCGTAGGAGGACGCGGGGCTCACAGCGCGTCCTGCCGATCACTTAGATTCCACCTACACCTGCCTAAAGAACCCAGAAAACCGCCAGAGGATTAGCAGAAGGGAGTCTCCGGAGTCAAGCGCAGACTAGAGGCCCACGGAAGAGGGTAGGAAGGGCGGCGAGGCGGTGCGCGCTCCACGGACTGGCGGGAGGGAGCCGGGGCGGAGGGGCGGCTCGCCGGCCAAGCAGAGCCCCCGAGTCTGGCTGGCAAAAGCCGAGGGGCCGGACGGACCGTGTTCCGAAAGCAAGCGCGACTTAGCATCTGGGAGGTCATAAGTTAACAGCTCTGCTCGGAAATCGGGAAGGCTGGAGGACAAAGGGAGGGAGAGCTGCTGAGCCCCCGGACGGCAGAGCTCAGCTTGGCGGGGAACAAAGGCGCCAGCGCCATCTCCCCCGCCCATCCCCCAGCCAAAATCCCAAAGGGAACCAGTTCCTGCCAGGGAACTTGCTCGCTCCGCGCAAACACCCAAATCTGTGCTTCTGCGGAGCCAAACCTCCGGCAGCGGATCTGACTCCCTCCCGCTGCCACAGGGCCCCTCCTGAAGTGGATCACCTAAGGAGAAGCGAGCTAAGCCTGCCCCTCCACCCCCGTGCACCTTGCCTACCCACCCCAGCTAATACGCCAGATCCCCAGCAACACAAGCCTGGCAGTGTGCAAGTAGCCCAGACGGGACACGCCACCCCACAGTGAATCCCGCCCCTAGGAGAGGGGAAGAGAAGGCACACACCAGTCTGACTGTGGCCCCAGCAGTGGGCTGGGGGCAGACATCGGGTCGGACTGCGGCCCCGCCCACTAACTCCAGTTATACACCACAGCACAGGGGAAGTGCACTGCAGGTCCTCACCACGCCAGGGACTCTCCAAAATGACCAAACGGAAGAATTCCCCTCAGAAGAATCTCCAGGAAATAACAACAGCTAATGAACTGATCAAAAAGGATTTAAATAATATAACAGAAAGTGAATTTAGAATAATAGTCATAAAATTAATCGCTGGGCTTGAAAACAGTATACAGGACAGCAGAGAATCTCTTGCCACAAAGATCGAGGGACTAAGGAACAGTCACGAGGAGTTGAAAAACGCTTTAAACGAATTGCAAAACAAAATGGAATCCACGATGGCTCGGCTTGAAGAGGCAGAGGAGAGAATAGGTGAACTAGAAGATAAAGTTATGGAGAAAGAGGAAGCTGAAAGAAAGAGAGATAAAAAAATCCTGGAGTATGAGGGGAAAATTAGAGAACTAAGTGATACACTAAAAAAAAATAATATACGCATAATTGGTATCCCAGAGGAGGAAGAGAGAGGGAAGGGTGCTGAAGGGGTACTTGAACAAATTATAGCTGAGAACTTCCCTGAACTGGGGAAGGAAAAAGGCATTGAAATCCAAGAGGCACAGAGAACTCCCTTCAGACGTAACTTGAATCGATCTTCTGCACGACATATCATAGTGAAACTGGCAAAATACAAGGATAAAGAGAAAATTCTGAAAGCAGCAAGGGATAAACGTGCCCTCACATATAAAGGGAGACCTATAAGACTCGTGACTGATCTCTCCTTTGAAACTTGGCAGGCCAGAAAGGCTTGGCACGATATCTACAGTGTGCTAAACAGGAAAAATATGCAGCCGAGAATCCTTTATCCAGCAAGTCTGTCATTTAGAATAGAAGGAGAGATAAAGGTCTTCCCAAACAAACAAAAACTGAAGGAATTTGTCACCACGAAACCAGCCCTACAAGAGATCCTAAGGGGGATCCTGTGAGACAAAGTACCAGAGACATCACTACAAGCATAAAACATACAGACATCACAATGACTCTAAACCCATATCTTTCTATAATAACACTGAATGTAAATGGATTAAATGCGCCAACTAAAAGACATAGGGTATCAGAATGGATAAAAAAACAAGACCCATCTATTTGCTGTCTACAAGAGACTCATTTTAGATCTGAGGACACCTTTAGATTGAGAGTGAGGGGATGGAGAACTATTTATCATGCTCCTGGAAGCCAAAAGAAAGCTGGAGTAGCCATACTTATATCAGACAAACTAGACTTTAAATTAAAGGCTGTAACAAGAGATGAAGAAGGGCATTATATAATAATCACAGGGTCTATCCACCAGGAAGAGCTAACTATTATAAATGTCTATGCGCCAAATACCCGAGCCCCCAGATATATAAAACAATTACTCATAAACATAAGCAACCTTATTGATAAGAATGTGGTCATTGCAGGGGACTTTAACACCCCACTTACAGAAATGGATAGATCATCTAGACACACAGTCAATAAAGAAACAAGGGCCCTGAATGATACATTGGATCAGATGGACTTGACAGATATATTTAGAACTCTGCATCCCAAAGCAACAGAATATACTTTCTTCTCGAGTGCACATGGAACATTCTCCAAGATAGATCATATACTGGGTCACAAAACAGCCCTTCATAAGTTTACAAGAATTGAAATTATACCATGCATACTTTCAGACCACAATGCTATGAAGCTTGAAATCAACCACAGGAAAAAGTCTGGAAAACCTCCAAAAGCATGGAGGTTAAAGAACACCCTACTAACGAATGAGTGGGTCAACCAGGCAATTAGAGAAGAAATTAAAACATATATGGAAACAAACGAAAATGAAAATACAACAATCCAAACGCTTTGGGACGCAGCGAAGGCAGTCCTGAGAGGAAAATACATTGCAATCCAGGCCTATCTCAAGAAACAAGAAAAATCCCAAATACAAAATCTAACAGCACACCTAAAGGAAATAGAAGCAGAACAGCAAAGGCAGCCTAAACCCAGCAGAAGAAGAGAAATAATAAAGATCAGAGCAGAAATAAACAATATAGAATCTAAAAAAACTGTAGAGCAGATCAACGAAACCAAGAGTTGGTTTTTTGAAAAAATAAACAAAATTGACAAACCTCTAGCCAGGCTTCTCAAAAAGAAAAGGGAGATGACCCAAATAGATAAAATCATGAATGAAAATGGAATGATTACAACCAATCCCTCAGAGATACAAACAATTATCAGGGAATACTATGAAAAATTATATGCCAGCAAATTGGACAACCTGGAAGAAATGGACAAATTTCTAAACACCCACACTCTTCCAAAACTCAATCAGGAGGAAATAGAAAGCTTGAACAGACCCATAACCAGCGAAGAAATTGAATCGGTTATCAAAAATCTCCCAACAAATAAGAGTCCAGGACCAGATGGCTTCCCAGGGGAGTTCTACCAGACATTTAAAGCAGAGATAATACCTATCCTTCTCAAGCTATTCCAAGAAATAGAAAGGGAAGGAAAACTTCCAGACTCATTCTATGAAGCCAGTATTACTTTGATTCCTAAACCAGACAGAGACCCAGTAAAAAAAGAGAACTACAGGCCAATATCCCTGATGAATATGGATGCAAAAATTCTTAATAAGATACTAGCAAATCGAATTCAACAGCATATAAAAAGAATTATTCACCATGATCAAGTGGGATTCATTCCTGGGATGCAGGGCTGGTTCAACATTCGCAAATCGATCAACGTGATACATCACATTAACAAAAAAAAAGAGAAGAACCATATGATCCTGTCAATCGATGCAGAAAAGGCCTTTGACAAAATCCAGCACACTTTCTTAATAAAAACCCTTGAGAAAGTCGGGATAGAAGGAACATACTTAAAGATCATAAAGGCCATTTATGAAAAGCCCACAGCTAACATCATCCTCAACGGGGAAAAACTGAGAGCTTTTTCCCTGAGATCAGGAACACGACAGGGATGCCCACTGTCACCGCTGCTGTTTAATATAGTGCTGGAAGTTCTAGCATCAGCAATCAGACAACAAAAGGAAATCAAAGGCATCAAAATTGGCAAAGATGAAGTCAAGCTTTCGCTTTTTGCAGATGACATGATACTATACATGGAAAATCCGATAGACTCCACCAAAAGTCTGCTAGAACTGATACATGAATTCAGCAAAGTTGCAGGATACAAAATCAATGTGCAGAAATCAGTTGCATTCTTATACACTAACAATGAAGCAACAGAAAGACAAATGAAGAAACTGATCCCATTCACAATTGCACCAAGAAGCATAAAATACCTACGAATAAATCTAACCAAAGATGTAAAAGATCTGTATGCTGAAAACTATAGAAAGCTTATGCAGGTAATTGAAGAAGATATAAAGAAATGGAAAGACATTCCATGCTCATGGATTGGAAGAATAAATATTGTCAAAATGTCAATACTACCCAAAGCTATCTACACATTCAATGCAATCCCAATCAAAATTGCACCAGCATTCTTCTCGAAACCAGAACAAGCAATCCTAAAATTCATATGGAACCACAAAATGCCCCGAATAGCCAAAGTAATTTTGAAGAAGAAGACCAAAGCAGGAGGCATCACAATCCCAGACTTTAGCCTCTACTACAAAGCTGTCATCATCAAGACAGCATGGTATTGGCATAAAAACAGACACATAGACCAATGGAATAGAATAGAAACCCCAGAACTAGACCCACAAACGTATGGCCAACTCATCTTTTACAAAGCAGGAAAGAACATCCAATGGAAAAAAGACAGTCTCTTTAACAAATGGTGCTGGGAGAACTGGACAGCAACATGCAGAAGGTTGAAACTAGACCACTTTCTCACACCATTCACAAAAATAAACTCAAAATGGATAAAGGACCTGAATGTGAGACAGGAAACCATCAAAACCTTAGAGGAGAAAGCAGGAAAAGACCTCTCTGACCTCAGCCGTAGCAATCTCTTACTCGGCACATCCCCAAAGGCAAGGGAATTAAAAGCAAAAGTGAATTACTGGGACCTTATGAAGATAAAAAGCTTCTGCACAGCAAAGGAAACAACCAACAAAACTAAAAGGCAACCAACGGAATGGGAAAAGATATTTGCAAATGACACATCGGACAAAGGGCTAGTATCCAAAATCTATAAAGAGCTCATCAAACTCCACACCCGAAAAACAAATAACCCAGTGAAGAAATGGGCAGAAAACATGAATAGACACCTCTAAAGAAGACATCCGGATGGCCAACAGGCACATGAAAAGATGTTCAACGTCGCTCCTTATCAGGGAAATACAAATCAAAACCACACTCAGATACCACCTCACGCCAGTCAGAGTGGCCAAAATGAAGAAATCAGGAGACTATAGACGCTGGAGAGGATGTGGAGAAACGGGAACCCTCTTGCACTGTTGGTGGGAATGCAAATTGGTGCAGCCGCTCTGGAAAGCAGTGTGGTGGTTCCTCAGAAAATTAAAAATAGACCTACCCTATGACCCAGCAATAGCACTGCTAGGAATTTATCCAAGGGATACAGGAGTACTGATGCATAGGGGCACCTGTACCCCAATGTTTATAGCGGCACTCTCAACAATAGCCAAATTATGGAAAGAGCCTAAATGTCCATCAACTGATGAATGGATAAAGAAATTGTGGTTTATATACACAATGGAATACTACGTGGCAATGAGAAAAAATGAAATATGGCCTTTTGTAGCAACATGGATGGAACTGGAGAGTGTGATGCTAAGTGAAATAAGCCATACAGAGAAAGACAGATACCATATGGTTTCACTCTTATGTGGATCCTGAGAAACATAACAGAAACCCATGGGGGAGGGGAAGGAAAAAAAAAAAAAAAAAAAAAAGAGGTTAGAGTGGGAGAGAGCCAAAGCATTAGAGACTGTTAAAAACTGAGAACAAACTGAGGGTTGATGGGGGGTGGGAGGGAGGGCAGGGTGGGAGGGAGGGCAGGGTGGGTGATGGGTATTGAGGAGGGCACCTTTTGGGATGAGCACTGGGTGTTGTATGGAAACCAATTTGACAGTAAATTTCATATATTAAAAAAAAAATAAAATAAAATAAATAAAAAAAAAAAAAAAAAAAAAGAAGACGTGGTATATATATACAATGGAGTATTACTCAGCAATCAAAAAGCACTAAATCTTGCCATTTGCAACTACGTGGATGGAACTGGAGGGTATTATGCTAAGTGAAATTAGTCAGAGAAAGACAAAAATCATATGAATTCACTCATATGAGGACTTTAAGATACAAAACAGATGAACATAAGGGAAAGGAAGCAAAAATAATACAAAAACAAGGAGGATCACAAAACATAAGAGACTCTTAAATATGGAGAACAAACAGAGGGTTGCTGGAGGGATTGTAGGAGAGGGGATGGGCTAAAAAGGTAAGAGGCATTAAGGAATCTACTCCTGAAATCACTGTTGCACTATATGCTAACTAACTTGGATGTAAATTAAGCTATACATAAATTAATTAATTTTAAAAAAGAAAGAAAAACTAAGTTTACATAAAAAATAAAGCATAAGTGTGTGGGGGCATCTGTCATACTGTCCTGCCCCTAATTTTACTCAATTAATATTTGTTGACTAATTTTAAAATCACCTTCACTCTACTTAACAATCATGGCTACTATTGACTGAGTGCTTACTGTGTGCCCGATAAGAGCTTTATCTCTGTTATCTCAATCACTCATCGACAAGGAGGTATTCCTACAATAATCTCCTGTAGATAAAGAATCTCTGAGCCTTAGAGAAATTAAATAAATTGTCCAAAGTCAGTTAAACAGCTGCCCAGTTCCCGACAGAGCCAAATGCAAACCCAGGCCTCTAAGACTCTAAAACCTATGCTCTTTGCCTGGGTGGCTCGGTCAGTTAAGTGTCCGACTTCAGCTTAGGTCATGATCTTGTGGTTCTTGAGTTCGAGCCCCACATTGGGTTCTATGGTGACTGCTCAGAGCCTACAGTGTACCTCAGATTTTGTGTGTGTGTCTCTCTCTGTCCCTCTCCTGCTTGTCCTCTGTCTCTGTCTCTCTCAAAAATAAATAAACATTAAAAAAAAAAAGCCTGTACCTCTCAGTTTTCTCACAATTCTCAGAGAATATCTATTCCATAACACAAGGTATATATGTAGCCCAACTACTTCCAATATTACGTACTCTCCTGTAAGATTTATGTTGTATCACATGTTCCCATTTGTACTTCAAGATATCTGAGTATTTCTTCTGGGAGCCATTTATCAGATAATTGCCCTTCTTAGGATAACACTGTACCTATAAAGATTGTGTGGTAATGAGTCTTTGACAAATTGAACATCTGTAGTTCAGCTCTAGCTGAATGCTGACGATAAAGACCAGAACATAGTAAGAGTCCTCTAAACAAGTGCAGAAATAGCTGAGATGCTTTACTGAGAACTCTCTGGAGGCAAGAGAAGGTATTTTAGCAGAGTGTAGCTGTTGCCTCCTGGTCTGCAGTCAAAGAAGGGAAAATCTCAGGAAGGGGAAGATGCTCCAGAAGGCTCTATCCCATTGGGATGGCTCTGGAAATAAGCTACTTATTCATCCCCACTTGAGTCCAACCTTAAGCCTTTTAGCGGGGGCTAAAATAGCTCTACTCACTCTGCTGGAAAAACTGTGCCTCAGCTCTCCCTCTCAGTTGGCATTCTCCCCCTAAGTTGACACTTCCCTTTCCTAACCCAATAGCCAGGGGCACTGGTGGTGCTGGCCAGGGGTAGCCACAGCCAGTCAGCACCGCAAGAGGGAGAAACACATATTGGCGAATTCTAGAAATAATGCAGAAGTTAATGAGTCACCAGCATTATGTTATTTGGTGAGGGTGCCACAAAGATGACTTTGCTGATGAAAAATTCCTGGTTTTGCAGGAAATATGCTTTGGATGCCTTAGTGTGGGCGGAGGGATGGAAGGCAGCTGTCGCTGGACCCTCTCTCTTATCTCATTATTTCAGCCCAAATTCCTCTCCCAGTATTTTTTCAACCCTCCTCTTCAGTGTGACTCCCTATTTTCATTTCTGGCCTACATTCTCAAAAAACAAAATAAAACCCACAAAAAAAAAACCGCAAAACACCAAAAAAACTCCAAACAAAAACAAAACAAAACACTATGAAATAAACAGATTGAATGACCAACAACTAGAGAATGGTTAAGGAAATTGCAACATATTTGGCATTTACCCCCTAAGTGAATAAATGCATTTTTCTTAATGTCCTTTCTTTTTTTAAAATAGGCTCCACACCCGGTGTGGAGCCCAATGCGGGGCCTGAAATCATGACTCTGCGATCAAGACCTGAGCGGAGATCAAGAATCTGGACACCTTACTGACTGAGCCACCCAGGAGCCTCTTAATGAATATTCTTAAATGATGAATACATTTAGGATTTAGAATACATAAATTTCATTGTAGGATGAAAGATGCAGCTACTAACAAGAATGTGTACAAAGAGTTTTAACAATCTAGGACAATTCTTTAAAAAAAATTTTTTTTTAAGTTTATTTATTATTTTGAGACAGAGAGACACAGAGTGTGAGCAGGGGAGGGGAAGAGAGAGAAACGGAGACACAGAATCTGAAGCAGCCTCCAGGCTCTGAGCTGTCAGCACAGAGCCTGACTTGGGGCTCGAACTCACGGACCGTGAGACCATGACCTGAACTGAAATTGGATGCTTAACTGACTGAGCCACCCAGGAGCCCCTAGGACAATTCTTATGTCATAATAGTAAGAGAAAAAGGATAGAATATGAAATTATCCACACAGTAATCTCTTAACCATGTTGAATATCCATGCATATAAAATCCTGGAAAGAAACTCACTAAGTGGTGACTCTCTTTGGATAGAGAGATAATGGGTATTCTTTATATTCTTCCTTCTACTTTTCTGCAACCTGTACAGTTTTCTCTATAAGCCATTATTACTTTTTATAATCAGAAAAAGAAAACATAAATGCCAATTTTTTTTTAAGAAGCAAAGAGTTCTGTGTATGCCCAGAAAGAAGTCTCTTATTGTCACAGATGTTTTCCCTTGAAGCTCTGCCCCAAGAAAACTGTAGACACTGTTCTGGGAGAAAACCTCCCACAGCCACCTGGCTCCTCTCATGTGTACCCCCGCAGAGATCTGGCAGGACTGGGAGATTAGCGTGGGAAGGCACTTCTGTCTGTCTGTCGTGTACTTTGCCCGTCTCCCTCAGGTCTGTACTTGCTATTTCACTCCTATCTGTCTCACTTGTTGCTGATAAAGTGTTTTCCAGAATTATGACTCCCAGCAAAAGGCACTTTTCCACTTGGGCCCTGGGAAAAAGAGAACTAACATTTGCCAGTTTTCTGTAACCCTCTGCAGCAGTCCTCCTTGGCTTGAGCAGCATTCCAGCAGAAAGCCCCCATCCCCACCCCTCGAGACCATGTAAGTGACAAAACTTCCCCCACAGTCATGTTGTTCTCCCTAAAGAAAGGTCTGCCAAGGTAGAAAATTCAGAATTTGCAAGCTTGGGGTCAAAGTAGGAGCCAGTTTTAAACTTTTCCTTAGGAACCCTACATTTGTGTTTCGACCATGCTGTTCAGAACGTAAAAGCCCAACTCTATACAGGCTTCCTCTGCTATCTGAAAGTTTGGGTCACACCACTCTGCTTTCACAAAAGACCTACTACATTAGTACCTGTTTTGGTTAACAGAAGGAAATCCAAAAAGGATTTTTCCCTTTTAGGAAAAGGTGATTGTTTCTTCGCTCTCCACCATTTCACCTTACAAAATGTTTCATAGGAGTGTTGTACTTTTGGAACAAAAGAACATGAGCAAGGGAAACCCGTACTGAGACAGGCTTGCAAAGCCTGTGCAGCTGTAAGATGGAAAGAGAATGATCTCAGAGGCATGGATTATGATGGCTTGATTTAGAAATGACAGAACATGACAGCCAACACACAGCCTTTTCTAGAAAGTTATGTTGTTCATGTGACAGTTAAAGCACCTCAGGGGACAGATTTCATGCATATCGACCAGCATTCCCAAGAGAGTGGATCTGCAACGTGAGACACTTGTGACTTTCTGGGCCAGCTCTGTAGCAACCCGATTTCTGATAAGCAGCCAGTTTATGGCTGGGAAATCCAGTGATCCCACGTTTTCATACCCAGCCAGTTAAAATAAATGTTTAATATAGGACCAATTCTTCACTGACTCTGGTTAGAACAAATGGTAGTATTTCATGGTCTTCCTAGTTGTCAGGTCCTACGCCTTCTGTAGCCTGCACAGGCAGAGTGAAGCAGTTCCTCCCTGTGCACCAGCGCATGTCTTGCTGCCTCCTTTACAACACTTAATCACATGGCTGTAACAGCTTGTTTACAGATCTGGCTCTTTCACCAGACTGAGACCTCTGGAGGGCAAGCTTTATAACCCTTATACCTAGCACAGTGATTGCCACTTAATAAATGTTTGTGGAATTAATTGCCTGATAAAAATGTTAATTTTAGCTCCTCCTTCCACTATAAAGCTTTGACTGTACTTTGTGAATAATCCATATTTATTCAGAGCTCTTTGCAGCATGAGAGAAAAGCTCTGCCCTGTCAGGGGAACTCCCTGAACTCATAAAGCCCTGTCAACAGCCAGACTATGAAGTTTCTATGTGGGATTCCCTGGGTCTGTGATTCCCAAAGAGTACTCTGTGTATGTATGGACCAGCAGCACTGGGAAAACCTGAGAGGTTGTTAGAAATGTAGAATCTCAGGCCTGAATCCATCTTCCTTTTAACAACCTCCCTGAGTGATTTGTATGTGCTGTCCTGGATGCTTTTGTGTATCTCTGATGTAGAAGTAAGGCTGTGATTATTGTACCCTCACCCTGAGGTAAAAACCTTAGGTTGAAAACAAGAAGTCTTTGGTTATTCGGGGACATAGCTTCATTAATACTGTCTTATAGTTACTAACTTGGGTTAGAAGAAACTTGAGAGGTCATCAAGTTCAGCCATCACCGCTATCATGAATTTCAGTATAATGATCAACTTTTGTAAAAAGGTTAAACTGTTCAGGATATTCTGTTCAAGAAGGTGAAAGCCTATAATACATCTTAGAAAGGCAGCCATTTAAGAATGGACAAATTTGTATATTAAAAAGACTTTTGATGATTAAAGAAATAAACAGTTATCTGGAAATCTTCTAATTTAAGCCAGAGGAAGGAAAGAGAATTGTCTTCCTTACGAAAACTGCTTTTGAAGTAAACATTTCCTCAACTCTGTGTTTCCTTTGACGTTGAAAAGAAGTACCCAGACTACATCAAAAAGACAATAAGTTAGTTTTATGTAGAGATGAGTTTTGTGGAGAGAAGTTCTACTTTTAGAACTTGAGGCTTTTTTTTTTTAAGTTTATTTATTTTGAGAGAGCATGTGCAGGGGAGGGGCAGAGAGAGAGGGAGGGAGAGAATCATAAGCAGACTATGCTCTGACAGCAGGAAGCCTGACACAGGGCTCAGTTGCATGACCATGAGATCATGACTGGAACCGAAATCAAGAGTCAGATGCTCAATCAACTGAGCCACCTAGGCGCCCCTAGAACTTGAGGCTTCTTACCCTAAAATTGCACTTGAGGATTTTAGTAAGGCAATCACATTTTTAAAACTATGATTGTTTCTACTACTATTTTCTCACAAACAGGGAGTAGGTTTGTCTGTCCTTCAAGTTCTAAGCCATACCAGCCAAACACTCAGTTGCTTTCATATTAAGCTAACATGACATACAAAATTTACTTATTTAAATATGTAATGAAATTGTGATCCTTGAGTGAAGTGTAGTGTCTTCATTAGGGCAACAAATGTAGGGTTTTTTTGAATATGAGAAGGCTTTCACATCATTGTATGAGTGACAGCAGCCTGTCTGAAGTAGTTCTAGTCAGAAGTGCAGTGCTAAGGAAATGCATGCTGACATAGAGACCCGACTTCTAGCCCCTGCTCAAACATTAACCACTTGAATAACTAACTCCTTGGACAAGTCACTTAACCTCTGCAGGCCTAACTACTTAATCTCAAGGTTTCTCTCAAGTCCTGGTTTTTCACCACTTCATTCTGATGTCTCAGAAAGATACTTTGCATACATTTCAAAACAATGTTGGGGCACAGCTGGCCGGCTCAATCAGTAGAGCATTCAACCTTGATCTCAGGGTTGTGAGTTCAAGCCCCATGTTGGGTGTGGAGATTACTTAAAAATAAAAATTTAGGGGCGCCTGGGTGGCGCAGTCGGTTAAGCGTCCGACTTCAGCCAGGTCACGATCTCGCGGTCTGTGAGTTCGAGCCCCGCGTCAGGCTCTGGGCTGATGGCTCGGAGCCTGGAGCCTGTTTCCAATTCTGTGTGTCTCCCTCTCTCTCTGCCCCTCCCCCGTTCATGCTCTGTCTCTCTCTGTCCCAAAGATAAATAAAAAACGTTGAAAAAAAAAATTAAAAAAAAAAATAAAAATTTAAAAACAAAACAGAACAATGCTTATCCCTGTTTAATCCCAATGCCATTAATAAAGCTGATTCTGCCAAGTTTGCGCCTAACCTTTGAACGAGTAGCAGCCTGATATTATCATATTACATGATATCATGTAATCATCAGAGGAAAAATAGCTGAGATTTTGACCTCATTTCTTGAATAGATATATTTATGGTTGTGAGCTAGCTAGCGTTCAGTTAATATTATACAGAGTTATTGCTAAATTATCCTTTTCCTCAGATAATGAATAAAAATAAAAGTTTATAGCATGAGTTATTGCCAGTCGATTAGATTCTGAATTTATCACAGCAAATGTTATGTTAGAGTTGATTTAAAAAAAAAAGACTCAGGTTTCACTGACTAGATTATAAAAGATAAAGAGGAAAAATGCTGACTGCTGCTTGAAGAATTTTGGCTTGGTAAATATGTATCTAAGACAATGGTACGCACTAGTGCAGAGTGAAATACAGTAAGAGCATGTGCTCTAGAGCTGTGCTTCTAGGCTTGAAGCCTGACTCTGCCACTTCCTGGCTGCAGAACCTTGTGAGGTTATGTAACCCTCTGTATCTCAACTTTCTTGAATATAATAGGCATAATACTAATACCTAACCATAGAATTGTTATGATGATTTAATGAATACAGGTGTTTCCCGGTTGAGGATAGTTCGACTTACGATTTCTCGACATTATGATGGTGGACGGTGTGAAAGCTAGATGCATTTAGTAGAAACCACACTTGGAATTTTGAATTTTGATCTTTTCTCAGGATGGTGATATGTGGTACGATACTGTCTCATGATTCTGGGCAGCAGTAGGGAGCCGCAGCTCCATCCACAATCACAATCACAAGGGTCAACAACGCACACACTTACAACCATTCTGGTTTTCACTTTCAGTACAATATTCAATAAGTTACATGAGGTATTCAACACTTTATTATAAAATAGGCTTTTTGTTACATGATTTTGACCAACTGTAGGCTAATGTAAGTGTCCTGAGCCTGTTGAAGTCTAAGCTATGATGTTCAGTAGGCTAGGTACATAAAGTTCATTTTCTACTTAGGATATTTTCAACTTACAGTGGGTGTATCATCATGTGACCCCAGCTGCATGTAGAGCGCTTACAGTGCCGCTCAGTAGAAATTAGCTATCATCATCATCACTATTATTATTAGGAACTGAAATGGGGAGAAGGGGAACAAGGACAAGAATGTAAGGACAAGAATTCACATTAGGAAACCAAAAGATGTTGAGAGCAATTTCAGAAATGGGGGAGATAGTACTTTGCACATCTGCTCCTACATTAAGTATTCTCTGTACGTGACTACAGCACTCTTGTATAAAATTCTTTACTATTTGCATGCATGTGTGTGTGTAGCACTTCAAAGTGATATATATCATGTGATTATCAGCAATCTAGGGAGGTAAAGTCTCTTATGCAACCTAGCAAAGACTGCTGACTCCCTCAGAATGTGGGTAAGACAAGCCTAGGATGGACCCTGTGAGCACCAAAGCACAGCACAGGAGAGAGCACAGCAGGCCCTCCCTTTCTGTTTAGAGTCTGAGGGTGGTGCTGGGCAGAGATGTCATGTGGGGCTATTTCATTTCCCAAGATGACCTCATCATACATTTCCTGGAAGCGTTATATTTGATCATCTCCATAGCTTCACATTCACCAAATGTATTTCACATTCCTTGGTAGTAAGCATATTTTGCATGCCTGGCCTGGCCTTAGCTATGCATCAGAAAGTACCTATTTAAAGCACTTTCTGTATTTAGCGCTGAGAAATTCTTGCACCATGTTTTGTTTTGCTTCATTTTTGCTGTGATAGCAAGTAATATCCTATAGAACAGTGCCACAAAAATGTTTCAAATGACAACATAATCTCTAGCCAAGTAATAGGAAATATGTATCAGAGAAGTTACTGGCTTCTTACAACTCACTGAAATAATAATTAACATTGACCACTTACTATGTGCCTGTCAATATGCCAACTGTTTTATGTGACTGTAGTCATCATGATATTACAGTTTGCCCAGCATGTAGCAAACTGTAGGAACTCAATAAATACTGCTGAGTAAATGAATCTGAGGTAGGGATTACCTTTATCTATTTTACAAATGATGAAAAGCAGGTTTAGAATTTTAAGCTTTGCTTAAGGTCACATAACTATTAAGCAACAAGTGAACCTAGTTTGTAAAAGCCCACATTTGATTATAGCATTGCATAGTGTGGTAGCTCAGAGTGGGAACTTTGGAGTCAGTGAGATCACCTAGTCTTGAATCCAAGCTCTGCCACTTACTAGCTGTGTCACCTTGGGAAAGTTACTTAACCTTTATGTGCTTTAATTCCTTCATTTGTAAAGTAAAATAATAATTCCAACATGCCAAGGTTATTGGGAGGTTAACTGAGCACTTAGAACTGTGCCTTAGTGTCCGACTTCAGTTCAGGTCATGATCTCACCATTTGTGAGTTCAAGCCCCAGTTCAAGCTCCTGACAGCTAGGAGCCTGGAGCTTGCATTGGATTCTGTGTCTCCCTCTCCCTCTGACGCTCCCCTCCTTACGTGCTTTCTCTCTCTCTCTCAAAAATAAGTAAACAAAACATTTTTTTAAAAAAAGTATAGAGTTTGGGGCGTCTGGGTGGCTCAGTCGGTTGAGCATCTGACTTCAGCTCAGGTCATGATCTCACGGTTTGTGAATTTGAGCCCCGCATCGGGCTCTGGGCTGACAGCTCAGAGCCTGGAGCCTGCTTCGGATTCTGTGTCTCCCTCTCTCTCTGCCCCTCCCTGCTCATGCTCACTCTCTCTCTCTCTCTCTCTGTCAAAAATAAATAAACATTAAAAAAAAGTATAGAGTTTAGTAGAGCCTTATATACACCAATAGAGTTTTCTATTTTCCAAAATAAATTTCCATAAATTATCTCATAATGTTCTTAAAAGGTAGACAACAATAATTACAGTTAGTATAATACCATGTCATTTAGTTTTCACAATAATCCATTTTATAGATGACAAGAATCAGGCTCAGAAAGGTTAAATGGATTGCCCAAGGTCACACAGCAGCAAGTCAGTAGCCCCCATTGGGAGAAGAAACAATGAAAGATTTAAAATGGCTAACACACAGTGTCAACTCTTAAAATCAGAAGAGACTAGAGGGAATGCAGATAGGAAAACAACCAGCTCATTTAATGATAAATGCAGCCATGTGCTGAAAGGGGTGCACACTACACGTTGAAGAAAGCCAGAAGAATCGATGAATTCTGTCTGGAGGTAGTATGTTTGTCTAGAAGTCATCCCAATGGCAGCAAAGCAGGTCAGGCGCTGTTTTGTGGTAATGAAACATATTGGGTTTACTTGAAGGCAGAAAAGTTTGTAGGTCTGGGAGTAACAGAACAACAAGTGAAAGAAGTTGCCCAAAGAAAACTTTGAAAAATGCCTGGGCATTCATGGCAACTCCTACACATTTCTGAACGTAGGAGGGAAACAGCGACCTTCATTTTAAGGACAAATGAAGTATTCAGTACCAAGGATAATGTGAACAATGTGATTATTCTAAAGAAAGTTCCCTATCTGCTTGAAGGGATTCAGACTGTGTATCTTCTTCCTTTTATCTTTAGTTTTGCTACTTTGGAACCTAGTGGATCAATTTCTTTTGGAGACAGACCTACCATTTTGAGGCCTTAGGGTTATGAGATATTCTCTCTCTCTCTCTCTCTCTCTCTCTCTCTCTCTCTCTCTCTCTCTTTCTCCTCTCTCAGGGCTTGTACACTTCCAGCAAGATCTTGCCAATCAATGAGATATCATGGTGCAGCAAAGATGATTCCTTCTCCTCTGCCTGATCTTGGTGGCTTGGAAACTAGAAATAAAAGATTTTACTCCTATTTGGATGGGGTGTGGCAAAGCACTAGATGAAAGTTTAATGAAGCAGATATCTGTGAATCACTATGAATAAACCATTTTCAGATAGTGTCTTCCCTCTTTCTGTAGACTGGCTTTGTTTCCAGCTCAGTCCCCAAGATGATATCTTAGGTTAATTCCTAGACAAGTCTGAGAGTGTGAAAGTTCTAGGATTCATTATGATAGACTACTGTTCTCAGATCCAATATATCTCAGGTGTACTACTCAAACCAGATTTTCTGAGATTCTTCAAGCTCATTCTGCTAAATTAAAACCAAATATCTAGGTGATGGAAAGAACATACATATTTAATTATTAAGCAACAAGCATTTTGCTCAATGTTGGGGGTGGGGAGCAAAAATTATAAAATATTCGAAAAGGGTGGTAAAAATCCCAAATCACTTGAAGATCTCACTGGAGAGAGAATACAAAGTTGCATTAAATAATTGCCTAACAAATGCAAACAGAATGCAACTAGATGCATAAATGTATGGATAATGCTGTAGGACCTCAGACTAAGGCAAGAGCAGTTTGAACCTCGATGTGGAAGAGGAAGTTAGCTTTGTATTGAGGATTTATAAATGAATGGACTGGAGTAAAGAATGTATTTGCAGGAGGGAATACCATTAACTCTGTCCTCTGCCCCCTTGTAGTTCTTTGGGTATTTCATTCCTGCCCATTTCTCAAGACATTGCCTGGCACGCAAAATGAACGAATGAAATGGTATTCAAGGCTTTCCACAACTGAGTCCTATATTACCAATCCAGCCTTGCTACTACTTATTCATTCACTCAGCAGATTTTTATTTTACAGGTAAATGCATTAGACTCTGTGGTAGGCACAGAGCATCCAGAGAAGAACTAGACCTATTTTTTGCCCTTACAGAGTTTAGACAAAGAGAGCAAAGCTATGATACAGTATGATAATCACTCTAAGAGGTATGCTCAGGCTAGTGAGGAAACCCACAGCAGAAACACTTATCTCAGAGGAGAGAATGCCTCAAGGAAAGTTATCAACTTTAAAGTGATCCAAAATAGAATTTTAAAATAAAGTTTACTAAAGTTTATCAAAGTTTACAACTTTCCTTGAAGCCAGTATGAAGAAAACATTTTCAGATAGTGTCTCCCCTATTCCTGTATACAGGACTTCTTTCTGGCTCAGTCTCTAAGATTAGATCTTACATAAACTTGAGTCCACTCTTTGACAAGTTTGAGTGTTTGAAAGATCTAGGATTCATGAAGATAGATATAACCCCTAAGCCAGTCAAAGTATAGTAGTTTCCTGACTAGATTAATATAATGGCAATGTGAGGAGGGACTGGAAGGGTGGAGTTTAGCTAGGAAGCTGTTGTAATAATTGGAAAAAAGTGATATGAATTTCTATTGATAGTAGAAGAGAAAAAGGAAGATGAATGTTTAGATAAGTCAGGAGCACATGAGTTTCCAATTGGCACATTACAGTCAACCTTAAGATACAAATATTTGAACATTAGCAAGGATTCTGGGAACAATCCTGAAATTTAACAGACTCTTATAAAAATTAGTTTAACTGAAAATTTTAAAATGTCAAAAGGGGGAGAGATGAATGATAGAAATGGAAGAGGGGTAGCCTCAGACAGGAGCAAGGACATCCTTCTTGAAGATTACCCTTGAGGCCTACCTGAGTCTGCCCTGAATAGTGTCTGATGTGTTTGGATAGAACAAAATCTAACATACACAACAAGTCACCAGACTCTGTTCTCTAATTTCAATCAAATTCAATTCAACAAATATTTGCTGAGTACAAATATATTCCAGCACACTACCAGATATTTTTAAAAGTGTACCACAAATATTTTTAAAGTTAGTTTCTATCTTTATGTAACTTATTGTATACTCAGGGTAGTAATAAAGTATCTAGCTAGAAGAGAAGTATGAGTAATAAGTGTTCATCTATTTAGAAAAAATTGGAATGTAAGTACCAAAGATATGGTTAAAAAAAAAAAGTAAAACATGCGTGCGCACACACACACACACACACACACACACACACACCACAAAAAGCTAGCCTCCTTTTAATTTCTCCAGTGTAGCAATCATGCTCCACCCTCGGGGCAGTGGCATAGCCCTTCCTCTAACTAGCACACCCTGCCTCCCATCCCCAATTCTCCTGCCTGGCTCCTTCTCTTCCTACAGGTTTCAGCTTAAATGTCACTTCCTCAGAGAGACCTTCCCTGACTCCTATGTGAACTGGCCCTTTTCTGTTTTATTTCTTAACAGCAATTTTCATCACTTTTAACTATCTGGTTTATTCACTTTTTGAGTCCTTTAATGTATGACTTCCACACTAAACTATAAATTTCATGAAGGGAAGAATTACCTTTTTTTTTTTTTTAACCATCATACACTAAGACTCTGGGACAGTAAGTGGCACAAAGTAGGTGTTCAATAAATATTTGTTTAATAAATATATGAATATTGTTACTTTCATTAGTTGAATAGTTTGAACCAACATCAAACAGGATAATTATCATAAAGACTTAACTTCTAAAAAATGATGAAACAAGTAGTTTCTGAAAAATTTGCAAGAAGAGACTTTGCAAATGGTGTTCTGTGAACCATAGTCTGCAGGTCATTTGTAGTCCAGCCAAGATTTCTAATGGCTCTAATCACTTCCTGACTCTGGATCTTGCAAAGAATAATTCTAGTCTTGATATATGAGAACGACTAAAGATGTCCAATTTTAAAGAACAATTTTAATGATGTCCTATTTTAGAGGATTTTCATTATATACTTTAAAATAAGAAACTGTTTGGCATATTAAGTATCTGTGGAAATAAGTCATTTGATATACCTACATGAACATGTTGAGATGAGAGCATTTGCAAATATGCCTTTCCAAGTGTGGTTAAATGATTCTCTATACTTATCGGTTACAGCTCATAATCATTACTACTGCTCAAGTATATTAGAGTTGAATGTAACATGTTCATAATATGAAAATGGAAACATAAGAAAGATTAGCATATGACTAACTTAACCATTTCCTTTAAATTTTTTACAATTATGGTATTTCACATCCTGAAATACATTATTTAATATGTAATATTATTGATGCTGAAGGCATACAATAATGTAGAGTCATTATTCTAAAAAACAAACAGTTCTGGGGTGCCTGGGTGGCTCAGTCGGTTAGGGGTCCAACTTTGGCACAGGTCATGATTTCATGGTTAGTGAGTCTAAGCCCCACGTCAGGCTCTGTTCTGACAGCTCAGAGCCTGGAGCCTGTTTTGGATTCTGTGTCTCTGTCTCTTTCTGTCCCGCCCCTGCTCGTGCTCTGTCTCTCTCTGTCAAAAATAAATAAACATTAAAGAGAAAGAAGTAAATAATGAACAGGTTCCAACTACTTCTTTTGAATTTTAGACTTATTGCTAATGAAGAATGTTTACAGTTAATTTAATATTAAACAGATTGTAACCTTGAATGTAGCAACTAAAATGAAGAGGAATTATTTGTTAAATGCATCTCTTCAGGGAAATCTCACAAAAGATTTTGTTTAGCCAAGATATTTGAAACAACTCAGAGCTATAATTATTTCTAGGCTATCGCAAGATAAATTCATTTTGTTTGGATTTTGATCCACTAATAAATTTGGATTGGGGAGAGTGTCATTTTGATATTTAATACAACAATTAAATTATAACTTGGAAAGTGAGTTCCAAATGGCCTGAAGCATGTAGAAATTATGTGAAAAATAAGTAACGTATAGACCAAAGACCCTTTCATACACCTGGGTGTGAGTCTTGGGAAATCTAACAGTCACAGATGAGAATTCCTCAGTATCCACAATCCTATAACCTTTGTGCTTGTTTGGTTTTGAACTCCCTCTAGTGGTTCAACCTTTTGGTGCTTCAATTGGTACTCTTCAGTTCATAGAATCACCAAATTTGGGGTCATATTAAAAACAAATAAGAAAAAAAAAAATAAAGCAAAAGAACCACACGACTACTATTAGAATAGTTTTCCACAAGGAGAAAACTATGTCACTAATTATTAAAATACTTGTCTTTTATCATTGATAGGATATATGTAAACATTAAGATAGTTGAAATAATAGTGTTGGAAATGGTTTGACCTAAAGGGAAGGGACACCGTGAATTTCACCGGCTGACTGGAAAAGCTGGTTATAATTCTGCTGAGAGTGTGTGGATAAGGGTCGAAGGTCCAGAAACAGGATTCCTGGATGCTTTTGTTTGCAACCTAAGGTGAGAATGGGAACTTTTGGAGAAGGGTAAAGTAAATATTTTCTGGGCATATGGGTCCTACAAGTCAGAGAACCCAAAGCAACATGTATTTTCCTTTACATCAAATGCAGAAAATTCTAACATTGATTTAACTTTACTTACCTCCTTATGTTGGCTTTGGTTATGCCTCTTAGCTGTAGCATATAAAAACTCTTCATATAACCATATAACCTTACTCAAAATATGAGGAGGAAGACTCTTATGTTCGTTCCATTAACCTTTCACTTTCTGGACAATTCTGCACTGCAGATATATATAAATCTAGCAACTCTTTTATATGACAGCCCTTCACATATTTAAGACAGTTATCATTTTCTCATTAAGTCTTCTCCCCCCGCCTTTTTTTTTTTTTTTTTTTTTTGATCTTCAAAGCTTCTTGGGACCAGAATAAAAGAACATCTGTGATAGAATAACTTGATGGGCATTATAGCCACCCCTACAGGGGTCAGTGAAAATACTGGCTTTTTATTTCAGAAAATACAAAACTTTTCTTGACAAGTCTTACTTTGGAGTCTTTGTTCTCCAAACAGGCAATAAGATTAAGAAAAAGAAGAAAATGGTATGTAATGGGTGGCTTATCCAGTTCAGAACCTCTCCTAGGTATGCTATTTCCTGATTCCTTTTAAGTTGTTCCAGCACTGGAGCTGGAAACATACAGCAGGAGACCAAATACGTGAATGTGGAATCTAGAAGTCAGTCATAGTGTCTGCCCTGAGGTTTGAGTAGAATAAAGGGAACTGGCATTGGTCTTAAGATCCCAGATCTCACAGTACTTTCTATTGAGAAGACATTTCTAGAAAGTCCATAATAGATTATTTGTATTAGCAGAAAGAAACCCACCAGCCCCCAGTGACTTACGCACTCTGTCTGCAATCTCAGTTTTGTAATAAAATAAGTTTGGGGTGCAATGAAGTGGAAAAAATAGAGGTAGAGAGATGTGAGTAAGATAAAAACAAAGCATATTTTCTTGACCTTGAAAGATCTGGAGCCCTTTTTCCTGAGCAGAATTTAAAAGGATAGGAAATGTATTCTAGCTGATACAGAGGAAGAATAATAATCTAGAACAAATACTGCTAATGTCCATACTACCCAAAACAATCTACACATTTAATGCAGTCCCTATCAAAATACCAACAGCACTTTTTCACAGAACTAGAACAATCCTAAAATTTGTATGGAACCACAAAAGACCCTGAATAGCCAAAGCCAAAGAAAAACAAAACTGGAGGTATCACAATTCCAGATTTTAAGTTATACTACAAAGCTGTGGTAATCAAAACAATATGGTACTGGCACAAAAATGGACACATAGATCAATAGAACAGAATAGAAAACCCAGAAACAAATTCATAATTATATGGTCGATTAATATTCAACAAAGGAGGCAAGAATATGCAATGGGAAATTTTGTCTTCAACAAATTGTGTGGGGAAAACTGGACAGTTACATGTAAAAGAATGAAACTGGACCAGTTTCTTACACCATACACAAAAATAAACTCCAAATGGATTAAGGACCTAAATGTGAGACCTGAAACCATAAAAATCCTTAAAGAGAGCACAGCCAGTAATTTCTCTGACATTGGCCATAACAACATCTTTCTAGATATGTCTCTAAAGCAAGGGAAACAAAAGCAAAAATAAACTACGTTTGATTGGGACTACATCAAAATAAAAAGCTTCTGCACAGCAAAGGAAACAATCAACAAAACTAAAAGGCAACTCTCTACTGAATGGGAAAAGATATTTGCAAATGACATATCCAATAAAGGGTTAGTATCCAAAATATATAAAGAGTTTATACAACTCAACACCAAAAATAAATAAATAAATAAATAAATAAATAATA
Source organism: Panthera leo (assembly GCF_018350215.1). Lineage (NCBI taxonomy): Eukaryota > Metazoa > Chordata > Mammalia > Carnivora > Felidae > Panthera > Panthera leo. Next base: position 58,162,494 of record NC_056684.1, on the reverse strand, counting down.
ATAATCCAATTAAAAATGGGCAAAAGACATGAATAAACATTTTATCAAAGAAGACCTATAGATGACGAACCGACACATGAAAAGATGCTCAACATCACTCATCATCAGGGAAATGTAAACCAAAATCACAATGAGATATCACCTCACAACTGTCTGAATGGCTAAAATAAAAAACACAAGAGGGGCGCCTGGGTGGCTCAGTTGGTGAAGCATCCGACTTTGGCTCAGGTCATGATCTCATGGTTATTGGTTCAAGCCCCACATTGGGCTCTGTGCTGACAGCTCAGAGCCTGGGGACTGTTTCAGATTCTGTGTCTCCCTTTCTCTCTCTCTCTCTCTCTCTCTCTCTCTCTGTCCCTCCCTTGCTCACACTCTGTCTCTCTCTCTCAAAAATAAATAAATATTAAAAATTAAAAAAAAACACAATAAACAACAAGTGTTGGTGAAGATGTGGAGAAAATGGAACCTTCATGCACTGTTGGTGGGAATGTAAACTGGTGCAGCCACTGTGGTGGTTCCTCAAAAAATTAAAAATAGAACTACCCTCTGATTCAGTAATGACTCTACTGGGTATTTACCCAAAGAATATGAAAACACTAATTTGAAAGGATATATGTACCCCCTATGTATACTGAAGCCTTATTTATAATAGCTAAATTATGGAAGCAACCCAAGTGTCCATTGATAAATGGATAAAGAAGATGCGGTACATATGTACAATGGAATATTCAGCCATAAAAAGAATGAAACCCTGCCATTTGCAACAACATGGATGGAGCTAGAGACTATAATGCTAAGCAAGATAAGTCAGAGAAAGACAAATACCATATGATTTCACTCATATTGGAATTTAAGAAACAAATGAACAAAGGGAAAAAAAGACAACCCCCCAAAACAAACTCTTAACTATAGAGAACAAACAGATGGTTATCAGAGGGGAGATGGGTGAGAGGATGGATAAAACAGGTGAAGGAGATTCAAGTGTACACTTATCTTGATAATGATAAGCACTAATATATAGGATTGTTGCATTACTATATTGTACACCTGAAACTAATATAACACTGTATGTTAAATATACTGGAATTAAAATAAATTCTAAAAAAATTTTTAAGTTAAAAAAAAGAGTAATCCACTATGTGGAAGGGAGAGGAACAGTGGGAAGAGAAGAGCAGGCAGCAGTCTTAATGATGTAGACCACCATCATCTCTAATACAGGCCTTAGTACTGCTGTGCACCAAGAAGACAATAAACACATGAACAGAAGAGTTTATAATTGTTGTCAAAGAACATTCAGAGAAGTGTAAGGAAGGAGCATTCTCTCTCTGCCTTTCAAGATCTTTCTGCTAGACTAAGAATTAAATTTACACAAGACCAATTAAGAAGGGGAGAAAACCCAAAGTTTTATTGTTACGTATGCAGAGACCCAATAATGAAATTGAGACATAAAGAAATGACCAATGCAGGCAGTTTTTATGCTTCTTAGACAAAGAGACAATAAATTTGTGAGGAATTGACAGGATCTAAAAAATGCTTGGGAGTTTTTTTTGTTTTTTGTTTATTTTGAAAGAAAGAGATAGAGCATGAGCAGAGGAGGGAAAGAGGGAGGGACAGAGAGGAGACAGATCCCAAGCAGGCTCCGTGCATTCAGCACCGAGCCCAATGTGGGGATTGAACTCAAATTGTGAGATCATGCCCTGAGCCAAAACCAAGAGTCTGATGCTTAACTGACTGAGCCATCCAGGCGCCCTGGAAGCTTTAATTAGTAATGAATTCTAAGTAGAATTTGGGCTGAGGTAGTAGATTAGTAAAAAAGCAACAAGGTTTATTTCTACAGCTTTCTCAGTTTTTAAGTTCCTACTTCTTACTACCTTTCACATGGGAGGTTTATTTCCTGCTTTCAGGGATACAGAGGAGAGCCTGAGTGTCCTTGCCCCAAGTAGCTTTAATTCAAAATAATCAGTGTGCCATTGTGGTACAGTTTACCCAGCCTGCCCTTGCTCCCTACAGGAGTAAGGAATCTGAACAGAATGTATTGGTGTGCCACAAATAGGTTAGATGGCCTGGTTTTCCTTCTTTTCTCTCTCCTGGGGATTTAAAATGCTACCCTGTGCTTCTCTTTTGCAATCCTGGTGCTTTTCCGTAGGAGGGGCATGCCTGGATCTTCAGAACGTTAGAATCCACATTCATCAGAGGTGCCAAGTTTTTCTCAGCTACTCTAAGTCACCTTAGATATTAGCACCAGAGCACTCCAAAATATTTTGCCCACCAGGACAGTTGAGGTTTTTTCACAAAATACAGCCTCTAAGATGATAGCCCAAAAGTACTGGTGGTGATGCTCGGCTCTGAGAGCCAGGGAGAGCATGCTATGCGGGGGACTCTCTAAGTCACCGGTGTGTGTATATATATATATATATATATATATATATATATATATATATATATATGCTTAATGGCCTACTGAAGCTAGCTTACGCAGCCTCCCAGACACCCATAACTAAAGCCTTTTCCTTAAAGTTCTGGAATGGGCCACTGAGTTTTGTTAAATCCAACACCACAACACCGACAGCCACAGCACAGTCTAAATTCCGATTGGCCCTTTCCGCTTCCGCTCAGGGACTGGCAACTGAGGGCCATCACTGACGCATGCGCGTCACCTGTTTCCGGCCGAAGAGCGGGGTGTTCCCGCTTTCCCAGGCCGGGTGGAATTCCTATCCCACTTTCCTCGGCTTGAGTTTCTCTGTGGGCAATGGCTCCGGACTCAGGTCCCCTTCCTGAAGAGCCGCTCTTAAAGGTGCTACCCTTAGACGCTAAGGACAGGGGCACTCAGCGCTGTCGCTTGGGCCCGGCCGCCCTCCGCGCCTTGGGCGCGCACTTGGGCTCGGCGGTGAAGATCTCTCTGCCTGACGGCGGCTCCTGCGTCTGCACCGCCTGGCTGCGGCGGGACGGAGCAGACGGCTTTGTGCAATTGGATCCGCAGTGCGCGAGCCCCGGGGCGGCCGTGGAGGCTTCAGTGTTCCGGGGGAATCTCCGCTTAAGCAGCCTCCGCCTGGTGTCCTGCCCGTCGCTGCGGCACCTCAGTGTGTGGCCGGTGTTGCGGGAGGGGGCGGGCGCGCCCGGTGCCTCGAATCCAGCCGCGGTGCTGGAGGTGGCGCAAGAGCTTCTCAGGAACCGACCTGTCTCCCGGGGCCACGTGGTGACCGCTCCGCCGGGCGCCCCGGGTCCTGTAGCCGCGCTGCACATCGTCAGCGGGGCGCCCAGCCCGGATCCGGCCGGGCTAGTCACTCCTCGCACCCGCATCAGTCTCAGCGGGGTGCCTCCGTCGGAAGCGGAGCCGCGGCCCGAGGTGCCCTTGGGGGGCCTTTCGGAGGCGGCCGACTCGCTGCGGGAGCTCCTCAGCCTGCCGCTCCGCTACCCTCGCACCTTGGCGGCCCTGGGGCTGGCAGTGCCTCGCGGGGTGCTCCTGGCGGGTCCCCCCGGAGTGGGCAAGACTCAGCTAGTGCGGGCGGTGGTCCGGGAAGCGGGCGCGGAGCTGCTGGCAGTGAGCGCCCCCGCGCTACAGGGCACCCGGCCCGGGGAGACCGAGGAGAACGTCAGGCAGGTGTTCCGGCGCGCGCGGGAGCTGGCCAGCTGCAGACCCACCCTCCTCTTCCTGGACGAGTTGGACGCCCTGTGTCCCCGGCGGGGCGGCCCACACCGAGCCCCCGAGAGCCGAGTGGTGGCCCAGGTGTTGACGCTGCTAGACGGCATCAGTGGGGACCGCGAGGTGGTGGTCGTGGCATCCACCAACCGGCCGGACGCTCTAGACCCAGCGCTGCGCAGACCGGGGAGATTTGACCGAGAGGTAAATAGGCGGGGCCAGTCAGACCTCTGTTCCTGGAACCTCGGCCTCTTCTGGCCTTGATTGGCTTCCCCTAGGCGGTTGCCACTTAGGTTGGCAGTCGGTGAGGCTGGAGTGGGGCTTTGTGTGGTGCAGAGAACCTGTTCTCTGTCCTTGTGTGTGATCTGTGAGCCGGGACCTGTTTTTCCCGAGTCAAATTGAGAAGCAAGGTGGCCTTTAGGGATGAGTTTTGTTGTGCAGGTCCTGAAGATGAGTACCACCAGTAATGTTAATTTTTTAGGGAACTAGTTCAGCTATAAGTGTATTCAACTCTTATGGATTTGGAATGAGAATTAAAATTAGGATAGCTTCAAGAAATGAATGTGTTGAAATAAAAAGGGAGAAGTCGGGGAAGAACTAAATCAAAGCAGGCATTAATTCTTCTGGACTTATTCATTCCTTGTCAGGACACCAGCATCCTGACCCACAAGTGAGAAATCACCCACAATTGCTCCCTGAGTTGCCAGAAAGATTGAGTACTCAAAAGCTGAACTATTTTACAAGCTTTAGTCTCAAATTGATTCCTGATTAAATAGTTTGAATAGTGGTTAATTTAAGTGATATTTGAACTTTGTGTTAGGAATCTAAAGAGACAGATGATAATTGCACACTTTAGCTTAATCTGTGCAGAACTTGAGCACATTTGTTTCTTTTTTGCATCATCTAGTACTTGTCTCCTGAATAAAATCCGTAAGGGCAGGGACCTAGACTATCTGGTTTACTGTTGCACCCCTGGCTGGTAGAACTTGGGAAGTTGTAAAAAATAACAAAATGTTGTTAAATGACATACAGAGGGCCTCTGATTTTATGGTGGTGTGAATGCCATAGTCATTCAGTAGGAAACGTATTTTGAATTTTGATCTTTTGCCAGGCTAGCAATATACTGTAAAATGCTCTCTTGTGATGCTGGGCAGCCGCGAGATCATGAGGGTAAACAGCTGACACGTTGACAACCGTTTTGTACTCATCCAAACATTCTGTTTTTCACTTTCATACAGTATTCAATAAATTGTATGAGATACTCAAAACTTTATTGTAAAATAGGTTTTGTGCTAGATGATTTCGCCGAACCACTGGCTGATAATGTAAGTGCTCTGAGCATATTTAAGTAGGCTAGGCTAAGCTGTGATGTTCAGTACGTTAGGTATATTAAATGTGGATAATTCCACTTACTGTAATTCCAACTTACGATGCATTTATTGGGATGTAACCCCATCTTAAGGTGAGGAAGATCTGTATGTAATTTTCATTGTGCAACTATCCAGCCAGTGTTACTCCTCTGGAAAATTAGGATTTTAATATATTCAGAATCTATGGCATCCTTAAGAGTACATAGTTGTAGTTCCAAATTTGCTCAGTAAGTATACACCTTTGAGAGGATATGTGTAAGCTTTAATTTCTCTTTTTTTGCTTTGCATATAGGTTGTCATTGGGACTCCCACACTTAAACAAAGAAAGGCAATACTCCAGGTGATTACCGCAAAGATGCCCATCTCCAGTCAAGTCGATTTGAGCCTCCTTGCAGAAATGACAGTTGGTTATGTTGGTGCGGACTTGACTGCACTTTGTAGAGAAGCTGCCCTGCACGCTCTCCTTCATAGTAAGAAGGTAGGAAGCACTGATTTATGACTGTGTATGTTGGCCTTTTCATTAATATAGCAAATTAATTTGGGATTAAACAAGTGGTAAGTACATTTTTTTGGAACTTTTGATACCTTCCACAGTTATTTCTTACCTGTATTTCTACCTCTCCGCTCCATGGGAATAGCATAAGACTGAAGGTGGGGATAGAGGGCTGAGTCTTCCAGGTCTACCAGGACATTTTCCCTCATTGCCAAAGGAACCGCCTAGTGCAGAAGCCCAGAGCAGCTAGGGAAAAGATAGCGTGGCCCCCAGAAGAATCAAATGTATTTCTTTTTAATTTTTGGTTTTGTTTATTTTGAAGCAATTTCAGACTTAGAGAAAAGTTGCAAAAACAGTACAAACAATTTCTATATGTGCTTTACCTGGATTCTCCAAATGTAGCATTTTTCCAGTTTTGCTTTATCCTTCTCTCTTCTGTGTTTTTATATGTATGTACGTACATATATATTTCTCTTCATATATATGTCATATATATGATATATATATGTCTAGTGTGTGTGTGAAACATTTGAGAATGTACTGCAGCCATGATGTCCCTTTAACCTTAAAATCTTAAGTATATATTTTCTAAAAACAAAGACTTGAACCACAGTATAATTATCAACATGAGGAAATTAACACTGACATGATACTTTTGTATAATCTCTGTAGACCTTATCCAAATTTGACTCTATCCTATTAATTTCCTTTCTAGCAGAAATTTAAAAAGGAAAAAAAATAGTAATCCAAGATTACACATTGCATTTAGTTATCCTGATTTCTTAATATTCTTTAACCTAGAACCATTTTTAGTCTTTTATGGCTAACTTATTAAGACTACAGGTTATTTTTTCTATAGACTATTCCTTGATTTGGGTTTCACTGATGTTTCCTCATGATTGGATTCAGTTTTTGCATTTTTGGCATAAGGGTCACAGAAATACTGTGTTCCCATTCCATCTGTTTTTTTCCTTATTAATAAATATTTTGTAGGGAAAATAAACTTTTCTTTTCTTTTTTTTTTTTTTGAAAGTAAACTTTTCTAACCCAGGAGAAGATTGGGCACCTGGAATTTTTCTCTAAACTTGTCTTTGACATTGAAATCTTTAATTCATGACTACTTTTCTTTAAAATATTTAAGATGTTAGCTTTAAATATAATAGTTTTCAACACTATGGATTGAAAAATCTCTTCACTTTGTATGTAATAAGTAGTCATTAATCCCTAAACCCCTTCAGAAAAAAATTAATTTCAGCACCCTGAGGATTCTAGGACAAAGTTTTCGATCTCTATTGTAACTATTATAACATTAAAATTGCCTTTAATCTGGTAATTTTTAAAAACCAGTTTTTAGTTTGTTTAAATTATAAAAGGATGACTTATCAGCCAAGGTTTGGAAAACCTTTTTACCTATATAATTTACATCCTTCCTCATTTCCATTTATTTTTACATGTACTCTGAAGGTGGGAAGGAGTTATGTGAACTTATAAGTTCTCTTCTTCTGGGTTTAGAACCAAAACTGCTTGAAGACTTAATGACACTTCTCATGCATAGAGGTGTGAGAATATATGCCTTTTGAAGGGAGGATGAGAGCACCAGGGTTTGGGAAGGGAGATTTACATTTAGTATTCCCTCTGCTTTGAAGTTCCAGGTTTGACCTTAAACACCCTGGCTTAGGTGGACCAGCCAGCTGCTACTTCAGGAGGGGCCTTCCCAGGCATAGCTACCACAGGTGATGGCTGAGTTCATAAACAACCAGGGGAAGTGGAAGGAAGAAAGGCAAAAAGGAAGAAGGGACAGAGGCATCTGGGAAGGTACTGGCTTCACCTTTTTTTTCTTTACCCCTCTGGCAGCTGAGGGGCTACTGCTGCCTCCATCTATACCAGGACAGACAAGGGGTGCATTGAAGTTTGTTCAGCTTTTTGTGAAGTAATCCCATTAAAGGGTTTGAAATAGAGTTTAATATATACACACACAGGGGAAAGAATTTTATCTGCCTAAAAGGGTTATTAGAATCAAGTGAGATAATATACATATAAGTGATCTTAGTTAGTGTTACTTAAAAATTAGTTAGGGGGTGCCTGGGTGGCTTAGGTCATGATCTCACAGTTCATGGGTTTGAGCCCTATGTCGGGCTCTGTGCTGACAGCTCAGAGCCTGGAACCTGTTTCAGATTCTGTGTCTCCCTCTTTCTCTGCCCCTCCTCTGTTTGTGTTCTGTGTGTCTTTCTCTCTTTCAAAAATAAATTAACATTAAAAAAATAATTCAGGTACCCAATATCTAATACTCCTAGCCAATTAGGAAAAAAAACTATTAAAAAAATTATTTAATAGTTTTCTTTGTGAGAAATTAAACAAAATAAAAATATTATAAAGAAAGTAAAAATTGTATGAAATCTCACCTCCCAGAGATTCTAATTTTTAGGAACATTGTTGAGAATAGCTTTCTCTCTCTCTCTCTTTCTATATATGTATGTACTTATATAATCTTATATAAATGGGATAGAATAGTTTCTTGTTGAAAATGGGAATTTTTGGGGCGCCTGGGTGGCTCAGTCAGTTAAGCCTCCGACTTCAGCTCAGGTCATGATCTCGCGGTCCGTGGGTTCGAGCCCCGCGTCGGGCTCTGTGCTGACAGCTCAGAGCCTGGAGCCTGTTTCAGATTCTGGGTCTCCTTCTCTCTCTGACCCTCCCCCATTCATGCTCTGTCTCTCTCTGTCTCAGAAATAAATAAATGTTAAAAAAAAATTTTTTAAAAGAAAGAAAATGGGAATTTTTTGACAACTAAGTGTTCAGAATTTGATATGAGGGTAAATCTTAAATATAGTACAGATATTACAAATAGATATTATAAATATAAGCAGTTTTTAACTGTAACAAAAAATCTGTTTCACTACAATGATCAAGGAAATTGCAAGAAAGATTCTCCACAATGTAATCTTAAAGTGAAGGTGGCCTTTCTAAGCATAACATAAAACCTAATGCCAAAAAGGAAATGGTTTACTAATTTGACGATTTGGGGATGGCAAAACAATATATAAACAAAGACAAGACAAAAGACAGACTGGGAAAAAATACTTTGGCCTATGACAAAAAGACCAATTACCTTGATATAGAAAGAATTCTCACAGATCAGTAAGACCAACAATCTAAGAGAAAATGGATAATAAAATATGAACAGATAGGAGACAGTAAAAGGATTACAAGCAGCCAATAAACGTGAAAAATCCTCAACTTTACTTTCTTTAAAAATTAGTCTCTTTCAGTTATTTTTTAACTTTTTATTTTGAAATAATTAAAAACTTTAAGGAAAGTTGCAAAATAGAGAACTCCTGCTAAACCCTCCATCCAAATTCACCAATTTTTAACATTTTGCCAAATTAGCTTTATCATTCTCTCTCTCCTTCTCTGTCTCTAATTGTATATGTGTATACATATTACTTATTTTTTCTGAATCAATTGAGGATGGGTTGCATGCATCATATCCCATTAGTTATCTATTTCCTAAGAACAAGTATGTCTCTATACGTGACCACAATATGATTATGTATAATCATTATATTCATGAAATTTAACACGGATACAAAACGTTATCAAATCTACAGGCCATATTCTTATTTTGGTAGTTGTTTCAATCATCTTAGTATTTTTTCCCCTCCAGTACAGGATCTTGTTCAGGTTAACATATTGCATTTAGTTTTTAGTTTCTTTTAATCTCCAGTACTCCCTTAGCTTTTTTAAATGACACATTTTACATTGACATTTTAGGTCAGTGATTTTATAAAATGTTTTTCAATTTGGGTTTGTCTAATATTTGTTCATAGTCAGGTTCAGGTTATGCATGCCCATTTGGAATACTCCATAAGTGATAGTGTGTCCTTAGGGTAATACACATGAAGGCACAGGATGTCTGCGTGCCCCTCGTTGGTGATGTCTCTCTTTGGTGATTGAGGTGATTAGCCAGTCCAAGTTTTGTCCAGTTTCTCCACTGTATAGTGGTGTGTTTCCCTTTGTAACTAATAAATCTGTGAAGAGACCCTTTGAGATCGTGCTCCTTGGCATACTTCCCTCCCCTTTTTTGTACCCATAGATGATTCTTGCCCCGACAGCCTTTACTTTAAATGGTTGCAAAATAGCTAACCTTCTAATTCCATCATTCCCTCTACCTCACTCTTGATTGAAGAAATTTAATGAACGCAATAGTGGTTACGATTTCCTCTATCACATTGGCAGAAATTTAAAAGTTTGGTGATCTACAGTGCTGGAGAGGTATGGGAAGAACAGCTTTATATTATTGGACAGCTTTGAGAGCAGTGTGATAATACCTGTCAAAATCATAAATGTGCATACTCTTAAACCCAGTAATTCTACTTGGAGGAAATTATATAAAATACTTGAACATGTGCACAAGCACTTTCAGCTGTAGCTTTGTTTTTAATAACAAAATACTGGAAACAACCTAACATTCAACAGAAAGATGCAGTTGAATTATGGTACACTCATACAATGGTGTCAGAAAGAGTGAGGTTGAACTATATTAACTGATAGAAAAGATTTCTAACATAAGTGGCACAAAAGTGCAGGTTAATTTGTACAGTGGGGTCCCATTTATATATCTGTTTGAAAAGATGTATGTGTCCTTACCGTCATAAAACATACTAGTGGCATACACAGAAAGTGGTTGACTTCCTTTAGAGATGTAGTGGGGAGAGCTGGGAGAGGAGAGGAGACTGTTCATTTTTTTTGTATTGTGTGTGTAGGATTCTTTATAATGATAGCAAAATAGATTTATAAATCAAAAGAAGTTTTAAAAAAAAAAAGAAGAAGAAATTGTGCTCCTGTATCACAAAAAGGCCCTGTAATTTTTGGTCTGATTTTGCTTTTTGGGGCATATTTCTTCAGAACCAGGACAACCCGACTATCGATGAAGCAGACTTCCTTGAAGCTTTTAAAAAGATTCAACCCTCATCCTTTCGAAGTGTCATTGGACTGATGGACATCAAGCCTGTTGGCTGGGAGCAGATTGGTGGCCTCGAAGATGTAAAACTGAAGTTAAAACAGGTGATTGAGAGAGTTTGCTTGCGCCAGTAGAATGGTAGAGTTTAAGTGTAACACTTTTGTGATGAAGACAAACTGCACTTGCTGAAACTAATGCCATCCGAACATCTGAATCCAAGGGTTACTTCTCAGTCCTTGTTTAACTGGGCTTCTATAGGTGTCAGATACCATTCATCATATTTTCCTACCTCACCCTTCTCTTGTTTGTTGTTTTCTTTAAAGACTGTATAATCTAGAATGGAGTGAGCAGACTTTTTCTGTAGAGGGCCAGAGAGTAAACATTTCAGGTTTGGTGGGCCATACAGTCTTTATTGCAACCACTCAACTCGGTATTCATGGCATGAGAGCAGCCAAAGACAATATGTAATCACTACTTGCATTCTGATGGAACTTTTTTTATGGACACTGAAATCATAATTGTCACACGTCACAAAATATTCTTCTGATTTTCTTTTCAAGCATTTAAAAATGTAAGAGTGGTTCTTAGTTTGTGGGTGGTACAAACACAGATTTTTAGTTTACAGGCCCGAGTTTGCCCTGGGACTGATAAAAGCACAAAGTTATAATACACAGTATGGCCTGGGTGGCTACGGTTCTCACAGTGGATGCTAAGGAGCACAACTCTCCAGATCCTCTCACTGGCACTGCAGTTTCAGAAATTAATTTTGTTCATTTACCTTCAGGTGATCCTGCCATAAGGAACTAGATTTCTCTAACCCCATACAAAAGACTGATGTATAAGTGTCACTACAATTTATTCATCATAACTAGAAGCTATGTCTACAGTGAACCCTAGAATCCTTGTGTCCGTGGATCAGTGCATTTATAACATTCCCTAATTTTTTACATGCATTGTCTCATTTAATCTTCACAAAGTGCGTGAGAGATCAGCCACACTTCCTGTTGCGAACACTATTTCTTTAGCTTTGAGATGTTAAGCTTTCTTGCCTTTCTGAACATTCCATTCCTTAATGTTGCCATAAGTGTTAGTACTCCAAGCTCCTAGGAATCCTCTTTTTGCATTCTGTGAGTCCATGATCTCAATATCCAGGGCTTTCGCTGTCCCCTGAAAACAGTTAACTCAAAAATCTTTATATCCAACACAGATAGTTCTTTCGATCATCAGAGCTACTTAGCTGTCTGCCTACCAGGTAACTTCCAGGAATCTCAAACTCAGGACATCCATAGCTCAGCTAATCAACCCACCCTCCACACCTGGATTCTCTACCTCTGTGAATAAAGCCAGCAACCCATCTCCTAAGTCAGAAACCTGTCTTCTAAATGCAGGGGTCGTGCCATATGTGCACATAAGTTCC